>NC_065422.1:0-321666 GCF_024362695.1 Pectinophora gossypiella
AAATCTACGTACACATGTAATTTTTAAAAATCAGTATTGAACTAACCCTTGCTAGTGGTGCATTTTCCATTGCTCAGTATATTAGCGAGATTCTGAGCTAACGATGGCTTTTCAGCCACCATCAAAGCTGTCTTCATATTGTTTTCGTTTCTATTATTCCATGAAAAATGGATAATAAGGCAATATTTCCCACAAATCTACCGACGACTAGACAACGTTTTCCACAGATGAAAAAAAAAACATGACATAATGTATTTTTTTGTGCTTTAATGTTACCAATAAGCAATTATTTAATTTACCACACGTTTACATTACCGGCCCGGGGATAAAAAATATCTACTTTCAATAATAACGTGAAGCATACAAGTACTATGAAGAAGAGCATCAGCTGCAGCGTAGCGGCTGAACGAAAAAAGTAAAATACAGAACTTACTAACAAAAATACTAACACCGAATAATTTTTCGTTGTTGGCTACATTATTTTATTATTGACGTTTTTGATTGACGTTCTGAAATAATAATCATCATTTCTGATAAAAAATAATCTTTAAATCTTTCTGAAAACCATATTAATATATCAAAAACTATCAATTTTAGCCAAAAATATGGATAAAACAATCATAAGCCATCTATTTATAAAATATTACAAGTAAATAATATTTCTTTTTGTGAAAAATAACTACTAACCGCGGAATTCTGAACGTAAATGTCATTGAATGAATGGCGAAGTCTGCTTGCGGTCGGGTTGGGGGTGCGCCTCTCGCTTTGATTTGATAATTTGTATTGAAAAACCTTGAACGATGTGTATACGGTAGTAAAATGTGTCGATCGTAATTGTCAGTACACGTATTCATGAAAAAAGTGATAATTGTGCGTTCTGCGAATCCTAATACGACAGCAAATATGGTAAGCTGGGTGGCAAATTTATTAATTGTTTATTTATGTAACTGGTTGCGTAGACAGTGATGTGTGAAAGTGGTTGTGTTTTGCAGAGTCTCCCTCGCGCTGAGACTGTCTTGCCGACGGCTCACCTACGAGTGATCCTTCCGAGTTCAATAGACAACAATATGCCGCCACCATTCCTTGATATCAGTAAGTACATCGTAAATATTAGTTTATCACTAGCGCACGCAAGTTCATTGTTCCTCGCTTTTGATAATAAATTATATTCTTTTATATAATTTGTACCTACCCTATTGATATAAAAGCTGATTCTAGTTGAAAATCTTTCTGATTTTTCTTATAAAACACTTTGTAAAATCTGTCGGAAAAACCTCCTTTCTGACGTTTAAGGAAAGGAAATATTATTAATGTGCAATGTTTGTGATAAAAGACCATTCACATTTTCCTTAAAAGATGTTTGTTGATCAGATCATGCTTAAGAGGGTAATTTAAAGTCTATTGCTGTAAGCTAGACTTAAAATTGTAATTGTTAATATTTGATTAAATAGTTATTTTAAGATTTCTGTAGTTATCTAAATATAAACAATAAACTTGAATCATGTGTAGAGTGATTAAATATTTTATCAACTTCTACTTATTATCTTATAAAATTTATAAGAATGAGATAAACATTTTGTTTACATCAATATCAACAATGTAAAGATTAATAGATAATAGCATAATTCAAGTTTAATTGTAATGTAGCCTAACAACAAAGATAATGTCCCTTTTTATTGAAATATGTATTGATGAATCACCATCCTGTGTTCAATGAATTTCAATGATATTGTTCAATACTACAATGTGCTCTTTATCTATGACTTGTTACATATAAACTAGGGGCCTGTGTCGGCTCTTTCCGGCTGATAAACTGTCTTTATTTTTAATATTTAACTATTACAAAGGGTTTTTTTCTGGGACAGATAATGCCACCTCCCGAAAGACTTAGTACAAATGAAAATCTTCACATAAAACCTCTTAAACTAAACAACAATAGCGGCGTAAGTGTAGCCATGCCATTCGGTGATCGAAATTATTATTCTTGTCATAGATAAACTAAGCTAAATGAGCTCTACAAGTTATTTTCTTAAAGAATGGTTAACTGTTTTATATAAATCTTTTGCTTTTTCAGAAATAGGATCTATCTAATAAGTATCTGATAGCATATCTGCCACATATGTTATGGATTATCGAAATATTATTAACAGAGAGAAATAGGGATGAATGGGGATGATCGCATTGAACATAAGTGATTAATATAATTTAAACAACCATAGGATACTATGTACTGTCATAAGTATTAATACTAATATACACTTTGAATACCTACACTTTGGTTATTAACTTTTGTGACAAATTAAACTGTAGTCTCACTAAATGTTAAATATTTGTGACAGAGTTCTAAAGTTCATAGTATTGCTCATGACTAGGTGGCATTTTTAAGTAAATAATACTAAACATGGGTGCTGATTTTGGCAAACACTTATTATTTTATATTGATACATTAGTGTTATGCGTTCGAATCACAATTCATGCTGTAAACCACTGAATACGACTTTGAGTTTTAATGCACATTTGGATCATGGATTTGATATCATGTGGTTTCCAGGATTAGTACCCGGCTAATGGCCCTTGGCCCTTATTACATGGGGCTTAAACATAACTGGTGAATAGTGCGTTTATATACTATCCATTTCTGCCTACCCCTGTTATGTTACCCTGGTAATTTTAGGACTGTCCAAGGAAAAAAAATTATGTTTAAGTCCGATGAAATCAGCACTATTATAGGATATAATAAAAGAGTACTCTTTATTATTATTATACACTAGTATCTAATCATTACATCCATTCTATATGAACTAAGGATGTTGAATTTCTATACAAATGTAATGATTACATTAAAATTGTAATCTATGTAGGTACATTGTTTTTATAACATAATAACATCTATTATCTAGGTTGTACATGTATGTACCACACTAATAATATAGTTTATTAACAGCTTTTTTAACAATGTTTTTTCGAAACCCTAGCACACGATGTGGACAAAATTATAGGTAAAGGATTTTGTTTTCTTAGCACTCAACCATCCTTAGGGAAACCCACAAAGGGAAATATCCAGCCATACCACCTGCCGACTGCATTTGTTTCAGCGTTGAGGTGCCCTCTTTCCACTATCCCTTCCAATACTGCATTTAGCACCAAATGTATTTAAATAAGCATATAATATATTTTAAGTTTGTCATTTTACATTCTAGATAACACAGATATCCCGCCCCCACAAGCTGATTTCTCCGCACCACCGCCATATGATGTCGCAGCTAATTCCAAGCTGCCCACTTATGAAGAAGTGCAACGGGAGAAACAGATGGAAGGAGAGGGCCCTCCACAGGTAAAAAACCTTTTATACAAACTTTATATCTTTGTACATACATACATTATGGTGTACGGTCACATGTACTAATGTGTATACACATTGAAACCATGTCACATTAACTTTTTTGACAAATTAATAGAATAGAATAGAATAACTTTATTCCTAAAACAGTGCAGTACAATAGTAGAGAAGATAAAGATCAGTATACAAATCAAAAAATACACTGCCAGGGAAAAGGGACTGACTCAGCATGTTGTTGCGAAGAATAGTAGAAATACCACTCTCAGCAACACTGATATTCTGCCAGTACCTAAGTTACGCTTATAAATACTTTGAACTATCGTGCCAACAAAAAGTGTCGGGATTTACTTACAATAAATAAGAAAATAAGCAAATATAATTATGAAGAAAATATATGAATTAAGGGATTACGAAAAATATGAAAGTATTAGTCAAAGGTAGATAGTATGCCAAGGGGTTAAAGTATACATAATAGATACGACAAATAAACAGATGTGAATTAAACCGTAAGTCTCATTAAATGTCAAATACAGGGTTCTAAAGTGGGTACATGATATTGCTCATGACAGTACTCTAGGAGAGGCATTTGCCAAAGCGCAAACAGACACAAAGGAAAATTGAAAAAAATATAAAGATGTCAGTAAACTAAAAATAATGTAGTGTTAAGAAAAAACAAATGTTACACACTATTAAGTTAACTATTTGTGAAAACCTATCAGAAATAAGGGATTATATTATATGACACATACATAAACTCATGCCTATTTCCCACCGGGGTAAGCAGACTATGCTATGGAATTCCAAATCAATTCAGCCCAAGCCAACCTCGCCTGCGCGCGGTACATCCTGCTGATCAACGAATCACTCTGTGATCCCTAGTTTGGTTAGGACGTTACAGGCTGATCACCTGATTGTCCGAAAGTAAAATGATCTGTGCTTCCGAAGGCACGTTAAGCCGTTGGTCCCCGTTACTACTTACTGATGTAAGTAAGTAGTTGTTACATGAGCCATGTCAGGGGCCTTTGGCGGCTCAATAATAACCCTGACACCAGGGTTGGTGAGGTTTGTAATTTCGGAGCCCAAGCCAACCTCGCCTGCGCGCGGTACATCCTGCTGATCAACAACACGCACTGGACCAGCGCGGTGGGCTTATGGTCCAACCCCGACACCCCAACACTTAAACATAGCTGATATGAAGTGAGTGTATGTTCTATACACCTCTGCCTACCCCATCGGGGATACAGGCGTGATGTATATGTTTATGTTTTTTTTTCTGAAGGTATGCCAAGTACAGTAGTTATAGTAGTAGTTAGGTACGTAGCTAGAGCATTTGTTTGTTATTATAGCCTGCAGACAGACAATCGTAGGTCGTTCGAAATACGTCATTGAATACCATTTATAGGAATGTATAATTATAATTAAGTTAGTACCTATAGTGCAGTTGTATAATCATAGAAATAATACTTCTTTTTTGTATTTTTTTTCCTGTTTAAATCTGCAATCAGGATTTTCTTTTTTTTTCTTTTTACTATGAGCAAAGTGTCAGGTAGAGTCTATCCTCCAACGAGAACAGCTATTCATGAATTAGCTAAGCTATGACCACTCCTTCTTCTGAATGCTGTAGTATATATTTTCTTTTGAATCGTTTCCTATAAGTTTGATTGGTTAACAGCCTCCGTGGTCCAGTGGGTCTATCTTTCTTTGCTCATTCGAGAAATGTGTCCCGCCCATATCCACTTGCGTTCGGCAATTACTTTTACCACATCCCTAGCCTTGGTTTTAGATCGAACCCAAGTATTTCTCTTCCGGTCACGTAAGGAAATGCCGAGAGCTCTTTCCATTGCTCTCTGGGCAACAGGGAGATATCTGCCTTAATGTTTATAGTCTATTTATTTGTACTCTCTTGTGTAAGTTATTTTTATTACGTGTTTTGATTGTAAGGTATGTGTTATTCCGTGTTTGGTTTTTTGTCATTATGGTGTCGTCTATGTAATAAACTACTCTGAGCGCCATCCCACTTGCGTCAGACAGAGTACTGCGGGGCGGAAAGCAAGAGGGAAACCACTGCCCTATTCTTCCTTAAAAAAGTAGCATGGAAAATGCTGCACCGACAAGAGCGTGGCTCTTAAATTGATGATGATGATGATATAATAAACGCTTCTTTCTTTCAGCTGCAAGGTCCGCCGCCGCACCACCCCACTTTCGCGGCGTTCGTGACTGTGGAGCCGACTGAGGGCAGCGCCGAGCCCCTCGACCCTGAGAACAGCCTGCTCGGAACCGACATCATGTTCCTCACTTCATTCTTCGGTAAGTAACGTTAGACAGAAAAGAATCGATCGACCTAATCTCCAATGATACATCACTATGCTAATGGTCACAACACTAGCTGGCGTACTTTGACAGATCTAATAGGGTAGTTTCCAACTAGTCAAATCAGTTATTTTTTACTTAACGTCAAAACGCGAAATTACTATGGAATTTGTATGAAAAAGCAACCAGAGACGTCATAGAAAAACGCGACAAAACGTCAAAGCAAATATAAACAAAACATTTTTTAATTTATACATTTTATGCTTACGACTATAACCCAATTGGGGTAGTCAGAGCACAACCATCGCAAGACGAACTTAGCAGAGCTCACCAAGCTTTCTGTTAGACCAACGTGATAGATGGCAAGCCTTTTGTCTGATATCCTTGAAATTACAAGGTTAAACGAAGATGTTATTCATGTTCATTTATTCATTGCAAAGTTACAAGCAGTTAACACTTTCAACGACAGAACGTCTAATAACGTTCCGATTCTAAGGTGTCATACTACCTATTATGTACCATCAATGGCCCATGGTCTCTGTCCGTGAAAGGGTTAAGGTGGACAGTGCCATCTATATTTTTGTTAGGGAATTTTGCCTGGAATTCATTTGTCCCCTCCCTTGTTTATACCCCTCATTTGTTTATGAGTCTTTCTAAATAGTATACATTATTTGTATTATATTTATTATATTTGTTTATGTACACTAGCAGCTCAGAGCTGATGCGTGTACTTCACTGCACTTGTTTTTAAGATTGTTATTTTCTATTATCAATGTTCATGTGGTAAATATCTAGTCTGTGTTTAAAGGAGTTCACTGATGGTGCACTAACTATTGATTCTGGGAGCTTATTCCAAGAGTCCACAACGCGATTTGGCAGGAAATTATGTTTTGGGTTACTAGCACACAAAGGCTTGTACAGCTTTAATGAATGTCCTCTCAGATTCACATTTTTGCTGAGTTTAAAGATATCCTTTAATTGTTGCACATCGTAATGGTCATGTAATATTTTATATGTCTCTATAAGATCGCCTCGCTTTCTGCGTTGCTCAAGTGTAATAAGTAATTTACATATGTAATTTGGTTGTTCCAGTGGCATTCCTGTTCAACTGGATAGGGTTTCTGTTGCTGATGTGCTTCTGCCACACGGTGGCGAGCCGCTACGGCGCGCTGGCGGGGTTCGGCTTGTCCCTGGCCAAGTGGACGCTCATCGTCAAGCATTCCACCGAGCTCGCTTCACATGAGAACTCGTGGCTGTGGTGGCTCATCATGGCTTTCGGTGAGTACTCTTTTTTAGGGTTCCGTACCCAAAGGGTAAAACAGGACCCTATTACTAAGACTCCGATGTCCGTTCGTCCGTCCGCCTGTCACCAGGATATATCTCATGAACCGTGATAGATAGTTAAATTTTCACAGATAATTTATTTCTGTTGACGCTATAACAAGAAATACAAAAAAAAATAAAAATTAACGGGGACTCCCATACAACAAACTTTTGTCTCGATGTCAGTACCTACCATTAGGCACGTGGGCGGTGTCCTAGCTAACAACATTCTCACCAAGACTCCTCATCACGGTGATGATACTCTTAGTGCAGATAGCAATTCCTCTCCACAAAACTCTATGTCATTGTTGGAAACGACATGCTCTGAAGTCGAAACCATAATTCTGAACCTAAAAAGTGATAGTGCTGTGGGGTGGGATGGCATCACAACCAAGTTACTGAAAATGGCTGCACATACTATTGTGCCTCCCCTCACACACGTCATAAATCTGTGCATTAAAAATGGTGTTTTTCCGCACGTATTTAAAATTTCAATTGTTCACCCTATTCATAAGGCCGGAAGCAGAGACTGTGTCGGTAACTATCGTCCAATATCAGTCTTGTCAGCTTTATCTAAAGTATTTGAAAAGATATTGAACAAGAGACTTTTATCTTTTCTAGCAAGGGAAAACATAATATCCAGTCATCAATATGGATTTAGGTCTGGGAAATCGACCGCGGATGCTGTGGTTGACCTCACGAATCACATAGCTCGTCTCACAGATAACAGGAATAAATGTGTGGGGGTGTTCCTTGACTTGGCTAAAGCCTTTGACGCAGTCTCTATTCCCATCCTGCTAAATAAAATGGAACTGATTGGTGTTCGAGGGATGGCACTTAACATATTCAAAGACTACTTACACCAAAGAGTACAGCGAGTCAAGGTGGGTGAATACTTGAGTGAAGACGCCTCTATTATTTACGGTGTTCCCCAAGGAAGTGTTCTTGGGCCCAGCCTCTTCCTGATATATATTAATGAACTCTGCAACTTAAAAATTGAAAATTGTAAAATATTTACATTTGCTGATGACACAGCTCTAATATTCCATGGGAAAACTTGGGAGGAGGCTGGGCTTAAGGCCGAAGATGGTTTACATAGGGTCATGAGGTGGCTGAACAAAAATATACTTACTATAAACATCAATAAAACCAGTTACATCACGTTCGGCATCACGAAAAAACAAATCCCTTCGGAACATCTATTTGGAATCCGAGCACACACATGTAGCAACTTCCATCTTCAAGATAAGTCCTGTTTCTGTCCCTACTTACAAAGAACTGAAACTGTAAAATACCTGGGCGTTCTTTTAGACCAACATCTCAAATGGGAGCCACATATCAATGCCCTGTCAGAGAGAGTCAGAAGGCTAATTTATGTATTTAAAACTCTCCGGCATGTGGCTGACCCTGCTCTCATTAAAACTGTTTATTTCGCCATGGCACAGTCTCTGCTGTCATACTGCATAACTTCTTGGGGTGGTGCATGTAAGACGCACATGCTTAAAGTTGAAAGAGCACAGCGAGCCTTACTAAAGGTTATGCATTTCAAGTCTTACAGGTACCCCACTGAAGAACTTTATAAGGAATGCGATGTTCTATCCGTGAGACAGTTGTACATCAGAGATACTGTGCTGCGACAACACAAAAATCTTCCATTTAATGTCGAGCGGAACCAGTTGCGTCGTCGAAAGGATAAAGTATGTCCCACGATAACATTCAAAACATTCTATATTAATACATTCAATTGCTTTCTTGCCCCCATGCTCTACAATAAATTAAATAGAATATTATTATTTTACCCGCAAAATTATTACACGTGTAAGCAAATACTGACAGTTTGGCTAAAACAACAGAACTATGACAAGGTTGAAAATTTGTTTGTGACAGTAAAATAAGAATGGTCTGATGATTGTTTGTGATGAACCAAGGAGGTCCCTGTTGCTCTATGCTCTATGTTTGTGATGCTTGCTTATTGTTTTCCTGGTCCATATACTGCGCTTTATACTCACTCTGTTTGTTACGCATTGTATTTATATTGTACACAAGGAAGGGACTAGTATCTGAGATACAGGCTCGGCCTAGTTCAGATACTAGTGAACACTAGACTAAGTTTATAATGCGTTACTTATACTAAGAAATTATGTCTGAACCCTGTTTTAAGTAAATAAAGTTATTATTATTATTATTATTCATTGTTTGAGTAAAGAATGAGATTTTTGTATGGAGGTAGTGTCCGGGGTGGTTAAATAATAATGTAGTTAACTAGGTTTCAGTTTTCAGTAAATTATTTTTTAACCACTTTTTTTATATATTTTTTTAATTACTACAACTTCCGGTTGTCATTGTTTACCTTGCCTGAAAGAAATCATTATTATTATTATTATTTTCCAGGCATCCTAATCTGCGTACGCGCTATAATCCAGTACCTGAACATCAAGCGCGGGTGGCGTCTGCTCTCCGGCACGGCACAAGAGCGACTACTCTTCTTCTACTAAACTAGCTTCGTCTCACTCCCACACGTCATCTCATGCATGGTTGTGCGACAAGGATGGATAGTTTCTATAGACGGCTTTGAGTTTTGCCTCGTGGCACTGTCACACGCATCGTCACTTACATGGTTGGGTGACAAGGATTGAGTTTTGAGTATTGTCTCACTCTCGCACGTAACAGACTCATGTATGGTTGTGCGACAAGGACGGATGTATGTTTGTATAGACGGCTTTAAGTTGTGTTTTGTCTTACTCCCACACTATTAAATTCATGCATGGTTGTGCGACAAGAGCGGATATGCAGTCGGCTTTAAATAGAGTTTTGAGGTGTTTATGGTGGCTGTTGATTGATTGTAGTCTGAAGATATCTAGAATATCTTGGAACCTTCGAAGAAATCACAGGGAACCGAACCTCTACTGTTACAGTCAGCTTGTCGTCAGACTTAATTACTTAAAGGCAGGCCATGGAAGCGATTAAGGTATAAGTTTATGCTACCGGTATGAAATTGTGGTACGGATTTGAATATCCAATAAAAAAATCGGTATCGTAATTTCATACTGGATAAGGCATTATAAGGTATAAGGTTACGATAGATAGATAGATAATATTTTATTTGCTCATAATAAGAGTGTTTCATTACATTTTTATCAAGCCATAATGAATATGAAAATGTATTTATGGCGTGCAAAATCAAAAATCATGTCAACATTATTAAAACATTATAAATAAAACAACAATAAAAAACAAATAAGAAAAATAAAAAATAAAACAAACAAAACATTATTTGATTATCGAATGAGGAGCTCGGTGGTGCAGCGGTAAACGCGCTCGGTCTGCGATTGTTGAAGTTAAGCAACTTTCGCAAAGGCCAGTCATAGGATGGGTGTCCACAAAAAAAAAAGTTTTCTTCTCGAGCTCCTCCGTGCTTCGGAAGACACGTTAAGCCGTTGGTCCCGGCTGCATTAGCAGTCGTTAATAACCACCAATCGGCACTGGGCCCGCGTGGTGGTTTAAGGCCCGATCTCCCTATCCATCCATAGGGAAGGCCTGTGCCCCAGCAGTGGGGACGTTAATGGGCTGGCGATGATGATGATTATCAAATAGGATATCGGTACCGTTATTTCATACCGGTAGCGTAACTTTATACCTTAACCGCTTTCAAGCCTAGCTTAGAAGTACGACTTATATTTAGGGATCCCGCTTCCGTTACATTTATTTGCGTTTAAAAAGACATTAGCGTTGATTTATGTAGGTAAAATACTAAAGGGGTGGACAGAGCTATATCAGAAGATACCTTGCTTGCAGCCATTTTACATTTTTGATACGAAGTCCTAAGATGAATGTATAATGTAGTGTTGGTGATAGATGATCATTGATCAGACTTTCCATATAATGGTCCATCATTTTAAAAAGGACGTAAATATCTACAGATCTAAGAAATTAATATTTATTTATAAAGTTATTTTATACGGAACAGGTATGTTATGAACTATAAAAAGAATCAGTTGTATTTTAATACAAAAATATAGTTTAAATGGGGTTAAAAAGCCACATTGCTAATTGACATTTTGTTGACATTGCGCACTGTTTTTTTATATGCGCAAAGTGCTTTTTTAGACCTCCAGATTTGTAATGAATTATTTACTACCCAAGGCATAATTGTATGCAGTATCTATTAAAATGGGCTCCGATTTGTCTACTTTATATTAATAGGTCCCTACTTATGTATATTGTAAAAATATAGTTATTGATATCTACCTAAAATTATTTTAGTTATTTATATTTCTGTCGAGGTGCTTTATTTTTTTTTATATTATTATATTTTAGACTCGAATTCGTGTGATTGAGACGCATTGTGTGTGTGTGCATTCCATTGTGGTTTTATAAATTACATGTTAAATTGGTTAAAAGCGCAAATTTATCAAAATATTAGAGTAATATTCCTTAATTAAGAGCGAAAAACAACGCAGGCTTCGGCCGATAAAACCAGTATATTCATAGAATAAAGAATAGTACCACGTATAGAATGGTAATTCTCCATCCCGCACCAATTCGTTTCGGGCGCCGACCTCACTCCCTCTGCGTCCGGTAAGGAGTAAAGGAGAGCGCGTTAGAATGGTAAGAGTGAGATTTTTGTATGGAGTGTCCGGCGTGTGGTATCTTGTCTACATAGATAAACGTCTTACCACTATTGGTCGGAACCAGCGTTGCCAGATTTTTTTTGCCAAGTCGGGATTTTGTAACTTTTTAAATGAAAAAAGCGGGATTCTTTCGTCGAAAGCCGGACATAGTGAAAAAAACGTATATAATAAAAAGTTTTTGAATATTTATCTTTTAATTTGAGTTCAAATTACGTTTACGTGACAATAGATAGCAAAAATATCTATAGAAAATGTATTTTAATAAAAATATGATATTTTCAATCAGATTTACCCTACCGCCGGCCAGACGGCCAGTCCACACTTATCTGTGCCATCCGCCCGCGCTTTCTCAGTACGTTGCACGCACGGTCGAGTTATTCCCGAAAAGCGGGACTGAGCCTGTTCTGTGCGTGACATTAAAATTTTGATTTAAAAATCGGGACGTCTGGCAACGCTGGTCGGAACTTATATTTATCGCATCAGAATGCGCGTGTTATGTCGCAGTTGTTTCTGGCCTTGAAATTACGAATCATTACAATTTTATAAACAGAATGGGTTTAAGCAAAATAACTTGTTTTTTAGCCACATTATATGTCTGTTAATCTTGTAAACATAAGATCACCCCATCCACACAATGATATTATTACATTACCTTCGCCATATAGAGAAAATCATGTAAGCCTACCTTTGACAATTTTCTTTAAAAAAAAACCCTTAATTATATCGCCACGTATACTACACTAGTAAGATATTCATCCAAGAAAGCAATGTTGCAATTTGACATTTGCGCATATAAAGTAAGTGCGCAATACAAACAAATGTCAAATAGCACTATTGCTTTCTTAGATGAATTGCTTCGATGTGGCCATTTTAAACCCCCTAATGATTTTCCAAAATGGCGCCGCTTACGTGTTTTTCACTATAGTGCGACGTTATATCATCCACATAATTTACAAATAATAAATAATCAATGTACCCATTCTTTCGATCTCGTGGCCTGATTCTGTGATTAAATAATATATTTCTCTTAATGAACTTTCATAATTAAATAAAGACAAGTAGAGTGTTTTAAGACAAAGCTTTTACCAACATTTGCACCAAAAATGTATCGTGTCCTTAATGTAATTGTTAATATTATTATTATTTTTAGTGCAATAATTTCTAGTTCAGGTTTTTAGTGAAAGAAGATGAGTTAAGCTCAATCCACACAGAGGCTGTACCGGCAAGTTTCTAGGGTGTGATTTTTTTTATTAGAGATACGATGAATATTCGGTATACTCGGTTTTGATGCCATATAATTGAATTATATTCCATATAACGTTACTTAAATCATTTGACAAAGATGTAAAGGCCTGAGTTTATTTGATTTTCAAGCCAAATAAGATAGAAAATAAAGCTTTTTAAAGAAATTGCCAACGCAATGTTTGTATATTAAAGTTATTAATTGAACTGATTTCTTTTTAGAAAACAAGATAAACTAATGACAACTCACAGTTGTCAACTGACAGTTGTCTTTGATTACTTGTGGCTCTGCCCACCCCATTAGGGATTACGGGCGTGAGTTTATGTATGTATGTATAAACTAATGAATTTCTTGTAACTTCGCCCTTATGATTGTTACATTAATAATAGTCCAACAATTGTTTGTATGTTTACTTCCTCGGGTGGTTTTAGTAAAACTAGGCTCTTTTTGAGGATTTACCATGGACGTAGCACAAAACCGAATAGTTCGGCCCGAACTATTCGGTTTTCAATTCTGTATCCGGCGCATCTTTATTTTTTTTATTCATCATCGTATCTCTAAAGCGATGTCTCGTTTTCACGGGGTCCGCTTACTTGAAGATTTGATAGGTTCATTTACAAAATCAAAACCCAAAAAAAAAATTCGCCCCGGAAAACTACCGGTACCGCTTCTGTGTGCGTTGAGCTCTATAAATATATTTTACTGTCTACTGTTACATCTAGTTGTAACTTATTAAGTAAAGTTTAAAGTAAATGTATAGCGCTATTGGTACTGATTTCAGTACACACTATCTAAATTTAATTTAAGTTATACCTGTCATTTTCTTATCCGCCGTAAAGGAAAGGGACGAGTAATCGACAGATTTTAAATTCACGGAAAACACGTAAATTTTAGACGGAAATTTATTTTAGATTGGCCTATAACCCGGTAGAATTAAGATGACAGCACACGTCAAACGGGATACATATCAGTGAGATACGTATTTGATTTAATTTATTACTTTTTAAATAAACAGCTGTCAATCCGTCCCTTTCGTTTTCGGTGGATAACAAAATGGCAGGTGTAACTTAAAATAAAATTAGGAGGTGTGTGCAGGATTCAGGGCCATACAGTGCTTATTACTTAATATCGTAGTTTACGCTTCAATGGTTAAAATGAACAATATTTTTGTCAAATTTACGAATTACTCATAGCTTATAAAGCTCACATATGACTAGGCATGATATATTTATATACAAAACGTTTGCTACGCTGTAATATAATTATACATATACTTATGACTTTAATACTGTGAAGTAATTAATTATTTGGTTGCATTTTTATATAAAAGTTTTATTTCGTAGTTATGAAAAGTTTATATTTTTAAATTGCATACTTATTAAAATATGTTGTTTTCTAACGCAATATCTAACAGTAAATTTTGTACATGCCCGTGATCTAATAAGTTGCGCAGAGGCAAAGGTAATCAGAAGACCCTTGCTATAATGTGCTAAAATGGACTCTGTCTAATGAAAATAGCTTTTCTACAATATTTTTAAGATAAGTGAGGCGTGTCTAGTCATATCTGAGTCTACACGTTATATAGAAATATAAAACATGGTTTAATCTGTCAATTTGTTTTACATGTCTGTAGCATAGGACAATTTGCAATACTTTGTTTTGTAACTGGATCGTATTTTGAAAAGAATAAAGAATAATTTGACAAAGTGATGATTTTTATTATATGTTATGGAAACTAACCCCAATAGTTGTAAGCTTACGTCAAAGAATAATTAATAAAACTACGTATCTGTAACTCCTACGCGCGTAACGAATAATAAACGTCTTTCAATTTAAAACAAAAAAATCTGTGGTAATTTGTAAATTGAAATATCTAAATAAAAGGGCGGCAAAATTGTCTTCCGCCCCGGGCGGCCGACACCCACGCTACGCCGCTGTCGCGGACTGACGGAAATAGGCGAAAGGAGTTTTGTAATATTCAAGTTTGAGCGTTAGAGGTCACACACAAATTCGCCGAGATATGGAGATGTTTCATACCAAATGCTCCGAAAGCATAAAGCAACACGGACCTCCAGTGGTCTTCTCCAGCGTATGAAGCCGCTTGTCACAAACACTCCTAACTCTGTGTGTGGAGATCTTTACTACCTATCTGATACCACCACATCCCGACGACCCGATTACTCTAGCCATAGAGGCAGCCAATCAGCTCGCGACACCAAACACTTCAGGACCCCGATACCGACCCCACCGGCGCGTGGTCGACGATTTCCCTCAATTAGCGCTTATCGCTATCGACCCACTAGAGTCGATTAATGCTTTCAAATATTTTTCCTCTCAAACGACGCCCTGAGCCGAGGTTCGCGCCCAACTGGGCACCCTCAGGCCTGTTGTCTTAAACGTTGTACCGGGTGAGAGCCTTCAGCGCTCCCCATTTGTCCGGCCAAGTAGTTAATGCCATCTGCGGCAAATCTACAATAAGTCACATTAAAAAAAAAGATGCCACCACATACATTAAACAAATCGGCCTATTATCTCGGATGCTTCCTAAAAATTCCATTCAATTCATTATTATTGAGGGACTTTCCAGGCTACGATCCTCAAAATCGATATAGATCGACGCTGTACATATTTTTCATCGTTTAACCTTCTAATTTCATGGATAACAGACCACATGGTTACGCATGGTATGGCCATGGTTGGTTAAGTACATAGAATAACTAATGCCGAACTCACCAAAGTCAATTTCGATTATTCAATTTATCGAAGAATAATAATTAATCCAAAAGGACTTACGATAGATTCTTGATTGCGAGTGTTACCGCTTTTTTTAGTAATTAAAAACAACAAGATAACTTACCTACTTACCTTTTTTGTTTGACGTGATTTATTGTAGATTTGCCTCGGATGGCACTTGACAGGAAATGACTTCCCTAATCTATAGGTACGTAACTTAACGCAAAGTAATTGTAAGTAAGTAAGCAATACTACCTCTATCTATATTTAACTCTTTTACCAACAGTGTTACCGCATTTCCTGTGACACGCAAGTCCGATATAGAAGTCACATAAACGCGACGTCAAGTTAAAATATTAAAAATGCAGCTGCAATGCACTTGATGAAGTCTAGTTTGCCAGTCTAGTGCCAAAACCCATCCAGTCTGGTGCCAAGATCCGTGGAGTACCGACGCCATTACTGGTTTTCCCGCGCTTTCTTTTCCCGCCAAAAGCGGGCGCGTTCCGAAGTTAAAACCGAACACATCCATGAGGATTTATTTTGTGAACTCACTGTATTTGGAATATTTTTATAGCGATTATTAAAGAATATTAGGTAAGTAAATGTTTTGTTAACTTAATTATTTAAATATAAAAAAATATTCTCTAAATATAAAAAAATATTCTCGAATTGAATAAGTTATTAATGTACTTAACAAAATACCCAATAAAAATTTAGATCATCTTAAAATTTCGTCTATGAAAAGCCTGCAGCCTGACTTGGCAAAATTCCAAACACATTGCGGAGTGATGTAACCGCGTGCTTTAGCTTGAACTTCAGAAGGTAGCTATTGGTAACCTGAAATATAAAAAGTGTAACGTCGGGGTTTATACTATAAGGAAATAAGCGCCTTTTTGAAAAATTACATTTGGCAAACCTCGATTTCTTTCGATTACTTACTTAATTAATTTAATAAATTGAGACCATATTTTTTTACCTGAATTAAAACTTATAACTTATCTATTGCGAGGTTTTGTTAACAAAAATCACATCCAAAAGTATTTTACCAACATTTTTTTTTATACAGCGACGATAAAAAATTACACTATGGAACCAATCAATGCGAGGCACATTGGACGAAGGTCAACAGCCTTTATTAAGTTTTCAGGGACAGATACAAACTCAGGGATAGGTACTTAGGTGCTTGTATGGATATAATACCACGAAGGGGTTAATAGTTTCGTTTTATCAGAAAATCGTTTAGGATGTTTTAAAGAAAGGTACCTAAGGTAAGGTAATCCATAATCGACCTCCATGGTGGAGTGGTTAACCGTTAGACTCTCGACCGGAAGGTCCTCGATTCGAATCCCTGTGAGGAAATAATCTCAAAAAATCACTTTGTGATCAAAAGTTTGGATTGGACATTGCAGGCTAATCACCCATTATCTGAAAGTAAGATGATCCGTGCTTCGAAGGGCACGTTAAGCAGTCGGGTCGGATAATATTTACCTCAGTACGAGTAGGAGAATGAAACGACACCAAGCCGACAACATTGCAACTGTCGAAGGCTTCTCCTGCAGGGTGTGTGGTAGAAATTGCCACTTCAGAATTGGCTTGCGCAGCCATGAAAAGAGTGCATGACTGCGACAATGGTAGCCATGAACCGCCTGAAACAGACATACGAGGCTTATGATAATAATGATGACATATATGGGCCATGTCAGGGACCATGGCGGTGTATTGTAGCGTGTTGGCCGGTCCTTTTAGTTATAAAATCATACGACGACTTCAATGTAATTAATATCTTTTATTAATATAAAACAACACAAGGTAAGTACAATGAGACGACCAAAAGAGAATGACATAAACAATAGCGACAGCTGTAGTGATGTGCGTAACTAATAGTGACGTATACAACATCCCCCTTATCAGAAAGAAGTAAAATGATTACAATTTTACAGCTTGACTTGACTTAACACTATAGTTTAACAGTAGCTTATTGACCAGCTAAGACAGACAATTTGTAATTACAATTAAGACACAATATGTTTAACTTAGTCTATACTACTACTAATACTAGACAGCTAAATTTACAGACAGTCCTTCACAGTCATAACAAATATATATATGTATATTTTTTATAAATCTAACTGTCTTGGTGGTCTTATGACTCTTCCACTCCGAGTGCGCATTTGAACCGGGGTAGTATGCTCTTCAATGGACGGAGCTACTGTATGTGACACAGGAGACGTTCTGACATTTGGACTCTTTTGTGACCCTTCAGAAAATTCCATTTGTGGTATCTGTGGTGGCTTCAAAATATGCTGTCTATTTCTTCTTCCTATAAATCCATCAGACCCTTCAATTGTATAGGACCTAGGCTGATCGCATTTAAACTTGACGGTGCCTGTAGTCCATAGCGAATCTGGCATTTTCTTAAAATAGACTTTATCTCCTTCTTTAAGTTCTGGCAATACTTTAGTCTTTCTGTCGTAATAATCTTTCATTTTCTTCTTATTTTCTTCCTTTGTCTTGACATAATCTTGAAATTTGATTGTTTTAGGTTTTAAGTTATTTGTGACTGTAGGCAATTGTGTTCTCAGCGAACGTGACATTAACAGTTGTGCTGGAGATGGTAGATTTCCTCTAGGTGTATTCCTGAATTGAAGTAAAGCAAGATATGGGTCTGTTCCTGATTCGTCTGACTTAGTAAGAAAACGTTTACATATCTTGACTGCTGACTCTACCAATCCATTTGACCTTGGTATGTATGGACTTGACGTGTTATGGTGTATTCCCCATTCAAAAATAAAATTCTTAAATTCTGCAGAGTTAAATGGTGGACCATTGTCTGAGAATAACTCTACTGGTATCCCATGTCGACTGAAGATACTCTTAAGACAAACAATTACTGTTTTGGCGTTAGTACTTGCCACTGACATCAATTCAATATAATTCGAGTAATAATCTTGGACGACTATGAATTTTTTAGACTTATAATCCATGAAATCAACACCAACTTTTTCCCATGGAAGCAATGAGACATCATGTGGGAGAAGCGGTTCAGGAGCATTTGAGCTTCTATGTGACAAGCAAGTATGACATGACTCGACAAGATTTTTTATATCTGTTGACATGAATGGCCAAAATACATGACCTCTGACAAACGCTTTAGACCTTTCAATTCCTAGATGACCACTGTGTATTATTTTCAAGATATCTGGCCTTAATTTTTTAGGTATGACTATACTGTTACTTCTGAAGATTAGATCATTTTCTGTATGTAGATCAAATCTATATTGCCAATATTCCTGTACATCTTTGTGAACTTGAGCTTTACTCGACGGCCATCCTTCTTTACAATATTTTTTCAAAATTTGTAGACTTTCATCTTCATTAGTGCCTTTGATTAGCCATTGTAGACGTTCTGGAGAGACAGGTAATGACTTAATAAGTAAATTGACGTGCACGACCACATCATCATCTAATTCATCTGTGCTTGTTTCTGACAGTGGTGCTCTAGACAATGTATCAGCAATATACATGTGACTGCCTTTCTTGTAGACTACATTTAGACTATATGACTGTATTTTCAACATCATCCTCTGTAGACGTGTTGGGACTTCGACTAAAGGCTTTTTAAATAATGTTATTAACGGAGCATGATCTGTTTCGACCATTACAGTTTGTCCATATATAAATTGGTGGAACTTGACGCAGGCAAAGACTATTGCATATAGTTCCTTCTCTATTTGAGCCATTCTTTGCTGTGACTCCGTTAAGGTTTTTGATGCATAATAGACAGGATGTTGATTTTGTAACAACACTGCTCCGACAGCACAGCTACTAGCATCACTTTGTATGACAATAGGATCATTGACATTAAAATGTGACAAGACTGGGACCTGACATATTAATTGTTTTAGACGACAAAATGTTGCTTCATGATTAGCATTCCACTGCCAATCAGTAGACTTCTTTAGTAACTGACGTAGAATTTCTGTCTCACATGCCATATTTTTAATAAAAGGACTTAAGTAATTAAGCATGCCTAGAAATCTTTGTAAATCTTTTAGACAAGTAGGAGACGGCATCTCTTGGATTGCTCTGACTTTATCCGGATCGACTGTGATTCCGACTGCTGAAAATATATGACCCAGGTATTTAATACTCTCCTTGGCAAATGAACATTTTTCTTTATTAAATTTGACATTGTATTCCTTGGCTCTGTTGAATACCATATTAAGGCGTTCATTATGCTCTTGTAGTGTTTGTCCACTGACTAAAATATCATCGCTGTATACTGCCACTCCTGGTATGTCACCAAATATTTCTGTCATTATTCTATGAAAGTACTCAGGGGCACAGTTGACTCCATATGGAAGACGTTTGAAGCGATAACGACCAAATGGCGTATTAAATGTTGTGAGGTAAGAACTCTTCTCACTCAATTTACACATCCAAAATCCACTACTGGCATCTAAAGTTGAGTAGAATTTTGCACCAGCGACCTTGGCGCGAACCATGTCTACGGACGGAATAGGATAATGAGTTCTGTTAATCGCTTGATTTAGATTACGGGGGTCTAGACATACCCGTAATTGACCATTCTTCTTTTCGACTAAAATCAAAGAACTCACCCACTCAGTTGGCTCTGTGACCTTGACAATGACATCCATGTTTTCCATTTTCTCCAATTCTTCTTGAAGCCTTTGATGTAGAGCGAATGGTACCTTCCTTGGTGCATCGACTTTTGGCTTGACATCAGGATTTGTACTTATGACACACTCACCAGGAAGACATCCAAGACCGGTAAAAACAGAATTATTATATTCAATTAGTTTAGACAAATTTATATCTTGTGACTGACTTGACTGTGACTGACTTGACTGTACTGACTGACTTTTCATGGCTTCAGGACAAATTACATGACATGACTTTGACTCGTTTTGATTTGTTTCAAATGACAATTGACTATCATTATTTTCTGACATGTGACTATTTGTAGACTCGACACAAAAAACTCTTTTTATCAATCCAATTTCTGAGCAAGTAATTTTACCTAACACAGTTGGAGAATTCACATTTGCAATAACAAAATTAATTTGTTTTGTCATGTAGGTGCCATTCAATTGTAATTTACATTGTAAATTTTGTTGACCTAGTACTTCTAGACTATTACCAGTGTATGACTTAATTTTAATATCAGTTTTAGACAATACCTTTTTGATATTAAGTGAATCATAGACATTTTTTGACATTATGTTGACATCACTGCCTGTATCAATAATACAACTCACTTGTGACTTATTTATGTTTATATTTATTGTCCACTCACTTGACGATGACGACTGTATATGACCAATGAATAAATCTTGTTTTTCTGACTGTACCTGATGGGTGTTGTTATCTGACTCGACATACTTGACTGACTTCGACTTGGACCGACAACATACTGCAAAATGACCGACTTTATTGCAATTTCTGCAGACTTGAGACAATGCTGGACACTTGTGACGATGGACTTGATTACATTTTGTACAGACTTCCTTTCTTGACTGTTGTTGTTGACTTTTATTTCTTATATTTGACTTAGACCTTGACTGAGTTTTATTATACATGACTGAACTTTGTTCTGCTGTCAATGCATCTGTCTGATGTCTTGAAGCTAGCATGGCTTTTGCCACTTCTAAGGCCTTGTCAAGATCTAACTTGTCTTCAAGCAAAAGTCTTTCTCGGATATAGTTGTACTTTTGATGCATGTTGCATATGAACATTATTTTGACAAGACGTTCCTGCAGTTTTCCTAGCTCGCAGTTTTGAGACCTTAGTTTTAGTGCACATGCAAAATCATCCAGCGACTCGTTTTCACTTTGTTTATATGTGAAAAAATTGTGACATTCATAAGTTAGGTTAGCTTTTGGGGCAAAATGATTTTGAAACAACTCGATGAGCTCGTCGTATTTAACTTTGTCTTCGTCTTTTCCGAACGTGTTAAATACATCCACACCTTTTTCCCCAATGACATGTAAAAATAAAGCTACCTTTCTGCCATCGCTTTCTTCATCCATGCCGGACGCGCGCATGTAAAATTTGAAGGATTGCACCCATTTCTTCCATTGTTGTGCTAAATTACCAGTCATCAACATGGGCTGCGGACATGACATTCCCGATAATTTCTTGGGTTTTTGATCTTCCGACATGTTTGTTAGCGGCGAGGCGGCGACTTGTTGACATTACTTATTTCACGACGATGTGAATCCAGTTCACTTACACTTCTGACACCATGTATTGTAGCGTGTTGGCCGGTCCTTTTAGTTATAAAATCATACGACGACTTCAATGTAATTAATATCTTTTATTAATATAAAACAACACAAGGTAAGTACAATGAGACGACCAAAAGAGAATGACATAAACAATAGCGACAGCTGTAGTGATGTGCGTAACTAATAGTGACGTATACAACAGGCGGCCCAATAGTAACCCTGACATCAAGGTTGATGAGGTTGATCATTGATCTTGCAATCCACAGACAGAAGAAGAAGATAATAGGTTTTAACGCCACGCCCGGGAAGATAACCAGCGAGTTTTCTGTTAGACCAACGCAATAGGTGGTAAACCGTATCGCCGTCTATAATGGTCGAGCCAATAACTCGTTGGTGCAAGTGCAGGGGTTAGAACCGGCGCTCCTCGTTTGAGAAGCAACCCGGTGAACCACAAGACCACAGTGATAATATATCTGAAACCGCCTCTGTGCAAATATCGTGTTCGCAACTAACTACTACTTACTCGGCACGAAGGCGACGTCGCGACGCCGTCGTCATGCCTTCCATGCCTACCGCCTATCATTTACTACTCCCTTAATAGAAACGAAATTAAAAGAATTTGCATGAAGAATTCTTATGAAGTTTGAAGACGCGACGCGTTATCAGGAATTCATATCTTTAATATATGGATATTTACAATCGTTATACGCCCGGATTAACACGTTGACAGTCCCCATACAAAATGTTTTGACTTCCTTGTAAGTCCCGCATATTATGTACTTCAATTTTATACGTCCTATTAACAACGTAAATAATAAATGGTGAACCCGCCCTTAGTGCATACAGTAACACAAATCTTTACTAATTTACCCGGGATCCAAGTAGAGCAAAATTAGTGCGTAAGTACCTGGTCTTTTCTTAGTGAACCATGTATGGGCCACGGACGTATGGAGCTAGACTTTGAGGTCGCAAGTTCGAATCCAACACAGGCCAAAACCAATAATTGCCGAATTTGTTTTCGAATTCATGTTTGGATCATAAACGATTATCACGTGCTCAGGGTGAAGGAAAACATAGTGAGGAAACCCACATTCCGGAGAAATCTATTTTCAGAGGTATGTGACCTAACTCGTATTAGGCTGGTTTTCCTTTCGCCGGTTAAAAGGTCAGACAGGTAGTCGTTTCTGTAAAAACCGGATCTGTCAAATCTTCAGGTTAGGTAAGCGGACCCTATGAAAAACGGCATAATCAAAAATTAAATCAAAATCAAAAATTATTTATTCGGACAACGTAAGATCCATAGGATTAGTAACAAAAACTTACATAAGTACTAAGTTAGTTTACAAAATAAGGTCGACGATATTCGGATTTAAATCCGCCCGCCATCCCAATCAGGTGGCACATTAAGGGCGAATCGTATTTCATAATTCATTTATTCGCCTTAAAAATAGTAGTACAGTTTGCAGATGGTCAGCATTTAGCATTAGGTCAACATTTTTAGTTATGAAAATTATAACATGCAAATAATAATGACAAGAAGATATTAAATTATTAAACTAAAATAAATTAACGAATATAACAATTATTATTTCCAAATCAAAAAGTCATTCATTACAAAACAATACAGAAAAACAATGTCATAGAATAAAATCGATAAAATAATAATAATTGACCGGCATTATCGATATCAACCGATCTTAGTTCGGTCTTATTCGTCATTCGGTTAAACCATGCAATGAATAGACTACCCTCGCCGATTAAACATTTTTAGTATTCATAAAGAAATCTACCATTTATCGGATTTATAATGTTAGGGGGATGATGATGAATGTTTTATTACAAAGGCCAGTGCTTATGTCTACCTTACTCTAAACCGGCGAGTATATGTGTACCTATGAAGTATTTTTATGAGAATGTAATAAGTGAAAGGGTGTCAGGATCAGGGATGTGCCGTTGGGAATGTTTCCGGCAGTAAAAAGGCGAAAAAGTTATGTAAAAAGAGAGTTATTATATTACCTAACCAAATAAGATCAGAGTACAAGAAAGAACGATTTGATAAAGAAAAGCAGCCGGCACATCACTCAAGATCGTAGTCTGCGTACCCCTTCGGGGATACAAGAAGAAAAAAAAAGGAAAAATGGAAGAAATTGCTCTAGAGCAATAAGGCCGCCCAAATTGTACTGTATTCATGTGTTATGTCTGATTGTTTAAATTTAGTTCTGTGCAGTAAAGTATATTTGATTTGATTTTATTTGATACAGGCGTGATGCTATGTTATATTAAATACATAAGTAATTCGTAATGTGAGTATGGACAGTCGTCACTTACGCCCAGACGCCCAGCGTCGCGTCAAATCGTCACCCCTTTGGCTTGACGTCTCAGTATTTTACGATTATGGCTGTAATTCCTTCGACTTCAGTAACTCTTTATAGTGTCATAATTTCAATTAATAAACTGACTGGATCATAAATTCTTAGACCCGTCACGTGCGGTTCATCGTGATAAACTGTAACAGGAATCTGCCCTTTCCATCATAGATAAAGGAATAATACTACGTATAGAACGGCAACTCTTCGCGAATGTGGGTTTCTTCACGATGTTTTCCAAAACGATAAAACATCACGAAGCAAAATCATTTTTTTGTCGTTGAAAAATGTTGTATTGATACATCGACATAGGTCGCCATTGCTTTACCAACTGCAAATAAGTTTGTTATCGGAAAAAGATAAAACATCTTTTTGAACAACAAACGATTTTCAATTTCGATTTCGACTAGGTCTATGGTAAGTAGATAGGATTTTTTTTTGCTTATTATAAGTAGAATACCTCTTCCAGCGCGCCACACTGAAGCAGAGCGCCCAAAACGCTGGCAGCATAGAATAGATTAAATGAGATTAGAATAGGATATGATAGGATTGGATTAGATTAGATAGGATTTGATTCCCCAACAAAATGTAGGTACACCTGTACCTACGTGTAGGTACTTACCAAAGTAAGAAAAAAAAAATTGCTAACAAAATAAGCCTAGAAGTGATCGTCTTTTCTTAGGATTGCGTTGCGTAGAAACTTCTTGGTTGACAGACAGATAGACGCAAACAAAGTGATCCTATAAGGGTTCCGTTTTTCTTTTTGGGGTTCGTAACCCTAAGAATCGGCTCTGAACTTTTCCGCGCCGCCCTCTAAGTTAGAGCTTAAATATGGTAGGTTGTATATTGTACGGAGTAGTAGTGTAATAGATATGACGTCATGACGGAAGTTGAACGTTACGCAACAGTCATAACAGTTGTTACGTAACATTGGCTAGACCATCGAACTGCGAACCATCTGCGTTCGCCGCTGTACCTAAAGACATTTTACAAAAAGTCACGGGCGAGCGGTGGATGCACCATAAATGCAAACAATGTGTTAACTGCAAACTAATATAGAATTACAAGGAAGAAAGGAAGGAGAGCAAAGGTCCTAGATGGACGTAGGTACATTGACCAAATTGGGAATGTCCTTATTTAGTACGATCTACTCTGAACAGGCGTGCGTATATGAAAACGATTGATGAATGTAGAAGACGCAAGAGAAGCGTGTCAGGATTGAAGCAAATGGAATTCCATGGTCTCTGCTTACCCCGATGCAAACCGTTTGGCGTGTGCTGTCAACATAATTATGTCGGTTTATTGGCCAATGTAAAATTTTTAGACGGTTGTTTTAAAATTGAAGTGTGTTCCACGATTCGAAATTGTATACTTGTCGATTACTAGTCCCTTTCTTTTTCGGCGGATAAGAAGATGACAGATATAATTTTAAATAAAATTAGATGGTAAACACCACAGGAATTAGCACCATTATCAAGTTTAATACCAGAATGTCTGAAAAACAGTTGATTCCGTGCTGCAGAGGGCACGTTAAGTCGTTGGTCCCGGCTATTAGCCGTAAAAACACGTCCACCAACCCGCAGTGGAGTATGCTCCATACCCCCTCCGGTTGATTGAGGAGAGGCCTGTGCTCAGCAGTGAGACGTATATAGGCTATTTATGTTACGTAATGTATCAAGTTTAATTTGTGGAATGTCAGGAGATCTAGTACCTAGTTGGCGCACTGCTAGTATTGTGCGTCAGTGTCGCAGACAAAACACATTAGACGCTGCAATCTGCATAGTGCACCTGACTTTCTTTATATCACAGTGCAATCCAACGATGCACCGTCTGAATGGACGGGCTGCGTCGTTCCTTCGAATAAATAAGGTTGAGATTAGTACAATGGAATTGTAATAATAGCGAACTGGCAACACTACTTGGCTGGTGACAATAAGACTATTTTAATCGTTACAATTCAGATCAGACTAGCCCTTGATCTAAATCAAATCAGTCAACGTGATAAATAATTAACTATTTGCGTCACATCCTAAAATCGTTATAAAGTTACGTGATAACGATGTTATGTAACAAAAATCCAAAAATCTTCTTTCACCCTAAGGTTGCCTGGCAGAAATTGCTGTTTAGCAATAAGGCCGCCTATTGTGCTTATGTTTTTATTCGTATGTTTTGTGTCCTTTGTATATGTCGTTGTGCAATAAAGTATTATTGATTGATTGATTGAAAATCCTGTACCTTAAATAAGTAAATAACAATTACAGTCTTCTTCTTCTTCTATCGTGTGGGTTGTGAGGTGGATTACCAAACCCATCAGCCCTGGTGTCAGGGTTACTATTGAGCCAAAGGCCCCTGACATGACTCATGTAACAACTACTAACTTACATCAGTAAGTAGTAACCGGGACCAACGGCTTAACGTGCCTTCCGAAGCACGGAACATCTTTCTTTCGGACAATCAGGTGATCAAACTAGGGATCACAAAGTGATATGTCCCCAGGATTTGAACCCAGGATCTCCAGATCGTGAGCCCAACGCTCAACCACTGGACCACTAAAAAAGCTCGACGAAGTACGGAGCTTCCTAACGGACAGGGATGCTTGTTTTGACATGATTTATTGAAGACTAGCTTTTCGCTCGTGAATTCGTCCGCTTGGTCATATAAACTTTCATCACCTTTAACCCTTTAAGGGGATGATTTTCGTAGTGCTCGGTGTGTTGATCGATCAGTTAGCCGGAAACTAAGTACATCTTCTCCTTCTATCGTGTGGGTTGTGAAATTAATTAACATAATAACGGATTCTTACCGCGTTTGAAATAGGGATATGAGAACCGCGTAAACTTAAAACAATGTTAAGACTCGAAATATTTTTAGTCCATGAAGTATTACTTATAAGTGCCTGCAACTCAAACATCTCAAATATTACCATTACCATTTAAAATGCTCTTTGGTTCGTTACAAATGGAGAAATTCATGACAACCTTGTTCTTTCTTATTCTATCGGGTGGGTTGTGTGTGGGGTGAATTACCAACCTCATCAACCCTGGTGTCGGGGTTATTGAGCCGCCAAAGGCCTCTGACATGGCTCACGTAACGACTACTTACTTACATCAGAAAGTAATGCCTTCCGAAGCACGGATCATCATACTTTTGGACAATCTAGCGATCAGTCTGTAATGTCCCAACCAAACTAGGGATCATAAAGTAATTTTTGTCATATGTCCCCACCGGGATTGCCCAACGTTCAACCACTGGACAACTAAAGCCGTTATCCGCAATTATCCATGATCCAAACATGAAATCAAACTCAAAAAGTCGAATTTTGCAATAAGGTTGCCTGTTGTAGTCTTCTGTCTTTCTTTTGTTTTGTATTCCATGTGTATGTTTATAGTATTTAATTATGTTTTGTTAAGTACTTATTCAGGGGGGTTAAAATGGCCACATCGAAGCAATTCGTCTAAGAAAGCAACATTGCTATTTGAAATTTGATGCATTGCGCACTTACTTTTATATGCGCAAATGTCAATTTGCAATATTGCTTTTTTAGATGAATTGCTTCGATGTGACCATTTTAACCCGCCAGTTCTTTTTAAACTCTGCACTATACTCGAAGGTTTTACGTAAGATACAACTTTTGTTTTCGGCCATCCTCGTGACTGATGATGCATCCATAACTGGTTACGAAGGAGGTGTAGTGATCTTTCTGCGATACCTGTTTCCAACCAAGAATTAATTTTGCCATACACGTAATTCGGTCACTGTCGAATCAAATGTTTCGCAACATGGTAATGACGGAGAAAAAAAAAAAAAACTACCTATATAAAATACTTCGTTTTACACAGACACTACACATTGACGTTGTTGTACACGCGCATCTGTGTGTGTGACATCAGACGCCTTACGATTGAAGACTAAAATAAGACCGAGGGAGGTGAGGTAGACCTATCTCAGCCGTTGGTGGGGGGCGGAGAGTTGCCGTTCTATAAAATTTTGTACTATTAGAAAACATTTAATTAAACACTTACTTGATGAATGTGGTTGAAGCAAGAAAAGTGTGTCAGGATCGAAGCAAATGGAATTCCATAGTCTCTGCTTACCCCGGTGGGAAATAGGCGTGAGTTTTTATCTATGTAAATGTAGAAACCACTGAATTATATTACTTATTGAAAGTCTAGATCCTATTTTAGTTCTGTCTTACCTATGTCACAATAATAGTGTTAGATGGATAAAGTCAAGTTATCATAAGATGAATAAAGCCGTGGTTTGGCTCTCACTGTGCGGTCGCAGGTTTGAATCCATCACGTACCAAAACCAATGGTATTCGAATTTGTTTTCCAATTACGAATATGTTTGGATAATAAATTATTACTTTAATACATTTTGGAACTATGTAATCTAATCTGTATTGGACTGGTTTTCCCTTCGCGGGCTGACAGGTCAGACAGACAGTGGCTTTTGTAAAATGCTTTACCTGTCAAATCTTCAGGTTAGGTAAGCAGACCCCGTGAAACCGGGATAATGCGTTATCCGAGAATTACATGTGGGAGGTAACCTAATCTGTATTGGACTGGTTTTCCCTTCGCGGGTTGGAAGGTCAGACAGGCAGTCGCTTCTGTAAAATACTTACTTGACCTGTCAAATCTTCAGGTTAGGTAAGCGAACCCTGTAAAACTGGGATGACGCTAGAGAGTCTATGAAGTCCTATCCTAAGATGGCCATCCCCCAAATAGAGAGCCCATCATTATGGAAAGGACATTAGCAACACTTTGGTTTACGTTTTGTGCATAGTTTTCCCCTGCGATGATTTCTTGGGATAAACCACCGCTAAGTGTTTATATTGCTATCGATTATAGCATTTGACTGATAACCGATGATTACTTGTTAAATATTTACCGCTTAAATATAGACTGGGGAAAGTGAATAACTGCTGACAACACGTGACTCGATTCGTGTATTAACGGCCTCCGTGGTCCAGTGGTTGAGCGTTAGGCTGGATCCGAAGGTCCCGAGTTCGAATCTCGGTGGGGTAATATCACGAAAATTACTTTGTGATCCCTAGTTTGGTTAGGACATTACAGGCAGATCACTTGATTGTCCGAAAGTAAGATGAACCGTGCGTCGGAAGGCACGTTAAGCCGTAAATAATAAGACTTATTATTTATTCTTAGATTTCTAGTAAGAATCCTTTTTGATCTTAAAACGGGTTTGGATTGTCTTTGGAGCCAATTAAAACATTGATATCGAGCTCTATGGCGGTTTTGATGACAGTAAAATGACAAGAATCAACTTTGACGCACGTTAATTACATAAATAAAAAAATAATGTTGAGCTGGATGAGTTGCGGCGTTAGAATCAATAATAAACTATGTATCTATAGTAAATATTATAGATAAAAGTGAACATGTTTTAAGTGATTAGCCGCATCTACTTAGGCTTGTACGTCTCAAGAATAATTCTGGTAGTTTTTTGTTTACACATAACATAAAACATAAACAGTCTAAAACGTCTTAAACGGCCTCCGTGGTCCAGTGGTTGAGCGTTGTGCTCACGATCCGGAGGTCCCGGGTTCGAATCCCGGTGGGGACAAATCACAAAAATCACTCAATCACTCAGTTTGGTTAGGACATTACAGGCTGATCACCTGATTCTCTAAAAAGTAAAAAGATCCGTGCTTCGGAAGGCACGTTAAGCCGTTGGTCCCGGTTATTACTTACTGATGTAAGCACGTTGTCGTTACATGAGTCATGTCAGGGGCCTATGGCGGCTCAGTAATAACCCTGACACCAGGGTTGATGGGGTTGGTAATTAACCTCACAATCCACACGATAGAAGAAGAAGAAGAACAGCCTATACGTCCCACTGCTCGGCACAGGCCTCCCCTCAACTGGAGGGGTATGGAGCATACCTCGCCCTCTACCATAGAATAAGGAATAATACTACGTATAGAACGGCAACTCTCCGCTCCCCACCAGCGGCTGAGCTAGGTTTACCTCACCCCCTCCAACATAGTTTAGTCTTCAATCGTATAGCGTCAGACGTCACACACACAGATGCCTGTGTACGATAACGTCGATATGTAGTGTCTGTGTAAAACGAGGTTGTTTGTATGAAGCGTCCGGGGTGTGACCCTACTCTACTGCGGGTTGGTGATGTTCTCACGGCCGGCACCAACGGCTTAACGTGCCCTCCGAAACACGGAATCATCTTACTTTTCAGACAATCAGGTGATTCAAGCCTGCGAAGTCCTTACCAAACGAAGGACAGTCTCACAAAGTGATTTTGACAATGTCCATGGGGATCGAACCCGGACCTCCAGATCGTAAGCCTAACGCTTTAACCACTAGACCACGGAGGCTGTTTGTTTACACATACCTACATATTTTTTTTATTAATAGCTCGCAGTGTCCCACTGCAAGGCAAAGGCCTCTCTTCCCTTCTTCCACTCCTCCCTGTCCCCATAACATAAGACCACACCTAATTCTCGTTGGGGTACGTAGACGCCACGGAATTCTTACTACGATCCTGACACACCACTTCGCTTCTTCCACTCTCATCAAAGTCTTCATGCAATCCCGCGAGTTTAGAGAACTCTTATGTTAAGGTATAGGTACATTTTTTTTTTTTTTTTTTTTTTTTTTTTTTGACGTGACTTATTGTAGATTTGCCGCAGATGGCATTAACTACTTGGCCGGACAAATGGGGAGCGCTGAAGGCTCTCACCCGGTACAACGTTTAAGACGACAGGCCTGAGGGTGCCCAGTTGGGCGCGAACCTCGGCTCAGGGCGTCGTCTGAGAGGAAAAATATTTGAAAGAATTAATCGACCCTAGTGGGTCGATAGCGATAAGCGCTGAATGAGGGAAATCGTCGACCACGCCGGCGGGGTCGGTATCGGGGACCTGAAGTGTTTGGTGTCGCGAGCTGATTGGCTGCCTCTATGGCTAGAGTAATCGGGTCGTCGGGATCGTATATTACGTCCTTCGGACGCCGATACTTTTCAGTACCGTCCCTAAGCGGAATGTACTCGGAAGCCGCAACTACCAGGGGATTTGGGTGGTGCGGAGCAGAATCGAAAAAACGTTTGGAAGCTAATTTGAGCCATTGGGCAATGGTTGGCAGACCTAGGTCAATGTGCAGATTTTCATTGCGAAGGAACCACGGAGCTCCCGTGGCTTTCCGCATGAAACGATTTTGTATTACCTGTAGACGGTGAATTTGAGAGGGGGGTATAGGTACAGGGTGTTAGTGACATCGTAATGAAAACTTTGAGGGATGATTCGACTATGATTCTGAGTTGGAGATTTTTTAAATTAAGTACTTTCAATTCTATACTTTTGCGATGGAAAATTCCACTTGAATGAATCATCCCCTGAATCAACCCCCTTAGTATTCGTTATCACTAACATCCTGTATATTGTTTAGGCCTTAGTTGCTTGAATTAAAGAAATAAAAAATATATAGGGTATAGCCAGCTGTACCCACTTTCCCTACCCACCCTCTCGAGTAAGAATTGTCTAACCTCTTAATTCGACTTGAGTCTGAATTCATGTTTGGTTTATACTAGATAATTGATATCAGGTGGTTTCTGCATTAGTGCCTGGTTAATGGCAAAAGACTACAATATACTTACAATATACTTCTGCCGTGATGATGCGTTGTGTTAATGTTACATTCTATTTTTTCGTTTCAGATCGGTTGACCCGAGAATGAAACGAGATGATTCATCAAAAAGCGTCGGGTCCCGTCAGCAGACGCGCCGCCTGAGCGAGCAGCGGCTGCCTCTAGCGCTTGGTTGGCGGCAAAATTCGCTTACTATCTCCGCGGTTGCACAACAATCCGCTTACTTAACCGAAAAAGCGCTCAACGCTGAAGCGTAAGTATCACGCTTAAGTATAGGTATTAATTGAGTTGAGCTGCAGCTGTCCACACGTAGAGTCGGTAACAGTTGCATTGCGCCCGGGGGACGGGAGTTTGATGAAAACGAGCTGAATTTTGCTGAATTTCTAAGTGATGCGGGCGTAAAAACTCGATTATTAAAAAATCCCGACCCTCAGTGTAAATTGAGCTTTATGGGAGAAAAAAGTGTCGAGTCCCATCTGCTGACGCGCCGCCTGATCAAGCAGCGGCTGCCGGACCCTTCGCGCAGCAATCCGCTTACTTAACCCAAAAAAGCACTTACCTAACGCTGAAGCGTAACTGTTATGATTTTTAAGCTGTTTCGATCAATCAATTGGCTTATGTAACATAACATAAAGTCGCGCACCCAGTGTATGGAGTGCTCGGGGTGTGTTTATGTCAATTCCATTCGTAGAGTAGAAATTCTAGGTATGTAAAAATAAAAAATAATGTAAAAATATAATAGGGCATGCATAATTAGTAGAGAATTCTAATGTTTAATTCCTTTATAATATTAATGTTTAATTAATTTATATTTGTACGCCGACTGGCAGATCACAGCGCACTAACTTATATTAGGTATAACACCCTACTCTACCTGTGTTTCACAAATAAATAATTTTGTATTTGTATGTTGTGAACGGAAGCACACCCTGGACACTTCATACAAACAAACTCGTTTTACACAGACACTACACATTGACATTATCGTACTCGCGCATCTGTGTGTGTGACGCCTGACACCATACGATTCAAGTTTAAACTATGTTCGAGGGGGGGGTGAGGTAAACGTAGCTCAGATGCAGGTGGGAAGCGGAGAGTTGCCGTTCTATACAAAATATTATTCTTTATTCTATGACGCCTAACAGCCTCCGTGGTCTAGTGGTAAGAGCGTTAGGCTCACGATCTGGAGGTCCGTGTTCGATTCCCGATGGGGACATTGTCGAAATCACTTTGTGAGACTGTCCTTTGTTTGGTAAGGACTTTTCAGGCTTGAATCACCTGATTGTCCGAAAAAGTAAGTTGATTCCGTGCTTCGGAGGGCACGTTAAGCCGTTGGTCCCGGCTATTAGCCGTAAAAAAACACCTCCACCAACCCGCAGTAGAGCAGCGTGGTGGAGTATGCTCCATACCCTCTCCGGTTGATTGAGAGGAGGCCTGTGCCCACGTATATAGGCTATTTATGTTTATGTTATGTATTCTATGACGGAAGCCAAAAGCGTTTTAGCTCGGCCCTTTGACGAATTTGCTTTTGACTTGCGAATTAGTAGTTGTCGCTAATAAGCTTTTATTTTCGCAGATTGCCCATATTGTGACGTCCAGGCGTACTGGAAGACATTTTTTTTTTTCATATTCATGACAGATGTTTTTTTTATTTTATTTCAGTGAATCTGAAGAATCCTTTTTACCCCCTGTTTCTTGGTATAGATTAGTAAGTATCTTAATTAAGTTTTTGTCTATTATGTATGTAATATTGATGTATCGTGTATGTAAACATCATAATGTGCATTCAGCTAATATGTAACGCATTTTACAAGGTCTTATCGCATGGATGTGTGTATGGTATTTGATTTACCTATACTTACCTATTTACTTATATTTTTTTCTGTATCTTGCTATTTTATCTATTTTTCTTTCCTATTCATTGACAGGGTGTAAGTGACATCGTAACGAATACTTAGAGGGATGATTCAGATCATGATTCTTGAGTTGATATCAAGTAGAGTTTTCCGTCGCAAAAAATATGGTACTGGAAACTAATTTAAAAAATAAGTACTAATTTTTTTCATGAATTTTCCATCAGGAAATTCCATGTGGTATCAACTCAGAATCATGAGCTGATTAATCCCTCTCAGTAAGTAGGTATTCGTTACGATGTCACCAACACCCTTTTTTATAAAAACAAAATAGAGTTTCATGATAAAAACTCAATATACACCCCTGTGTATATGTGGGTATCCCGATACCGAGAGCTTTCCGGGGTAGTTTCCGTGTGAGATTTTTTGTATATATTTTTTTTAAATCGATATAAGTTTAAAGCTGACGGGACTTGAACCCGCAGGTTTTGCCAAGCCAGGGCGAGCATGTTAATTATTACCGTAGTGACGTGCCGATCCGAACAAAAACACGTGGCCTAGCATGTTAGGGACTATAACAAACTTTGATTTCGACAAATTATTGAATCGATCGATAATTTTATGACGTTGCGCATGTTAGCCCTGTATTAATTCTCGCTCCTTGTCACATTGCTTTTTAAATCATTTCAAAATCGCATGTCGCTCAAATCATAGTGGTGATTCTACAAGGAGAGTTTCCCTCATTAAATAGTTGATTTCTGGCAGGCTTTTCCGTTTTATCTATTTATTTATAGATTTTATAATGTTATAGATAGATAATGGTGCTAATTCCAAGATGGTGTGCACCATCAAATTTTATCTTATTTGTCATTTTCTTATTCGCCGAAAAGGAAAGGGACGGGTAACCGACACGCATAAAATTTCAAATCAAATCAAATCAAATATACTTTATTGCACACAACATACAAAATTTATGGAACACACGTCAATTTTACGCAGAATTTAAAAATAACTCTTCAAAATTGTTATATTGCCCAATATCCCGACAGAATTACTAAGTTGACAGCACACGTCAAACCATCGAGATGTCTATTTTATTCGCCCGGGTTATACATTAATTTTAAAATGAACAATTGTCAGTCATCCGCCCCGTCCTTTTCGGTGGATAAGAAAATGGCGGATGTAACTTAAAATAAAATTAGGTGGTGTCTGCAGGAATCGGGGCCAATGGCACAATTTTCGCTTCTTATATTATCACAAAGTCTTTCTCATCGTAAGTACAGTCATGAGCAATATCATGTACCCACTTTAGAACCCTGTCGCACTATCATGTTTGACATTTAGATAAGATAAGATAAGATAAGACTCTTTATTTGCCATAAATGCAGTGTGACAGATGTTACAAAAAAATATACTAATATTTAATGAGACTTACGGTTTAATTTGTCAAAAAAGTTAATGTGACATGGTTTCAAAGTGTATGTACACATTAGTACTCGTGACCGTACATGCTCTGTATGACAATTAAAATCTACAACAGCATTCCAAATAAGTACTACCAAAAAAAAACAGAAAATTTAAAGTCTTTTATAAAACAATTAAAATTATTCCTACTAAATAAAAGTTATAATATTGAAGAGTTTTTTAATGATAAACAGATTGTTGGATAAAGTGCTTAGGGTATTTGCTTGAGTACTTTATTTAACTTGTATAGTTTTAAATATTATAAGTTAATAAATAATAGAATTTTAAAATATATATATTTTAGACTCTGATGTATATTATTATGTTATAATTTTGTAAGTGTATATAATAATTTTGTTACCTTAAACTTGTTTAATTCATAATTAACTATGTTACTTAGTAATATTCTTAATAATGAAGCTGCTGTCACCTCTGACGTTGCTGTGCCCTTGCAGGGCGTCACATGTACCTAATATCATATGTAACACCTAACTGCTTGTGACTTTGCAATGAATAAATTAATATGAATATGAAAGCACACTAACTTTCTTCCAACAGTATAGATTCGCGAAGTCATGGGAGGTGCTGATGCTTATCCTGGCTTTAGTGCTGGCCACTATAAACGGGCTGTTTGTGCCGATCGGCGTGATCATCTATGGAGAGTTTACATCGCTACTGATAGATCGTACCGTCATGATCGGCACTTCGACTCCTACGATCACTATTGCGATATTCGGTGGCGGCAGGTCATTGTGAGTACGTTTTTGACTACACTTCTTCTTCTATCGTGTGGGTTGTCAGATGGATTACCAACCTCATCAACCCTGGTGTCAGGGTCACTATTGAGCCGCCAAAGGCCCCTGACATGGTTCATGTAACGACTACTTACTTACATCAGTAAGTAGTAACCACGGATCATCTTACTTTCGGACAATCTGGTGATCAGCCAGTAATGTCCTAACCAAACTAGGGACCACAAAGTAAGTTTTGTGATATGTCCCAACCGGGAATCGAACCCGGACGTCCGGATCATGAGCCTAACGCTCAACCACTGGACCACAGAGGTCGTTACGTTGACTCCACTTGTTAACAACGTGCATTCAAATTAAGCGTATCAGCATTGATACTTCCCTCTATTGACTCATCACTAATTTAAGAGCCACGCCCTTGTCAGTGTAGCATTCTCCATGCTAGTTTTTTAGGGAAAAACAGACCAGTGGTTTCCGTCTTGCCTTCCGCCCCGCAGTACTCTGTCTGACGCGAGTGGGATGGCGCCCAGATATTTCAAAGCCGTACTAGAACTCCTGTCCTCCGCCTCTGAATAGTATTGACAGTTACTGCTGCCCTCTGTCAGGGCCCTATTGACTAACCTAGGTAAAAAACATAACATAAGTTCACGACTATATCCCAATAAGTGTAGTCAGACGTCCATCCATCGCAAGATGAACTAAGTAGGTATCCATACCTCACTGAGATCTCTGTTAGATCAACGTTAAAAAACATGTCATTAGAAAATATAATATGAAAGAAAACAGCTACAACTGTGGCTAACCTGCGCCATACGGTAGAGATGTCAAACTCTCAAAAAGAGAAATCTTCTTTACGTTTTTTTTTTTATCAAACAACGAAAATAATATTTTTGATCACAGCTCACTCACTTGCCCATAATAAAGTTTAAAACACAGTTCTTTTATTGTTGTTGGCGAGTTTTCAACGATTTATTTGGGGTTTAAAACGGCAACATTTGGTTTAAAACGTTTTAAATCGGTTGGTTTACATCTATAGGCACGAACAACGCTTCCCATTATGAGCCGAAACACATAACCGCGTTGCGACGCCGCAACGCTAAAATCGGCAGTGGCGTTATTAAATGGATGTATCTAGAATATTCTTCGTATATTTAAAACAGTGTAATGTCTTCTTAATAACAAATAAGCAATAAGTAGCTCGGTGGCGCAGCGGTAAACGCGCTCGGTCTGCGATTGTTGAAGTTAAGCAACTTTCGCAAAGGTCGGTCATAGGGTCGAGCTCCTCCGTGCTTCGGAAGGCACGTTAAGCCGTTGGTCCCGGCTGCATTAGCAGTCGTTAATAACCACCAATCCGCACTGGGCCCGCGTGAAGGTTTAAGGCCCGATCTCCCTATCCATCTATAGGGAAGGCCCGTGCCCCAGCAGTGGGGACGTTAATGGGCTGGTGATGATGATGATGATGAAGCAATAAGTTTCTTACGATGATCTATCCACAATAAAAAATCACGAGGAACTGGTTACCGTACCATACGACAATAAATCGTTCTTTTTCGAGCCGCCGCAACACCGTAACGCAAACTGCCGATTTCAGCGTTGCGGCGTCGCAACGCGGTTATGTGTTTCGGCTCTATGTGTTAATGCGTATGCGATCTCCTATTTATTATGTGTAATGTGTGCAATGACGTAATTATTTTGTTTCTAGGACCAACGCAACGAGAGAAGAGAACAGGAAAGCGCTGATTGAAGATTCAATAGCATTCGGTATCGGATGCACGATATTTTCTGTGCTACAATTCATTGCCGCTGCGATTAGCGTCGATTTATTCAACTATGCCGCACTTCAACAGGTTTTTATTGCCTTTATTATTTTTTTCAGTTTTTTTCAACTTAAAAATCCAATAGAACACATATTATTTTCAAATTGTTGATCCTTTGTTGATAAAGGCGAGGTAATAAAGCTCTTTTACTAACCTACCGAATAATAATTGAAACTCAGGTTTTATTTAAAATTCAAATTCAAAATTATTTATTTACAGATTGACAGGATTAAAGAAAGATTTCTACGCTCTGTGCTGCGGCAGGACATATCGTGGTATGACCTCAACACTACGATGAACTTTGCCACCAAAGTTTCAGAGTAAGAGTTGTTGTTTTCTTTAAGGTGGCATCTAGACTCTAGACGTCACCTAAGATTCTTCTATCGTGTGGGCTGTGAGGTGGATTGCCAACTACCCTGGCAATAGGCTAATTTCCGTTACGTTTCCGATACCGACCCCGCCGGCGTGGTCGACGATTTCCCTCATTCAGCGCTTATCGCTATCGACCCACTAGGGTCGATTAATTCTTTTAAACATTTTTCCTTTCAGACGACGCCCTGAGCCGAGGTTCGCGCCCAACTGGGCACCCTCAGGCTTGTTGTCTTAAACGTTGTATCGGGTGAGAGCCTTCAGCGCTCCCTATTTGTCCGTCCAAGTAGTTAATGCCATCTGCGGCAAATCTACAATAAGTCACGTCAAAAAAAAAACCATTGGAATACTGACATAACTGTACCCACGACATATAAGTACCTTACGTTTAATATTGTTACTAGGGCTTCCTTAAAAACACATAAGTTAGTAAGTAATTATCGACGTCCTCTGTGGTCCAGTGGTTCGTTCTGTTCACGATCCGGAGGTCCCGGGTTCGATTCCCGGTGGGGAAATGTCACAAAAATTGCTTTATGGTCCCTAGTTTGGTTAGGACGTTACTGGCTGATCACCAGATTGTCCGAGCCTGGTGCCAGAAGGCACGTTAAGCCGTTGGTCCCGGTTACTACTTACTGATGTAAGTAAGTAGTCGTTACATGAGCCATGTCAGGGGCCTTTGGCTGCTCAATAGTAACCCTGACACCAGGGTTGATGAGGTTGGTACTTCACCTCACAACTCACACGATAGAAGAAGAAGTATTTATTTTTTCAAACAGCGACGTTGAGAAGTACCGCGAGGGTATCAGCGAGAAGGTGCCGATCCTCGTGTACTTGGTGATGTCATTCGTGACGTCAGTCATCATCGCGTTCATCTACGGCTGGGAGCTGACCCTGGTTATCCTGTCCTGTGCTCCAGTCATCATAGCTACTACGGCCGTGGTCGCTAAGGTATTTATACAGGATGTTAGTGTCACCGTACCAATACTGAGGGGGATGATTCAGCTCATAATTCTGAGTTAATATCAAGTGGAAATCGTCGTAAAATTCATGATTTATTTGTGTTTTGTTTTTATTATTTTCAATTCCATACTTTTGTGTAATGTATGTTACGTTTCGTCTAAGAAAGTGATCAGATATTCAATCATCATCATCCATCTCCCCAGCGTTATCCCGTTTTGCACAGGGGCTTACCTAACCTGAACATTTGACAGTTCTGGTTTTTACAGCTGCCTGTCCGACCTTCCAACCCGCGAAAGGAAAACCAGCCCATTACTAGATTAGCAGAGTTCACATACCTGCGAAAGACATTTTTGGGAATGTGAAATTTCCTCCCGATGTTTTCCTTCACCCATACGCACGTGATGATCATTTATGTTCCAAACTTGAATTTGAAAATTTGAAAATCCTTTGTTTAGGCCGGTGCTGGGTTTCGAACCAGCGACTTCACGTGAGTGTCATTGATTAGTCTATGTAGGTATTAAAAAACTCCAAAATATAAAAGTGAAAAGAAGTGTACTTAAGTGTGAAGTTTAAGTGTGAAGTGTAAGTCTGAAGTGTAAGTGTGAAGTGTAAGTGGGAAGTGTAAGTGTGAAGTGTAAGTGTGTAAATGTAGTCATTTGTACAATTATGATATTTATGATAGCTTTTGCCCGCGACTTCGTCCGCGTGGCGTGTTATATAAGAGAGAGATCTTTGTGTGTGTGGGAGTGCATATCAAATTTCAAGCATCTAACTTATGCAGTTTAGATTTTTTCATACAATTTTTTTCCCAATAACTCCCATTTTTCAAAATACAGCCAAAAATAAACTTTATATTTACTAAGGTATGCATGCATGCTAGATTGAATCAATTGATTGAATTGATTTTTTTTTAATTGATTGTTCATTGAGTTTTAATTTTAATACACACTTCTTCCCTTCAACGTTGCTGTGCCCTACAGGGTCCATGTTTTAGTTCCTATGCCTATGTAACACCCCATTGTACTACATGGAATGCAATAAATAATTTAATTGAATTGAATTGAAAACATCTATCTTACGCGGTTTCGTTTTTTTCATACAAATGTTTTTTTCCCGCTAACTCCCGTTTCCGTGGGAATTTTGCAATATCCTGTTGCAACTAAGCTTTAAGTTAACTAAGGTACCTGCATGCCAAATTTCAAGCGTCTAACTTAAGCGGTTTAGATTTTTCATACAAAAGGATTTTCCCGCTAATTTCCGTTCCCGTAGGAATTCCGGGAATTCCTTTCTTAGTGCACCTCTACGGTACCTAAGCTATGTTCCTTCCAAATTTCAAATGCCTACATTTAGCCGTTCAGGCTATGCGTTGATTCAGTCACTGAGTCAGTCAGTTTCTCCTTTTATTTAGATTTGATTTTTTCATACAAATGTTTTTTCCCGCTAACTACCGTTCCCGTGGGAATTTTGTAATATCCTGTTGCAACTAAGCTTTAAGTTTACTAAAGTACCTGCATGCCAAATTTCAAACGTCTAACTTGAGTGGTTTAGATTTTTCATACAAAAGGATTTTCCCGCTAATTCCCGTTCCCGTGGGAATTTCGGGAATTCCTTTCTTAGTACACCTCTACGGTATCTAAGGTACCTGCGTGCCAAATTTCAAACATCTAACTTGAATGGTTTAGATTTTTCATACAAAAGGATTTTCCCGCTAATTCCCGTTCCCGTGGGAATTTCGGGAATTCCTTTCTTAGTACACCTCTACGGTATCTAAGGTACCTGCATGACAAATTTCAAACATCTAACTTGAATGGTTTAGATTTTTCATACAAAAATATTTTTCCGCTAATTCCCGTTCCCGTGGGAATTTCGGGAATTCCTTTCTTAGTGCACCTCTACGTTATCTAAGGTACCTGCATGCCAAATTTCAAAAGTCTAACTTGAGTGGTTTAGATTTTTCATACAAAAGGATTTCCCTTCACTACTCTGCTCCTTTTGATTGTAGCGTGATGAAAAGTATACTATGACCTGTCCAGGAGTGTGAAGAATAATTGTACCAAGTTTCATTAAAATCCGTCCAGTAGTTTTTGTTTCTATAAGGAACATACAGACAGACAGACAGACAGACAGACAGACAGACAGACAGACAGACAGACAAAAATTTTACTGATTGCATTTTTGGCATCAGTATCGATCACTTATCACCCCCTGATAGTTATTTTGAAAAAATATTTAATGTACAGAATTGACCTCTCTACAGATTTATTATAAGTATAGATTGTGTTGTTTCAGGTTCAATCGTCGTTAACAACGCAAGAGCTGAAGGCATACAGCATAGCTGGTGTTGTGGCGGAGGAAGTGTTGTCATCCATACGCACCGTGGTCGCTTTTGGAGGTGAAGAAAAAGAAATACAAAGGTATTTATTTTTTTATGACTCACCATCTCCCTAGCGTTAGGTGCCCCGTTTTCACAGGATCCGCTTACCTAACCTGAAGATTTGACAGGTCCGGTTTTTTACACAAGCGACTGCCTGTCTGACCGTTCAACCCTCGAAGGAAAAACCAGTCCAACAATAGGCTCAACTCTGAATCGCATTTCGGAATGTGAGTTTCCTCACGATGTTTTCCTTCACCGCTGAGCACGTGATCATCATCTATGATCCAAACATGAATTTGAAAAGAAATTCAAGAGTCATTGGTTTAGGCCTGTACTGGGATTCGAACCAACGACCTTACAGTGAGTGATTGAGAAGTTAGGATTGAGTAAGTGATCTGTTTATTTTGTGACTATCATAGTAAAATTGTTCTTTGACAAGTGTATCATTGATAATCTAATATTACTTAAATAAAAAATGCTCTTACTTAAGTACAGTCATGAGCAATATAATGTACCCACTTTAGGACTCTGTTGCACTAACATATTTGACATTTAGTGAGACTTAGAAATAGAAATAGAAATGTTTTATTGCGACCATGTGTTCGTACAAATTGTGGTGTTATAAAAATACAGAAGTAAGTATTATAGTATCAACATGGACCCGGTAAGGGCACTGCAACTGGTAGAGAGGACAACATACTTAATTATTAGTCAGTGATACAACTTGTATTTATTATACTTACTATATTTTAACAATATTATTGCACTTATATTTTAAGTATTGTTTTATATGTTTATTATGATTTAATTTATAAAATATTATTAAAATTTATTCATTTTACAGTTCAATTTGTCAAAAAAGTTAATGTGACATGGTACCAAAGTGTATACATATTAATGCTCGTGACCGTACTTAGGGTGGTATTAATAAACTAATCTCAGCTTTGAGACTGTCCTCAAGATCATGTCAATGTGATAGTTCTTAAGGTAAACGCTCCTATTAACGCCACCCAAAAATCGACATCGTTTACCGCCACCTTTTTTAAATTGCGGATATTTTGAATTGTGTCTGAGATAGAAAATTAATTCAAATGTCAAAAGATACATGTATTAATTGACCATGAAACGAACATACCCCTGAGCGTGGGCAACAACAGTCTAATTTGTGATTGGTCTGTAAGTGTGCAGTGTCCGCGCAAGCAACGCGCTCCATACAAGCCACTACTGAAATGCATAAGCATACAACATTTTTTTCTTAAGGTTTTGTGTCCGATGAAACATATTTTTCTTCACTTTAGTAATTATAACTACTTGTTAATACGTTTAAGAACTGAGAAAGCATGCTATATTTGACATTTGTGTTAGTTTTAACTGATTAATTTGAGTTTTAAAATGTGGCGGTGATAGAAGCATACATTTGCAGTTTGGTTACTATTACCGCCACCTATGGCGGCGATCGATATTTGTATGATATTTGTATTTTTTAGTTATTTAAGGTAACATGCCCAATCATTCATAATGTTATCATCTTATTTTATAGTATGGTTCATGAACTATATTAAAATCTATTAACGCCACACATTTGGTGGAATTCAAGTATCCTGTGCAGCATATAAGTTAATGTATTTTTTTAAGAAATGTATGAACAAGTAGTTGAAGTAATTATGAATTTCTAATTTAAATACTTTATATATTTATTAAAATATGCTTTGAAACTGGTTATTACATACGTAGCTCTCATTTTGAATATTTATTTGTTTTCTTAAGGCTAATTTTTATGTGGCGGAAATTGAAACACAGAAATTACATACATGTTTCTATTACCGCCACCATAGATTCCCTCTTATGATTTACGTATAGACAGGGTGATGCATTATTCTTCGGACTGACAGAGACGGACGGACAGACCGAAACGGACGGACAGATAGAGACAGACGGACGGACAGGGACAGACGGACGGACAGAGACAGAAGAACATACAGAGACAGAAGGACAGGCAGAGACAGACGGACGGACAGAGACAGAAGGACAGACAGAGACAGACGGATGGACAGAGACAGATGGACGGACAGAGACAGACGGATGGACAGACGGACGGACAGAGACAGACGGATAGACAGAGACAGACGGACCGGCAGAGACAGACGGATAGACAGAGACAGACGGATGGACAGACGGACGGACAGAGACAGACGGATGGACAGAGACAGACGTCAATTATGTATATAAATTTCTGAAACCAAAAGATTTTTCTGTAGTTTATGTCATAATTCATTTAATAAAAAAATAACAATAATAATAAAGTTTATTGAAAACTCCTCATACAGAATCATTTCGTCAACTCCCGAAATCCTGAGGGAGATTGAGAGTTTCTATAGACAGCTATATTCCACGAAAACATCAGGCGAAAGCATGGCTCGAGACCCTCGAGCGAAGCTTACCCGACACTACACTGAAGATATCCCGGACGTCAGCCTGTACGAGATTAGGATGGCCCTCAAACAGCTCAAAAACAGCAAAGCGGCAGGAGATGACGGAATCACAGCAGAACTTCTGAGAGCGGGCGGAACGCCAATACTCAAAGCCCTCCTGAGGCTCTTCAATTCCGTCATATTTCAGGGCAAAACGCCGAGGGCATAGAGCGGAAGCGAGGTGATCCTGTTCTTCAAGAAAGGTGATAAAGCCCTACTGAAGAACTACAGACCTATCTCGCTTCTGAGCCATGTCTACAAGTTGTTTTCGAGGGTCATTACGAATCGTCTCGCTTGCAGGTTTGACGACTTCCAGCCTCCCCGAACAAGCCGGTTTCCGAAAAGGCTTTAGCACCATAGACCACATCCATACGCTGCGGCAGGTTATACAGAAGACCGAAGAGTATAATCTGCCACTTTGCTTGGCGTTTGTGGACTATGAGAAAGGGAGACCTGAGCGGTGTTGCAGTCTCTTCAGAGGTGCCAAGTGGACCATAGGTACATCGAAAAGCTAAGGGACCTCTACCAAAATGCCACTATGTCAGTTCGAGTACAGAACCAGAGCTCTAATCCGATCCAACTGCAGCGAGGAGTGAGACAGGGAGATGTCATCTCTCCGAAACTGTTCACTGCTGCATTGGAGGATATTTTTAAGCTTCTGGACTGGAAAGGATTTGGCATCAACATCAACGGTGAGTACCTGACGCACCTTCGATTTGCCGATGATATAGTCCTAATGGCTGAGACTCTGGAAGACCTGAACACCATGCTCGAGCATCTCAGTAACGCATCCCAACGAGTGGGTCTTAGCATGAACATGGCAAAGACAAAAATTATGTCCAACGACCATGTCGCACCCACTCCAGTTCAGGTTAGGAACGTTACACTCGAAGTTGTAGACCAGTACATTTACCTAGGACAAATAATCCAGTTAGGTAAGTCCAACTTCGAGAAAGAGATCTCTCGTCGGATCCAACTCGGATGGGCAGCGTTCGGGAAGCTGCGGAATATCTTCTCGTCCAAAATACCAGTGTCTCAAAACGAAAGTCTTTGACCAGCGCGTGTTGCCAGTGATGACCTACGGCAGTGAGACGTGGCCGCTTACTATGGGTCTCGTGAGGAGGCTCGGTGTCGCTCAGCGGGCAATGGAGAGAGCTATGCTCGGTATTTCCCTGCTTGATCGAATCAGAAATGAGGAGATCCGCAAGAGAACTAAAGTCACCGACATAGCTCGGAGAATTGCAAAACTGAAGTGGCAGTGGGCAGGACACATAGCGAGGAGAACCGATGGCCGCTGGGGCGGAAAGGTTCTGGAGTGGCGACCACGTGTCGGACGACGCTCAGTGGGTAGGCCTGCTACAAGGTGGACCGACGATCTGGTGAAGGTGACGGGAAGCCGCTGGATGCGGGCAGCGCAGGACCGATCGTTGTGGAGATCCTTGGGGGAGGCCTTTGCCCAGCAGTGGGCGTCATACGGCTGTTGATGATGATGATTATTGAAAACAGTTCGTTTACAGTTTTTGTTGGAACGCTGTCTTTTAAACTAGGTGAACCTGTATTTTGAGAGACAGTGCCTTCCCAATTTATGTATCTATTAACTACATTAACCGTGGTAAAAATACGGTATTAAAACAACCTTTTTTTAAATAAAGTATTTTATTGTATCTGAATAGTTGGTTAGATATCTCGTTGGCGGTATTCGATGCAGCAAAGGCGGTAATAGAAAAAACCGCAATTCATGTGGCGGTAATAGAGGAAAGTGAGTTTTCGGACATAAAATTATTTTTTATCCAAAATATTCACTCAAAATTAAAAATTCGTGATGTATTTAGCAGAAGACAGTCATAACAATACAAATAAAATAAATAAGCTGCACTAGCAAATACAGAAGTACTTAATTTCTGAGGGGTAATCAGAGCATAGCTTAACCTGGCGGTAATAGGAGCGTTTACCTTATATAAAAACAGGGACTTGAGCATGATCTTGAGGGCAGTCTCAATTGAGATTAGTTTATTAATACCACCTTTAGTTTCCTCGGTAACCTTTTCGCTTGAGAACGGCTGGCCAGATTTGTGTGAGTTGACCCGACTGTACACCATTATTATTCGTTATTCTATGACCATGGTCCGAAGAATTTAAAAAGAGCACTCTTTGTTGATAGATGCTAAAAGCTCGTGATGTGACATAACATAACATAAGTTCACAACTATATCACATTGAGGATAGAGGTACATCCATCGCAAGATAAACTAAGTACCCACACCGTACCTCACCGAGCTTTCTGTTAGACCACCGAGATAGGTGAGCCGTATCGCCGTCTAATGGTCGTGCTGTGTTAGTGAAAACTGCACTTAGATAAATCAATAATTGATTCGTAATGTGAAAGGTAATTATAATATTAAACCGAAATATTTACGACGTTAGGGGGGTTAAAAAGTCACACGGAAGTAATATAGAAAAGGTAATATCGCAATTTGTTATTTGCGAATATAATAGTAAGTGCGCAATGCCATCAAATGTCAAATAGCAATATTGCTTTTTAATCCTTTCACGGACAGAGATCATGGGTCATTGATGGTTCATAATAGGTAATATGACTCCTTGGAATCGGAACGTCATTAGACGTTCTATCCTTGAAAGTGTTAAGTGGGTGAATTGCTTCAATGTGGCCTTTCTAACCCCCCAGGTACAGCATACGCTTGAGTCCAGCAAAAAGAACAGGGAGCCGGAAGGGGATGTTCTCAGGGTTCGGCAGCGGTTTTATGTGGTTCATCATCTACTGCACGTACGCCCTGGCCTTCTGGTACGGAGTCAGCCTCATCCTCGACAGCAGGCATGAAGCGAACCCAGTGTATACGCCGGCTACCCTTATGATCGTGAGTTATGACTTCTGACAGACTGGTTCTTCAAGATAAAATTGGGTAGTTTCCTAGGTCAAAGATAAATTATGAAATTCGGATTAATACTAAATCAAGACAGATCTTAATAATGTCGAAAAAACATTTTCTTTTTCTATTTAACTTATTTATGAATTTTAATAAAGAAAAATTTAATAATAAGCTTGAATAAAATCACCCTGTGACCGATCGTCGTGGAGATCTTTGGGGGAGGCCTATGCCCAGCAGTGAGCGTCGTACGTCTGGGATGACATACATAAACATACCATACATAACTTATTACGTACCAGGCCCTCAATCAAACAGAGCACGTATGCAACACACACCACGCTGCTCCAGTGCGGGCAGTGTGGGTTTGGTATAGAAAAACCTCGACAGTATAATTCAAATATCACTTCCACAGGTTTTCTTCAGTGTGCTTCAAGGCGCACAAAACGTGGGGCTGACGTCACCTCACTTAGAAGCAGTGACGGCGGCGCGCGCCTCCGCCGCCTCAATATTTGCCGTCCTCGACAGAAAACCTGAAATCGACAGCCTTTCCAATGAAGGCGTCAAACCAGTCTTACATGGAGACATGGAGCTGAAAGACGTGTTCTTTAGATACCCAGCGAGACCTGATGTTCAGGTTTGGTATTTTCCCCCATTTCTTAGTGATCCTACTGGAATGGTCTATTATAATACGTATATGTCGTTCGGACATTGGTTGAAGCCCTCGATAAAATTCGCGCGGGGACAAGTAATAATAAAATGTTAATTACTGTCTTCCTTCCTCCTATATAAATCTCAGTAGTATAATCGTAATATATAAAAAACAACTGCATTTATTTTAATTTACACCTCGTTATCCTCACGAAAGGCAAGTCACTATGGTTCTGTAGGTTTCCTTCTCATGCGAGGAGTGCTACTACTGACATAAGATTATTTTTCAGGTCCTAAACGGCTTGAACTTAAAAATAAAGAACAACGAAACAGTAGCGCTGGTTGGGGCGAGTGGATGCGGCAAGTCTACCGTACTCCAGCTCCTGCAAAGAATGTACGACCCAGAGCAGGGGGAGGTCTTGGCATCAGGCCACGATCTGAAGACAATGAATGTGCGACACTGGCGCCAGCACATTGCCGTGGTTGGACAAGAACCGGTGCTATTCGCTGGCAGCATCAAAGATAATATTCGGTAAGTTAAGCCATAAAGCCTTGCAATATGCCGTAGAATAACATAAATAACACGCCTGTATCCCCGAAGAGGAAGAGGCGTAGAGTAGTATGTTTTAGACCCATATAATAGGGGGGAATATAATAGGCTACTTGACAACCTCGAAAATGAAAGTTTTCTTTGGAGTTTGTATAGAAATACAGTTTTGTGACGTCGTCAATAAAAGCGGTTAAACGTCGTACTCATTGTTACTTAATTCATAAATAAAATCTGAAAATAAGTCGAAAAGTAAAATGAGATTGATTTTTGATCATCTTACACTGACTCCTGTTTCTAGATTAGCATTTTATAATTTGTCTTTGACCCAGTCAAATACCCAATGGGCGAGCCGATTGCCACAAATCCTGGAATGGTTTCCTCCATGCCCCCTCCAGGTTACTGGGAGGCCTAGTGCCAAGTAGTGGAACGTAATAGACTGTTTATGTACTTATTAAATTAAGAGATGATTTGTGTAACTCTTCACCAACCCGCATTGGAGCTGCGTGGTGGAGTATGCTCCATACCCCCTCCGGTTGATTCAGTGGAGGCCTGTGCCCAGCAGTGGGACGTATATAGGATGATTATGTTATGTGTTATGTTGTGTAACTAAAATATATACTTATGCTTCATTTTTCTTTCAGCATGAGTAATCCTTCGTGTACAGACGAGGAAATAATTGTAGCAGCAAAACAGGCGTACTGCCACAATTTTATTAAAAATCTACCTGAAGTAAGTATTATTACACTTTATTGCTAACGGTTATGTTTACTTATGAAGTTGCCTGACACCGTGATTCCTAATGCCAAAGCACAGATCATAAGAAGTAATCAAGAGATAACTGGCAGCCATTTTGATTAAGAATAGTATATGGCGCGTGCCCACCTCGCCCTTATTTAGAAATGAGGAGTTTGTAAGGACTTTTTAAAAAATGTAGTCCTCAGTACGTAATGTATTACAGAACAAAGAATATACTACGTATAGAACGGTAACTCGCCGCCCAGCATGAATTCGTATCTAGCGCCGAGCTAGATCTACTTTCCCCCTCTGGGTCTTACTTTAGTCCAAATAACGGGGTAGAGTAAGGGGGAGAGCACGCGCGGACTATCTCGCTCACAGTTACGTGGCAAGGTAAGAATGAGATTTTATGGAGTGTCAGGGGTGTGCCTATCCGCTAAATCTTAAAAGATTATGTTTCTTTACGCAGGAGTACAATACAATGATAGGCGAGCGCGGTGCCCAACTATCTGGAGGGCAGAAACAACGCATAGCCATCGCACGAGCGCTTGTTCGAAAGCCAAAGATCCTGATTCTAGACGAAGCCACATCAGCTTTGGACTCCCAAAGCGAAGCCAAAGTCCAAAGGGCTTTGGACGCTGCAGCCCAGAACAGGACCACCGTTATGGTGAGCCACAGGTAGTTCAGGTTTCTTTTTGTCATAACTACTGTAGTTTTTATTTTTGACGTGACTTTATTGTACGTGGTAGGCCTTAGCTGGTATTTTACTCGGCCAAAAGACCGAGGCTAGGCTCAGGTCGCCAAAATCAGCGACCAGAAGTGGACCGATATTCAGTTTTTTTGGCGTCACTTATTTAGTATTGTAGACTTATGTAGATTTGCCTCATATGGCATTAACTACTTGGCCGGATAAATGGGGAGCGCTGAGGGAGCCCTGAAAGAGGGAAACCGTCGACTCCGACGTGTCTGAGAGATTTCATTCTGTGGTTAAGTCTTGAGAAACTTTTGAAATATGATGATTATACTCTCTGACCATTGTCTAAGAAGTCCAGTTTTTTCTTCTTTGTACTTATGCCATAGCTAAGCTTGGTAAGGTAATTATTAAGTTCATCTTGCGATGGATGTATCTACATCTGACTACCCATTTGGGGTATAGTGGTGACAGTTACGCAGACACTGATCCAAAAACCTTTTCAGATTGGCAACGGTTTTGAACGCTGACCGTATAGTTCTGATAGACAAAGGTGAGGTGGTAGAACAGGGTACACACGAGGAGCTGATCAACCAGAAGGGTCGGTATTACCAGCTTGTGCTGGAAAATGAACCCAGTATAGCCCCCGAAACAGGAGGCACTGCTGGTACTGAGAACAAGGAGTCAAAACCTAAACGTAAGTTATTATATTTTAGCGAAGTTTTTCAAGTACAAGTAGCTAGTGGAAGCCCAGGGAATTGGGTGGAGATGATACCGAGTAATCAGAAAAAAGATACATGTTTTTATTATTTTTGGACGTGACGCAGTGGTGCAGTGCGGCGTGGTGGAGTATGCTCCATACCCCCTCCGGTTAATTGAGGAGGCCCAGCAGTGGGACATAAACCTTACTTAGGTTATTAATATTACTTACTTAACAAATACTTCATTGCGCACAAAGGAAATACAAAATTACAAACAAAAGAGAAATAAAAGAGCACAATAGGTGGCCTTATTGCTAAGTAGCAATCTCTTCCAGGCAACCTTTCGTAATAGTTACTTGTTTGGTAATGTGCTTTGGTATAGTACGGAGTTCACCGAGACATCTCATTTAAGTATTTAAATGCCAAGACTTCCTTTTCATGGAACGATGTGAGAATGTTGAATGTTTATTCCTCGCCAGTTGGTCGACCAAATTGCATCATGGTTTATTATGTTTCTGTCTAAATTTTAATTTTAATTGTGTTGTTGTTTTGGTAAAATGTTCTCGCGGCGTCCAGTGTAGCGACTCAGTTGGTTATACAGGGGGTGACTGAAAAGCAGCAGCAATGCTGAGGCTCCTCCTTTTCGGCCACAACTGATAATGTGTTACATGTAATTAGGTTTGAGCAATTTTGTAAAAATATTTGTGGTTGAATAAACTTCTTTTATTATTATTATTATTGTATCTTTCCACAGGTTTAAGACTCAACCGACCCCCACTATCAAAACTGGCATCTGTTGAATCAGTGAAGAGCGCGGAATCTGAATCTGAATCCGAGGACGAAATGGAAATACCAGAGCGCAAAGAGTTTGTAATCAAACCGACTACATGGCAGGTAAGAAAGAACAAATTCATCTTTTTTGGGGTTATACGTTTTTACAATAAAATACCAGAAGATAATATTTTAAATTTGTCTGAAAATTTCTGAAAAAAGCTTACTTCATTTATTAAAAATATCATTATAAGATTAATGATTACCTAAATGATAAAAAATGTCTGGTACCTATTGAATGTGTTCCTCTACTTATTAAACAACTTATAATGTACCCTCATTCATTTAAAAGAAGTGTTGCTGTTGCAGTTTCTTGTCATTTCTTCTCCTCGGCCATAACACCTTGCGAAATGACGTAAATTCAATAATGTTACATTGACCTTCAACAAGTTTATCCATGATAATTACGTTGAATAGATGATTTTGATATCTGATTTTGGTGAACTTATTGTCTATTTGTTAAATCTTAAGTTTAATAGTCGTAATTATTTTCCCAATGGGGACATTGTCGTTATAACTTTGTGAGACTGTCCTTTGTTTGGTAAAACATAGCTGGCGAGGAGTCTTACTACACTCATCTGCCTATCGCGGACTGGATCAACTCCAATGTCGTTTAGAACCTATTAAATACCTAAATTTCCCTCCGTCAGATTATGAAATTGTGTGAACCTGAGAAATGGTTGATGGTTCTTGGAGTCATTGCTGCCATCTGTGTGGGGTCCACATTCCCTATGTTCGCTGTTTTGTTTGGCGAGACTTATGGTGTAAGTAAATTTTAATGTATTCCCTCTCATATTACATAATTAAGTAAGTATACATATTATTCTCTCTGAACCGGCGTGCGTGTATGGAACGATTGATGAATATGAAGGAAGCAAAAGAAGTGTGTCAGAATCGAAGCAAATAGAATTCCATAGTCTCTGCTTATCCCGATGGGAAATAAGCGTAGTTTATGTATTCCCCTCATATTCCCGGGAAATTAAGAATACCACGTTGGTAACAGAGAGCTCGATGAAGTTTATCTTGTAATGGATGTACCTCTGACTACCCCAATTGGGTTATAGTCGTGAGCTTACATTGTTTCGATAAACACTGCAACGATGACCACTTCATTCATGTATAAGTACATTATAATCTTCTAAAAATGAGAAAAAATACCCGACCTGGAACTCTCAGGGAGAACTCTCTGAGAGTTCCGGGCCGAACTCTCTGAGAGTTCCGAGCCGACTATTTAGCCTCTTAAGATTGAGATTTCCAGACACAATGTGGTTTGGATTTATAAAGAACAGTCGGTCTTAGGAGGTTAGACAAATATACATAGATACTTTTTTGATATTTCACAGTTATTCGAAAGCTCGGACGAGAACTGGGTGCGATCTGAGACGAATATAATCGCGATACTGTTCCTACTGGTCGGCGTGTTGACGGGCATAGGTATCTTCGTGCAAATCTACATCTTTAACCTCACTGGTGTCAGGCTCACGGCTAGACTCAGGTAAGTAATTTAAATCAAATCAAATATTCCTTATTGCACACATAAAACATCGACGACGACGCCCTGAGCCGAGGTTCGCGCCCAACTGGGCACCCTCAGGCCTGTTGTCTTAAACGTTGTACCGGGTGAAAGCCTTCAGCGTTCCCCATTTGTCCGGCCAAGTAGTTAATGCCATCTGCGGCAAATCTACAATAAGTCACGTCAAAAAAAAGACCACTGGAACGGAATCTAAGGATGATAATTCAGAGTTTTATTATTAAAATAGTTTTTTGTAGTTAATTCCACTTGATATTAACTCAGAATCTTGAGCTGAATCTCCCTCAGTATTCGTTACGGTGTCACTAATACCGTGTAGTATAGTAAAACTATGGAACATTTTATACAGGGTGGCAGCTTTCCGAGCGATGCTGAAACAGGAGATAGGATGGTTCGACGATCCTTTCAACGGCGTAGGCGCATTGTGTTCGCGGCTCGCCGCCGACGCCGCAGCTGTTCAAGGAGTATGTCATTTACTTCCACCCTATATTTAACACTACCCTGATACCAACAGGCTATGAATGATATCGAGGGTTTTGGCTAATAAGCACAGCGAATGCTATCTACGTAGATAGACGTCGTACGTCTATTGGTATAAGCCCTCGATATGATTCGTGCCGCGCGCGACGCTGTTGTCGTGCCGCGAGAGCTTTTGGCCCACTTTTCCGGATGCTTACGGCAGACATGTCGCGCCCATTCCCAGTTCAGTTTAGCGGATTTTTCGCCAACATAGCCAAGATAATAAATTAAGACTTTAAATCACAAATCAATTACAAAAAAAATATTCTTATTACAGGCTACAGGCACGCGCATCGGAGCTCTGATGCAAGCAACAGCTACCATTCTGATTGGCATTACTCTCTCCATGTACTACACGTGGCAAATGACGTTGGTATCTCTGATATCAGTCCCCATGGTCATCGGGGCAGTGGTGCTGGAAGGGCGGGTGCTGGCTGGTGGCTTGGAGACCGTCAGACTCGCCAGTGACAGAGCGAACACCATCGCCACTGAAGCTATCACCAATATAAGGACTGTAAGCAGTTTCTGTAAGTGAAAATTTTACTGATCATCTTCACTACATAGTATAAAACAAAGTCGCTTTTTCTGTCCCTATATCCCTATGTACGCTTAAATCTTTAAAACTACGCAACGGATTTTGATGCGGTTTTTTTTAAATAGATAGAGTGATTCAAGAGGAAGGTTTATATGTATAATAACATCCATTCAATAATGGAGAAGTACTGTTATTTTTGAGGTTTTTCATGTGATGTCGTAAATAATTTCATTTTTTCCTCAGTATTGCACCCGAGCGAAGCCAGGGCGGGTCGCTAGTACATAATAATTATAATGAAAGCTCACGACTATACCCCAATGAAAGACTTTCGAGGCTTATCATCACTAATTTAAGAGCCACGCTCTTGTCGGTGTAGCATTATCCATGCTACTTTCCAGGCTACGTTCCTCGAAAACAATGGCGCTGTACAGAATTTACAGGTGTGACAACGTCGGCTGGCTCGATAGTTGTTCTGAGTTTTGTTGAGCTTAAGTTACTTATTTTATTTAAGTACTATTATTTGCTAAGGTGGTGAAATGGGGGCGCTCGAGAGGTACACAAAAGCAGGATCGGTAGCGAAGAAAATCGCGCGCAAGAACTTGCGCTGGCGCGGGTGTGTGTTTGCGTTCGGTCAGACGGCGCCGGTCGCTGGGTATGCGCTCGCGCTGTGGTACGGAGGCGTGCTCGTCGCGAACGGAGAGGTGCCTTATAAAGACGTTATTAAGTAAGTACATATATTTATTATACAGGGTGTTAGTGACATCGTAACGAAAACTTTGAGGAATGATTGAGTTATTAATATCAAGTGCAATGTTCCGTCGCAAAACTACGTACTTATTGAATTGAAAATAATTTAAAAAATCACTAATTTCATGAATTTTCCGACAGGAAATCCCCCTTGATATTAACTCAGAATCATGGTCTGACTCATCCCCCTCAGTATTCGTTACGATGTCACTAACACCCTGTATACATGAAGGAGTAGTTTTTCGAACACTAGGCAAGTCAATATAATTACTTACCGTCATCCCAAAAATATCGAAATATAGAATCAGAATCGTATTAGAATCGTTTGTCATTTGCATACTTATATCCAGTTTATGCATGTCGCCAACTTACGAAAGTTCTAACTGGGTATTTTCAAAAAGACCAGATTTTTATTAGATTAACTTAGGAAATAATTTAAGTGTTATCATAATCAAAATACGTACTTCCTTACTTAGAACGACAACTCTCCGCTCCCCACCAGCGGCTGAGCCAGGTTTCCCCCTCGGTCTTACTTTAGTCTTCCATCTTATGACGTCAGACGTCACACATATAGATGCGCGTGTACGATAAAGTCAATGTGTAGTGTCTGTGTAAAACTAGATTTTTTTTATATAAAGTATCCAGAGTGTGGTTATGGTCAAAAAAACTTACTACGAAACAATGACAATGGACTCGTTGATGTGTTTTGTATGAAGGAAACCCTTATCAGTGTTGTAGGCATTAAAGTATCATTAGTTACGATTTGGGCGTAAATTTAAGACAATCGGAAAAAGGTCAAGGGTGTGTCGGACATTAAACTAACTTTCGAGTGTTTTTGATAACGTAGGTTAAAGTATATTTGTATTTATATTTGTTACCGAAGTAATCATATTTTCAGTGTTACCTATTCGAGATTACCTACATTAGAAAATTCAAAAATAAATAAGTAATATTATAATATTAATAAATTATGAATAATTAATAATAATATCAACATATAAATAAACAATAATAAAATAATAATAATATATTAACTCGTTTTTGGTTAGGGTCCGCTTACCCCGGTGGGAAATACGTGTGAGTTTATGTATGTATGTAATTTAAAATAATTAAATCGACTTCAAAGTCTGTCTATTAAGTAAGTAAGAAATAATATTTTGTTGAATACAAATCTGCATTTCTCTAATAATAAGATAGGGAAAAGAAATTACCCTGGAATAGTTGGGTCGAGTCGCTAGTATAGTCATGAGCAATATAATGTACCCACTTTAGGACTCTGTCGCACTAACATATTTGAAATTTAGTGAGACTTACAGTTCAATTTGTCAAAAAAGTTAATGAGACAATACAAAAGTGTATACATATTAATGCTCGTGACCGTACCTAACTGATTAATAAATGTTACTACTTTAGAGTATCGGAAGCATTGATCTTCGGTGCTTGGATGATGGGCCAGGCGCTGGCTTTCGCTCCCAACTTCGGCGCGGCGATATCAGCAGCCGGTAGGGTGCTGACCCTTCTGCAACGGAAACCCAAAGTCGAGAGCACGACAACACCAGGCGTCGCTGAGAATTATGTAAGTGATGTCTTTAGCACATACACATTCAAAAAGAATAAATAGAATAGAATAAAAAATGTTTATTATAAAAGGACGCCACACAGAAAGACAAGACAATAACATTACCTACTTAAAAATTTTCACAAAACAATTACAAATAGCATAGGAGGACGTTCATTAGAATGATCATAAGGTGGTGGTGGACGTCCTGAAATAAAAGGGCCTCACTCAGCACAAGTCGCAGCGTGAACCATGACGCTGGTATTATGTGGACCCTGCTGGGTGAGGCACGAAACTAAGGTGTGCATAAACAAATATTATCACAAATCGTATAAGTACTTACATAAATACTTAATTTTAGTATTATAATAGTAATTCATACAGGTATAAACGGTAAGCAAATATAGTAAGCACCCAATACCATTCACACTCATTTCTCATAATATTTATATTTTATTTTTTAGGGTTCCCGACCTCAAAAGGTAAAACGGAACCCTTATATGTTTTTGGGTCGGCTTTTTGACGGGAAACGGGAACGGGACAGTTGCTTTCTTCATTGAATGATCTAAATAATTAATACGAAGTGGTGTTTTGTGGTTAATGATCGCATTAAGTTAGTCGGAAGACATTCGCTAGTGTTATTATATCGGAGTATTCAATGAACAAAGTGTATCTGCCTATTTTCGCTTCGTGCCAAGAAGCCGCTTCATGACTCGAAAGTTTATGCGGACTTTTGAGTTAATTCGTTTGGGGTTCGGAGTAGGAGTCTACTCCGAGGGTGGGGGCTTAGGTTTCATCATCATCACCTTTCAACATTTTATCAATCATCAAGAAAGAAAATACGTAAGACTGGCTGTATGGGCATAGTTCCCTTTGCCTTACCCTTCGGGGAAAACCAAAACAAAAAGAAAATCTCTACGGAGATAGGTTGTCTGCGGCTTTTTAGCGGGAAACGGGAACGGGACAGTTGCTTTCTTCATTGAATAATCTAAATAATTAATACGAAGTGGTGTTTTGTGGTTAATGATCGCATTAAGTTAGTCGGAAGACATTCGCTAGTGTTATTATATCGGAGTATTCAATGAACAAAGTGTATCTGCCTATTTTCGCTTCGTGCCAAGAAGCCGCTTCATGACTCGAAAGTTTATGCGGACTTTTGAGTTAATTCGTTTGGGGTTCGGAGTAGGAGTCTACTCCGAGGGTGGGGGCTTAGGTTTCATCATCATCACCTTTCAACATTTTATCAATCATCAAGAAAGAAAATACGTAAGACTGGCTGTATGGGCATAGTTCCCTTTGCCTTACCCTTCGGGGAAAACCAAAACAAAAAGAAAATCTCTACGCCGTAGAGTCTACGGAGATAGGTTGTCTGCGACCTAGTGATTCCCCCCCCCCACATGAAAGCTGGATCCTCTCCTGCCCCCCAATAGTCGTTTTATGTTATGTTTTCGTCTTTGACAAGGTGGCGTCAGGGAAGATAATGTACAAGAACATAAGGTTCCGCTATCCGACGCGGCGCGCGGTGCAGGTGTTGACGGGGCTGTCCCTGACCGTGGAGACGGGGCAGCGAGTGGCGCTGGTGGGGCCCAGCGGCTGCGGCAAGTCCACCCTCATACAGCTGCTGCAGCGGCTTTATGACCCTGATGAAGGCTCCGTGGTATGCTCACTTAATTCATACTCCTCAAATCCCGTATTCACAGGCTTAAGATTTGACAGGACCGGGTTTTTTACAGAAGCAACTGCCTGTGTGACCTTCCAAGTTACAACCTGCGAAGGGAAAACCAGCCCAATACAGGTTATGTCACGTACCTTTGAAACGCATTCCTCAGGAATGTGGGTCTCCTCACGATGTTTTTCTTCACCGCTGAGCACGTGATAATCATTTATGATCCAAATATGCATTCGAAAACAATTTCGAAAATCATTGGTTTAGGGCCGTGATACTTCTGATACACCATTTGCATAAACTTTTTCAAATGCAAACATTTACATTTTGCATTTTTGTTTTTTGATGTTTTTTTTTTAAATCTTTATTTTTAGTATTTTTCTTTTTTTTCGTGCTTCGGAAGGCACGTTAAGCCGTTGGTACGGTTACTACTTACTGATGTAAGTAAGTAGTCGTTACGTGAGCCCGTGCCCCAGCAGTGGGGACGTTATGGGCTGATGATGATGACTGATACTTCTGATACACCATTTGCATAATCTTTTTTCAGTACTTGGACGGATACAACATAGTGTCGGACATGCGCCTGTCCACCCTGCGTGGGAACCTGGGCATAGTCTCGCAGGAGCCGGTGCTGTTCGACCGGAGTATAAAGGAGAACATTGCCTACGGTGACAACAAGCGGTTGGTGCCCATTGAAGAAATCGTGACGGCGGCTAAAGCGGCCAATGTGCACGGATTCATTGCTGCGTTGCCAGAAGTATGTATGACATTTTCTTTTTGATGTGACTTATTATAGTTTGGGGATGTCAGCGGTGCGAGCCCGCTGAATCCCTCTTTGCTTCGTAGATTATTATGTTCAGTAGGGTTCGTTCCCCTAGCCATAGAGGCAGCCAATCAGCTCGCGACACCGTGTGTATGTTTACTTTAGGACCCCGATACCGACCCCGCCGGCGTGGTCTATCATATCTCTCTATCAGCGCTTATCGCTATCGACTCACTAGGGTCGATTCATTCGTTCAAATATTTTTCCTCTCAAACGACGTACTGAGCCGAGGTTCGCGCCCAACTGGGCACCCTCAGGCCCGTTGTCTTAAACGTTGTACCGGGTGAGAGCCTTCAGCGCTCCCCATTTTTCCGGCCAAGTAGTTAATGCCATTTGCGGCAAATCTATTGTGGCGACTTGAAAACAGGTTCCCCGCGCACAAGAGACGTTGCGCGACGGAAGACGGGATGAAATCGCGCCGCGACCGGTTTTGTGTATGTTTTTAGGGTTTATCCCGTTTCTCACAGGGTCCGCTCACATAACCTGAAGATTTGACAGGTCCGTTGTTGTACATAAGCAACTGGCTGTCTGACCTTCCAACCTGTGAAGAGAAGGGTTTAGGGTTCCACACCAAAATGGTAAACAGAAACCCCTATGGCGAAAGTAAATCCGTCCAGTCTACAACTTGAGGTTATATTTCTGTTTTAGGGTTACGAGACGCGTATAGGCGCCCGCGCATCCCAACTGTCGGGCGGACAGAAACAACGGATAGCCATCGCTCGAGCGTTGGTCAGGAACCCTCGAGTACTGCTACTGGATGAAGCGACCAGCGCGCTCGACACTCATAGTGAAAAGGTATGAAATCTTTTCACATAAAATACTGCCGATTCTAGGAGACATAACTAGTATTTTGTACCCAGCTTTTAGTCCAACAAATCAGGCTTAAATCAGTCAGCAGATAGTGCTGGGCACATATTTTATTTTTAAGCTAAAGCAATACTACCTATACAGGATGTTAGTGACATCGTAACGAAAACTTTGAGGTTTCCGCCGCAAAATTCATGTTTTATTTTAGTTTTTCAATTCTATACATTTGCGATGGAAGATTCCACTTGATATTAACTAAGAATAATGATAATAGTATTCGTTACGATGTCACTAACACCCTGTAAGTATATATTTTTTGATATTCTATCGCTAGTTGGTAATAAAACTCAGTCCAATACGAAATAGTGTAAATTATTGTAAGTATGGCATAAAATAATTTCAGTGATTCTTTAAATCCGCCTTTTTTCTATGTTGCCCTCATCGAGCTACTCGAAGGACTTCTAAATTATTTATGTAGGGCACAGGCTTTTTGTCTCCTTTAGATTTCATAATTTATCTTTGACCTAGGGGGTTAAAATGGCCACATCGAAGCAATTCATCTAAGAAAGCAATATTGCAATTTGACATTTGCGCATATAAAAATAAATGCGCAATGCAAACAAATAGCAATAGGTATTGCTTTCTTAGATGAATTGCTTCGATGTGGCCATTTTAATCCCTCTAGGAAATTACCCAATTGTGTGATCTTCGTTCACAGGTAGTTCAAGAAGCGTTAGACCGGGCGAGCGAGGGCCGCACGTGTCTGATCATCGCCCACAGGCTCGCCACCATACAGAACGCAGACAGAATATGTGTCCTGGACGGCGGGGTCATTAAGGAGAGCGGTACACATAAAGAGTTGATCAAACTGAAAGGAATATATGCGAGGCTTTACGAACTGCAGTGCGGCGTGATGGAGGAAGACGAGGACCGTGGGGATCCGGACGTGCCACCGCCGCCGGCTGATACAGCTGCCGCCTAACGCTATGATGGATTAGCTATAACTTAGCTTAGCTATAACTTAGCTTAGCTATAACTTAGCTTAGCTATAATTTAGCTTAGCTATAACTTAGCTTAGCTATAACTTAGCTTAGCTATCACTTAGCTTAGCTATCACTTAGCTTAGCTATCACTTAGCTTAGCTATAACCTAGCTTAATTATCACTTAGCTTAGCTATAACTTAGCTTAGCTGAGTGGCGTAATTAGCCATCATAAGTTATGGCTTAAGTACACTTGAATTAGGCTTGTTTTGAACTAAGTACTTACTTTAAATGTCTATAAAGTATTTTTATAATCAATCATGTCGTAAGAATTATAATAATATTTTTTCGTTGTTTCGTATTCATTTGTAATAAAATGTGAATGTCGTCGTGATGTCAAACAGAATGTCTAGTTCAGTACAATTAGTGATTATAGTTCAATAAAAATAATCTCTATCAATAGCCTCATTGCGCGCTAAGAGTCAGATAGATCTGTCAAAGTACAGAAGCCAGTGATGTGACGTTCATTAGCATAGTGATGTATCAGTCGATATTACGCCGATTGATTCTGTCTATCTAACACAAGTAACTTAACTGGCTTTTTGAACAGTGCCTTGTCGTTTAAATGTACGGTCACGAGCATTAATATGTATACACTTTGGTACCATGTGACATTAACTTTTTTGACAAACTGAACTGGAAGTCTCACTAAATGTCAAATATGTTAGTGCGACAGGGTCCTAAAGTGGGTACATTATATTGCTCATATATGTTATGGCGTTTTCGTAGTATTCCGATTCGCATATGATCCGAGTCCGTCAAATGACGGAGCCGGAGTGCCCGTCGAACTATTTTTGTATAATAGCTTATGCTTTACTACATACATCGAATATCTCGTAAGTAATTGTCTACTATCCGTGTGAGTCTACTATTTATGTCCATTCTCGGACTTCGATCAAGCAAGAATCGGATGTAGTGCGAAAACGCTCGTATGGTGCTTGAAATTATGGTCAAAACAGTTAATGTTAAATATTTTTGTAATAATAAACGTAGGATCCACTATAGAAGCCTAGTCTTTATAATTAAGTAAGTCTTAAATTGATATTAGACGTAGAATAAAGAATAATACTATGTACAGTCATGAGCAATATAATGTATCCACTTTAGGACTCTGTCGCACTAACATATTTGACATTTGGTGAGACTTACAGTTCAATTTGTCAAAAAAGTTAATGTGCCATGGTACCAAAGTGTATACATATTAATGCTCGTGACCGTATAGGACGGTAACTCTCCGCCCCGCACCAATTCGTATCGGGCGCCGTACTTACCCCCTTTGGGTCTACTTTAGTCTTAAATGGCAGTAAGAGAGATATTACATCTATCCAACATTCGTCAATCATGGTTTAGGAATAAAACAAAAATCTACCTTATCTTCTTCTATCGTGTGGGTTGTGAGGTGGAGTACCAACCTCATCCCCTGGTGTCAGGGTCACTATTGAGCCGCCAAAGGCCCCTGACATGCCTCATGGTAAGGACTACTTATTTACATCAGTATGTAGTAACCGGGACCAACGGCTTAACGTGCCTTCCGAAGCACAGATCGTCTTACTTTCGGACAATCTGGTGATCAGCCAGTAATGTCCTAACCAAACTAGGGACCACAAAGTATTTTTTGTGATATGCCCCCACCGGGAATCGAACCCGGGACCTCCGGATCGTGAGCCCAACGCTCAACCACTGGACCACGGAGGTCGATCTACCTTATTATTACAGCACTGCGATCGTTATTTGTAGAGTCGTATGCTGACACGGAATACCGTGGTAAAACCACGACCACACCATAGACAATTAGTGCCGACGGTATCAATCAGCATACAACTCTACAAATAACAATCACAACGTAATAATAATAAAGTCTATAGCCGGCCTTCAAATAAAAACACTTTGCGCTGTTTACATATTTAATTATTTTACAAAAGAAGATTAAACTAAGTATAAAAATAAAGGATATTGTAAGATAATATCAGTGAAATACGTACGCACAGGACCGCGAAAAATGGAAAGAGGAAGGGGAGGCCTTTTCCCAGCAGTGGGATCTTGTAAGCTAGATTAGATTTTAATATCAGTGAACAACAAAAAACTTAAGGCGAGCGGTAGTAACAGGGGGCGCGTTTATTTTACACGCTATTGTCTTAATCTTCGTCGGTTGGTAATAGATGTAATACCTCTCTAAGACACTAAAGTAAGTAAGGAGACAGCGCGTTGTCTGTGTGTTGGTCGCACTCAAGACTCTATAGAGTGTCCGGGGTGTGGCCTAGCCACAGGACATCAACCCCAGTAAACGAAGTGGTACATATGCCACCGAATTGCTGAACTATAACAATTATGTAACATACATATTTATCTGGCAAATTGTACTTTTGTTACTAACTTAAGCTCCCCTTTAGTTTGAATAACAAAGCATTTCTAGACGTAGGTTGTGTAATTGTGCTGCTAACATGCTCAAATGTAACATAAAACGATATGAAATCTGTAAATGTATGTACATTAAATGTAAATAGGTGCGAAGTTAATCAGTAATCATTCATATTTTGACAAAACTAAAGCCTTGTCCTGACGGTGCGGTAACGGCGTCGCATCGGTGTGTTTTGTAAAGGTGGGTACTGACCGGAGCGAGCATGATATGTTTCGTCATATGAAAAAAAAAATAATAAAAAAGTTTATTTAGGTAAAACCTACGACACACATACATTTACAACATTAAAATATACACACATTAATATTTAGTTGGAAAACATAAAGGCCAGGGTTCAGTGAAAATTTACCCAGAGGGCAACACTAGTGTTGCCGAACTATCGATAGTTTTGCTATCGCCATGCTATCGATAGACTATCGATTATTAATCGATAGTGGCCTATCGATCGGCAACACTGATTTTCAACCCACGCCGATAAAAGAGTACAAAAAGACGACTTAGTGTTAGACATGTGCTTAAAATCAGTGTAGATGCTCGCTACCAGCGCCTTATTTCCCTGTACTGACAGCACGAACGCTCGCTGTGTAACACATTACGTTACGCCTCGTAACACCAGTCAGTACCCACCTTAACCGAAACGAACGCGCACACATGAACGGTCACGAGCATTAATATGTACTTTGGTACCATGTCACATTAACTTTTTTGATAAATTGAACTGTAAGTCTCATTAAATGTCAAATATATTATGTTAGTGCGACAGAGTCCTAAAGTGGGTACATTATATTGCTCATGACTGAACGTACTGCTCTCATCTATGCAGGTATAAGATTTTGCAGGACCACTTCTGTCATCGCGAGATAATGATATTTTATAGTCCGGTACGTTGGGATAGCCCGCGCGGCACGGATACCGCGCCTAGGATAGGTATACTTATTTACTTATACATACATAAACAGCCTATATACATCCCACTGCTGGGCACAGGCCTCCCCTCAATCAACCGGAGGGGGTATGGAGCATACTCCACCACGCTGCTCCAATGCGGGTTGGTGGAGGTGTTTTTACGGCTAATAGCCAGAACCAACGGCTTAACGTGCCCTCCGAAGTACGGAATCATCTTACTTTTCGGACAATCAGGTGATTCAAGCCTGAAAAGTCCTTACCAAACAAAGGACAGTCTCATAAGTGATTTCGACAATGTCCCCATCGGGAATCGAACCCGGACCTCCAGATATCGTGAGCCTAGACCACAGAGGCTGTTAGTTAATTTTGTACATATTTGTTTGAAAATAAATCATATTCATTAACTATTTAGCTTAATAAGGGTCATTCCAGGCTACGTTCTCCAAAAAAATAGATCTAATTTCATGGATAACAGACAAATGCAGCTTTTATTTTTTTCTTAGGTATAATTGATGACCCTTGTTATTACACTGAGGCACAACACATCTTCCACGCATTATTATTCTAATCAACATAAAGAGAAGCAATATAATTCTATCCGAATATCAAGCAACAATTATTTTAAGCCTAAGCCTCTGCCATAACATTATGTACGCGGAATGAGAAACACACACATACATACATAAACTAACGCCTATTTCCCACCGGGGTAAGCAGAGACTATAGAATTCCATCTGCTGAGAATTTGCATTTGGAATGAGAAAATAGATATTTATCTCGTTAAATCTTGACAGCCTGGAAAACCTGGAAAATCCTTCATTAGGTGTAAAAAATGTGTCTGTTGTGTTAATGATTATCTTCGCATAATTTAAATGTAATTTATATTTATACTTAGACATAGCGGTGGTTAGTGTTGTAGTAATAAATTGTTAAACAAATGATATAAGTTTTATTTGATATTGAAACCCCGTGTCCATTTATATCATACTAGTTTATTGCTTAGATATATCGGATGACTGATATCGAATGTTCAGTCATGAGTAACATCATGTACCCACTTTAGAACCCTGTCGCACTATCATATTTGATATTTAATGAGACTTATGGTATAATTTGTCAGAAAAGTTAATGTGACATGGTGTCAAAGTGTATACATATTATTAGTCATTGGTCTAACTTCGGTACCGGGGCCTAAACCAGTGTTCCCCGTTTGAGAAGCAAACCGGTGTACCACAGACCACAGTGACATCATAAAAAGATTTGTAGATCTCTCTCTCTCTATTTAACACTTTAACTGTCCATGCATTACATGTAATGCACTGAAGACCTAGCTCGGTGCGTCCGTGCATGACATATAATACACTATTAATCACCAAGAATAGTGTTGTTCCCGAGAAGCTTGAAAAATCAAACAAATCAATGTTATATTTTATTCAACCTGCCAAATAAAAGTAAAAGTAATACGTTTTATCTTTTAATCAAACAAAAATTAAAAAGGTTTTCTCTTACCAAATTTCAACTAAAATAAATCTTTTTTTAACATTTTTAGTAACTAACTACATCGTTATGCAAATATTAATTATCTACATCAGACCGTTTTATAATTTTACTAGCGACCCGCTTGCTTCACTCTGGTGCAAAACTGAGGAAAACATGAAATTATTTACGACATCACATTAAAAACCTCAAAAATAACAGTATTCCTCCACTATTTAATGGATGTTATTATACATATAAACCTTCCTCTTGAATCACTCTATCTATTAAAAAAATCGCATCAAAATCCGTTGCGCAGTTTTAAAGATTTAAGCGTACATAGGGATATAGGGACAGAAAAAGTGACTTTGTTTTATACTATGTAGTGAAGATTGGAGGTAAGTAAATACTTAATGTATACCATGTGGCAGTGTTGGGCAAAAAGTAATTACTTAGATTATTGATTGTTGATTACGACTACTTTTTGTAATCTGCAATCATGATTACAGATTACAAACGTAATAATCTGTAATCATAATTACAAAATAAGAAATTAAATCAAGAGTTTAATCTTGACATTGATTACAGATTAATAAATCTAAATTGTAATTTAGATTAATTGATTACATAATTTTACTTAGGTTTCAAATTAAAGAACATAATTATTTGATATCCCATATTTTCTTAATCATGTTAATTGAACAAAAACACAGATCATACTTTAGCATTGATTATTATAATTAAAGAAAGACGCAAAAATAAAAAAAATAATAATAAAATAATTAATTAAATATATTGTGTTCAATAAAGTGTTTTTACTATTATTATTATTGTTAATAATTTTAATTTAATTATTAATGATGAAATTTATGTTTATATCCAACTATATGTACCTTTGCACTGTGGCAAAGGTACATATAGTTGGATATAAACATAAATTTTGTTTATATCCAACTATATTGTTTTAGACTGTCACGCTATAGGTAAGAATTTTACTAAAATTATTACTTAATTGGCAAATAAATAATATTTATCAATATATTTTTAATATTTAATAAATCACGTAATCATTGATTAATAACTACTGTAATCATGATTAAATATTACATGTAATTAAGATTGATAGTAGTCAAAGATACAAAGTAATCACGATTGATGTAATTATGATTACATTAAATCAGATTACTAATCTGATTACAAAAGTAATCGATTACGCCCAACTCTGCCATGTGGCAGTACTTTATATGAGTAAATAAAATCGGCCATCTTTTTAATAAATGATATATTCTTAAAAATAAATAATATACATGTGCAGGGCATGATGATGACTATAAATAACAACATGGATACAAAATTTCGCGTTGGCAGTATCACTTTTAGCTTACACCTAAAAATCACAAAATATTCTCAAATTAGAATAGAAAAATCTTTATGATCCACAGTGATTGCTTAATAAAACAACATACTAGTGATAGGTACCTAACACTTGCGACAACGTTTCGGAATACGTATTCCCAAAACATTTTATCTACAAATGAATCTCTATAAAACCCTAATATGTCTAAATCGACCCCTGCAACAACTGTCAATACAAAATTGCTAATAAAATTAAACCGATTTATAATTAAAATGAAATTACTGTCGTATTATTCGATTTAAACATATTAGGGAAACGACTTCTGTTTAGGCATAATTATATCTAAACGACCTTTCGTTATAGTCCGCGTCACGGTTAGAAATCTACTAAAATTTCATAATATCAACACTGGCAACACCGATCATTCAATAGGGACAGAAGTTCAATCATGAACTCTATTGCGATGGAAAATTAAACTTGATATTAACAGAATAATGAACTGAATCATCCCTCTCAGTATTTGTTACGATGTCACTTACACCACATACAATTACGTACAGGTTGCCATACAAGTACGTATGGTTGTTAGTGACATCGTAACGAATACCGAAGGGGATGATTCCGACCATGATTCTGAGTTTATATTACGCGGAATTCCCTGTCAGAAAAATGAAAATTTTAGTGTTTTTTTTTTCAGTTCCAAACTTTTGCAACGGAAAAATCCACTTGAATCATGGTCTGAATCATCCCTCAAAGTTTTCGTTACGATGTCACTAATACCCTGCATATAACTGTTATGATATTTTAACGATTCTAGTTAATCAAATAGCGTTGCTAGTACAACAGGCGAATCAGATTATAAACTAAGGTCGTATTAACTAAAAACCTTCGCTCAACAATAACAACTAGATAACGGCTCACGAACGAAAACATCGCACAAATGTGGCACCGTTCCCTTGTTATATTATATTGTATAATACTTTCCAGAGGAAAGCAGTGTATAGTATACACCCACTCTCCGCCAACTATATTCGAGTCCCATGTAATAGGGACAAGTCTATTGCCTTAAACCGGACACAAATCCTGGACACCACATGATACAAAATTATCAATTATCCATGATCCACGCGAATTCAAACTCACAAAGTCGAGTTAAGTGGTTTCGAATCCGTGATACCGTACTAAAAGGTTGCCTGGCAGAAATGGCCGCCTATTGTGCTTATAAAAATAAGCACACATCGTATGTTTATGTCCTTTGTATATATCGTTTAACAATAAAGTATTATTGATTGATTGCGTTATCTAGTCGTGTGTTGATTGAAGGTCTTACAAGGAGGTCTACGAACGCGGCGAGACCTCAACGTGTTTCAACGGTTGGTCAGGGAGGATGCCGCGGATCTCGTCGTGAAGGTTGTTGTAGTAGATATCGCCCGCGAGCTCCTCCATGCCGATCTCAGGATCTGTCTTAGCCTGCTTGGTGGCCTCGTCCACCTCTTTGCGCACTTTGCTGTCCACCTCCTTCGAATAGATAAGAAGGAAAAATTTAAATAATTTAATTACATTTTTGTACTATTTCATCAAAATCGGTTTAGCAACGACTGCTGAAAATCAGCGCCATAGCCTAACTGTAGCCAGATGCATTTGCCAAGCTGTAGCCGTTTCGGCATTATTTATATTACAATTGTTAATTACTACCACTAAACAATGTGTAATTATGAATATTTTTTTTGTATAAATATTTTCTTTATTTCTCTCTCTCTTTCTCTCTCTATCTATCTCTATCTCTGTCTCTCTCTCCCTCTTTCTTTGTTTCTTTAGTACGAAAGCGTTTTGGCGCGAAAGCGTAACAAAGAGACAGTTACTTTTATTTATAATATTAGTGTTATGGGTTTGGGGGTTATGTACCTCGAGTTACCCCTTGAGTGACCCGCAGTGGAGCAGCGTGGTGGAGTATACTTCTTGCGATTGAATGAGGGGGGAGGGGGGTTGCCCAGCAGTGGAAAGTATATAGTCTGTATGTATGTGTAACAGCCTCCGTGGTCTAGTGGTTAGAGCGTTAGGCTCACGATCCGGAGGTCCGGGTTCAATTCCCGATGGGGACATTGTCGAAATCACTTTGTGAGACTGTCCTTTGTTTGGTAAGGACTTTTCAGGCTTGAATCACCTGATTGTCCAAAAAAGTAAGATGATTCCGTGCTTCGGAGGGCACGTTAAGCCGTTGGTCCCGGCTATTAGCCGTAAAAACACCTCCACCAAACCGCATTGGAGCAGCGTGGTGGAGTATGCTCCATACCCCCTCCGGTTGATTGAGGGGAGGCCTGTGCCCAGCAGTGGGACGTATATAGGCTGTTTATGTTATGTATGTGTACCTTGAGTTGCTCAGGTGTGACGAGCTCGTGGCTGAGGATCTTGTCCTTGAAGGAGGTGATGGGGTCGCGGGTCTGGCGCACCTCCTGGATCTCGTCGCGCGTGCGGTACGAGGTGCCGGGGTCCGACATCGAGTGCCCCGAGTACCGGTATGTCTCCATCTCCATTACAAGGGGGCCTGGAATTTATTTATTCATTTAATTTTGGTTTACTAACAGTCACTTACACTAACACATCATAATATTTTACAATTCAAAACTTAAAAGAGACTTGGAAGAGGTATTCTTTTTATAATAAGCTGGTAAGCTGGCTGCTGGTTATTGTTATTTTTAGATAAATTTTTTTAAATTCTTTTAACTGTTATAATTCCAATTAAAAGTCACTATTCATAAGTCTATTGTACTTAAATGTTATTTTTATTATTTATAGGAATATTTACAAGAAATTAAATAGTGTTTCTTTAAAAAATAAGTCTCCATATATGGTCTTACAAGACTCATTTCCTCAGTACTAAAATAAAACTTAAAAGCTAAAACTAATTATAAGAAAACAGTGCATGCAATAGTGTAGAAAAAAAGTATATAAAAAAGTGGGTAAGCTATAACTAAGACTTAGTACATATTTTTATAACTCACGAATTCTTCCCAATCCAGAAACAGTTTCCGTAACATTTTTTTTAAACCTATACAGATATATCAAAAGAAAGAAGAATGAAAAAAAAAACGGAACGAGCGAATGGATATTGATGAATACTGATGAGCTGAATTTTTCCTGGAAGAAATTGCTGCATGAACAATATAAGGCAGTCTGTTGTGGCATTTTTTTATATTTTTCCTATGTTCTGTACCTCTTGTTGTTTATGCTCAATAAAGTGTGGCGGACCCAACTAGTTGGCCACCTAGTTCCGCTCTCATGCAACAGATGGCGCCACATTCAATAATGTAGTCTTCAAGCAGTCGTGAAACGCGATATCGAAGTTTACACAGCAAGACGCATATATACAACTTCCAACACAACACTGTTGGATCGTCGATCCCTAGTCACACTACCAACTTGTGGCTAGCGGGGTACTATGCTCAGTTCGGTACCCCGAAAACATCCTTTGGCGGCAGCACACCCTCGCCGCCAAAAAAGTATATATTTATCTTATATTATCTTAGACATAGTTAGCCGTTGGTCTCGGCTATTAGCCGTAAAAACAGCTCCACCAACACGCAGTGGAGCAGCGTCGTGGAGTATGCTCCATACCCCCTCCGGTTGATTGAGGGGCGGCCTGTGCCCAGCAGTGGGACGTATATAGGCTGTTTATGTTATGTTTATGTTAGACATAGTTCACCTTTCCCACTGGTGCAGTAATCGATGCAGAACCTGGTGGCTTCCCTTGCAGCTACGACGTCCATTCCGTCGACCCAGATGCCGGGGATGTAGTCACCGCGGCTGTAGTATTCCGTGCTGGCGGAGGACCGATCCACGCTCGTGCCCATACCTGTACATAGACATTATAAGGTAACACACACATAGTAAAAGTAGCAGTAGTAGTAGCAGTGGAAGCGTGCTGGGCCCATAACCTAATGAAACTAAGTATTAAAGTTAATATGTAGATTTATTTGGAGAGTAACGTTTTCGGTTACAATACGAATATATGCGCAAGAACAACTGAACAAAAGAAAAAGCATCAGCTGACAGTGACGGATAGATAGTACAATATTTAGTCACTAGGGGCGTGCCGGTCGCACGTAGAACGAAACGCGTTGCGTTTCAATTATGCAGTGTTCATCGATCAGGTTTGTTCATATTCCAATAGTAATAACAATAATAAATGGTCATATTTCATGAAATGGCCAACTTAAGTTGACCATATCTTTGAAACGTCAATGTTTAATGATATAGCAATCAACGTTTGGCCATATCGTTAATGTAGGCGGTGTCCATGCTATGTGGTATAATAAAAATGCGAATAGTCGATTAATTTCTTAGGTTCAAAATTATGTACCTATTCAATATGTAAAAATTGTACAATTACATTGAATCATCAATTATAATATCAATCTAGTTTTAAATATAATCGACACCATATCATGATGTTTGGCCATATCATGAAGTAATCATGCATTTAGTTACAAACTATATCATGATGTGGCCAACAAATGATATTCTATGATATTCTACGAATGATAAACATGAATCCAAACTCATAAAGTCGAATAAAAAAAAGATATACAGAACACGGTAATATAATACAGCAGCTGTACAAGTGTACGGTTGTCTGGAAGAGATCGCTCTTAGCGATAAGGCCGCCTTTGCCCACCTTGGAATAAGTTTATCCTGTAAATGTTTTGTGAATTTGTGTGCAATAAAGTGTTTTATTATTATTATTATTATTTACAATATTAACCATGGTATAAGAAAAGTATAGATACTGACCATATCCGTTGTTCTCGCAGACAAACACGCAGGGCAAGTCCCAGAGTTTGGCTATGTTGTACGCCTCGTACAGCTGCCCCTGGTTCGCGGCGCCGTCGCCGTACAACGCGAAGTTGACGCCGCCGTCGCCGAGGTACTTATGCGCAAACGCAACGCCCGCGCCTAAAGGCACCTGGTACACAAATATTAAGCTATAAAAATCCACCAAAATCAACTTACATCACTATCTTTCTACAAAAATAAGTAGTCCAGTGGTTGCGCGGTTGGAAATTCCGGTGGGGACATATCACAAAAATCACTTTGTGACCTCTGGTTTTGTTAGGACATTCAAATTTAAAAATATATTTATTCAGTAGGTAACATAGGTACAATTTTAATCGCAAATTTTTACATTTTACGTCGCAGGACTTTTACGCATGTGTGTCTGTAAAACCGAGGGGGGGGTGAGTTAAACTTTGGTCAGCCACTGAGAGAGTTGACATACTATACGTAATATTATTCCTTATTCTATATTTGAGCAAACTTCTTTAGCGCGTTCTAGGACTGCATTGAATACTGTGCGCGCCATCTGTTGGTCATGGGCGGAACTAGCTGGCCAACTAGTTGGGTGTGAACCGACCTGCGCCCCAACGATGCCGTTGCCGCCGTAGAAGTTCCGCTCGTAGAGATGCATGGAGCCGCCTTTGCCGCGCGACACGCCGCTGCGGCGCCCCGTCAGCTCAGCCAGCACGCCCAGCACGCTGGCGCCCATGAGGTACGTCCAGCCGTGGCAGCGATACGCCGTGATCACCGAGTCGACGTCGCGCATCGCCTCCCGCATACCGACGGCGATCGCGTCTTGTCCTGGAGAATAAAGTAAATGCAGGGTAACACTGAGTTTTGACTTTGACTTACGGTGAGGTGAAGGATAATAGGATTACGAAAGCTGTATATAAAGCAAAGGTTAATGGTAGAGCTGGCAGAGGAAGACCTAGAAGGATGTTCATTGACCAAATTGGAGATGTCCTTAAAAAAGGTTTAGTACGATCTACTTTGAACCGGCGTGCGTGTATCGAACGATTGATGAACGTGGAGGTAGCAAGAGAAGCGTGTCAGGATCAAAGCAAATGGAATTCCATAGTCTCTGTTTACCCCGGTGGGAAATAATGAGTTTATCTTTATGTATGTATTAAAGCGAAACATTAGAAGAGATCCCTTAGGGTCAAACCATATCTGTCAGCACCTCACCACACTTTCCTATACTTCTATCCTTCCTTTTCTGTTACTCCGAACCGGCATTTGCTAGAGCGAGATATACCATGCTTACGCACGCGATCGCATTTTGTTTGCTGAATAGATTGCATGCTTACATGGGCTCATGAGCTACCAGATGTAAAACGACCCTTACATCCTACAGGTAATCAAGCAGTCAATATTACAAATCTATGGCGACAATGTTGAGTAAGTATGAGCATACAAAGAATGTAAATTAAAAGAAGATATATTTTTCATCATCATCATCATCATCAGCCGTACGACGCCCACTGCTGGGCATAAAAAACAAAACAAAATATATGTGGGTGTGTGTGTGTCTGTGTGTGTTTGGACGTAAACACCGCCGTCATCTTGGCACTGCTGCCACATTTTTTTTTTAAATCAAAGGAGCGAGAGTGCGAATTATCGCTCACAAAACGTAAACACTTGCTGCTGTAAGTGGGCAGGAAATGGCGCAGCATTGAGAAGTAGCAGTATGATTCAGATCGGTTTGGAAATGGCGTTTAGGAACTTTTCATTCCAAATAAAAAAACCATAGAGTAGTCAGACCAGGAGCTCGGTGGCGCAGCGGTTAACGCGCTCGGTCTGCGATTGTTGAAGTAAAGCAACTTTCGCAAAGGCCGGTCATAGGATGGGTGACCACAAAAAAAAAAAGTTTTCATCTCGAGCTCCTCCGTGCTTCGGAAGGCACGTTAAGCCGTTGGTCCCGGCTGCATTAGCAGTCGTTAATAACCATCAATCCGCACTGGGCCCGCGTGATGGTTTAAGGCCCGATCTCCCTATCCATCCATAGGGGAGGCCCGTGCCCCAGCAGTGGGGACGTTAATGGGCTGATGATGATGAGTCAGACCACAACTACTTTTTTCTAAATTTTTAACAAGGCTTCGAACACCCTGGGTGATTATGCCAGCATTATAAAACTGCAACTTGAGCTCTTCATAGTAACTTACCACTCAACAAACATCTATTCACAATAGAACTTTGAAGCAGCCAGAGTGCAGTGTAACTACTGGCTAACATAGCCAACAGTTACACTAGAGTCCATTCTCTACTCTACTGTTTAATCTACTTTACTCTTTCGACTCTAGTCTGTTTTATTTTAAACTTAGAACCCAGAGGCAGGCATGATCACCCAGGATGTCCAAAGCCTAGCAAAAATTAAAAAATATATGTCAGTCACAGTCTAATGCCTGTTGTCACCAATAATCCCTTAAAAGAGAATCCTTAGCAAAGTTCAAGGAGTCCCTAACTAAAAAATGGGTTTCACCAATGTTTAAGTGTCACCCATGTTCCTAAGGGTCCCAATTGTTCACTTCTAGCCAGCCTTTAAGCAAAGTAAATCCAGAAAATAGACCCAACTAACATAACATAGTATAACATCTTACCTGAATACAAGTGACAGAAACCACGAATGATCTTCTCTTTGTACAGGTTACCGGCAGCCACTTCAATTCGTCGTACCATCGCCAGGTTCTCGTACATCCTCAAAGCATCCTCGGCAGTTAACTTGGCTGTGGTTGCTGGACCCTTGTCCAGTTTGTGGAGTTTGTATGGCTTCATGAAAAGATTATGGAATTACCTAACTTATTATTATGGTTAATTCATCATTATAATTATTTTATGTGATAATGCATACATACATATGTCTATTTCCCGCCGGCGAAGGCAGGGAACTTTACTTATTGCGACTCTTGATACTCCACACAATTCTTAACGTGGTAAACAGAGTCGGTGTTTAAATCCCTTAGAAATCACCTACACAACAGTCATCAAGAGGGGAACCATCAAGGTGCCTATTTGATTTAATAGTTTTACTTATGACATGTTGTCTACTACAAAGCCAACCAGCCAACAGGTATTTTTTTTTTAGTTATTTAAGAATTTTTTTGTGTAAAATCTGTCAGACCATTATAATGAGAGCTTCAAGTAGAACAAAGACATATCAATCTCACAGCATTGTTCTACTAAATTCATGTTACATAGAATAAACACACCATTGTAAAATGTTGTTTACATTGTCGATTATAAGATAACGTCAACATTGCTATACCCTTGAAGGTTAGGTTACATAATTCACTAATGATTATCTATTTTCCATATACATCACACAAAAAATTCTTCAAAGAGCCATACAGCCTTTTAAACTTACTGTTTTCTGAGCATCCCCTACCCAAAACTAAAGAAAGCGGCAGTAGTACCTTACCTTGATTTCAAATGTAGCTTCATTTTTGGTGCTGTATTTCGCTTTAGCCGTAACAACTGGGGCGGCCCCTTTCTACAACAAAATCACTGATTACACACCGTAATTTACGATACACGATCGTTTCACTATTAAATTATTAATTGAAGACTTATATTCATATAAGAAATAGCATAAAATCATCAAACTTACCGTGATCGTGTTTGCCGTTAAAAGCTTGGCAGCTGACGGGATAATCTTACTCATTTTGGTTATAATTTCTTCTATGAATCCCAGGTTCGTTTAGTGATCCTTGATTGGGATCACTATTTAAAGTAATTTATAGATAATTTTATAAAAAACGAGCCGTCCCAGTTTCCTTTGGGAAATAACACGATGGTACAGGCCGACTGTGCGTAGCGATGGGCGTTATTAACCATAACTCGTTATATATGCAGTTACGAGCTCGAACAGTGATCACTCGTTTTCCACTACAACAAAAACTAGTGATATTCATAACGCCATTTAAACGATCGAAATAGGCATCAGTCTTCCTTCAATAACTCTTTTAATCACAACGCCATAAAGTTAAATCGAATTCACTCTTATGTTTAAGGCATAGCGTCGATGTTTGGCTACTTTCACTACTCACGCAAAATCACTGGTTTTACAATATTCGTAATGACAAGATGAAAACGACGTTTTACATTGACCACCTTACACATAGCTTTGACAACGTAAAGGAGTAAAACGAGTAATGTAAAACGCGCCTAAAACGCGCCTATCACGTTTGCTTCAGAACGTTGTGAAAATAACTAGTTATAAAAATCACTAGTTAAGAAACTAGTTATTGGAAATCACATAACGCTTACGTTACGTTATCTCAAAAACCGATAACGACCCATCGCTAACTGTGCGACATTGACAGCTGTCAAAGTCACGGTAGGACGAAGAAGGTCAAACATAGGGCTTTTTGGCGGGAAACGGGAACGGGACAGTTGCTTTCTTCATTGAATAATCTAAATAATTAATACGAAGTGGTGTTTTGTGGTTAATGATCGCATTAAGTTAGTCGGAAGACATTCGCGAGTGTTATTATATAGGAGTATTCAATAAACAAAGTGTATCTGCCTATTTTCGCTTCGTGTCAGGAAGCCGCTTCATAACTCGAAAGTTTATGCGGACTTTTGAGTTAATTCGTTTGGGGTTCGGAGTAGGAGTCTACTCCGAGGGTGGGGGCTTAGGTTTCATCATCATCATCTTTCATCATTTCATCAATCATCAAGAAAAAAATACGTAAGACATGGCTGTATGGGCATAGTTCCCTTTGCCTTACCCTTCGGGGAAAACGAAAACAAAAAAAAAAAAAAAAAGGTCAAACATAGGGTAAAGGTAAATCGGTGACAGCGTCCACCACATATCGATATGCTGTGAAATCACTATTTATCGATTGTAAAATAACAACGAAAAGTCTCGATTTAATTAAAAAATATCAAGGAATAATATAGATAAACATAATCTTTGTAAACATTACGACATATTATGATGTTTATGAACAAAAACTTTAGAAGTTGGCTTGATTAATAGGTGAAAATTATCATGAAACACAAAAAAAACTGAACAACTTATCATGCCATAAGCTCACGACACTATATCCCAATGAAAGACTTTCCAGACATTCTAAGACTGTCATAATTTCCGGGTTATCATTTATACCCAAAAACAATGATAATAAAAGCATACATCCGAAATCCTTGAACATTGTGAAGCGCCATCATTTTTTTTTAAGGAACTTGTGGCCAGGAAAGTCCTCAATTATTTTATGTACGCCGCCGCCATTACATTTTTGAATAATTATATACCCGAGCAGTGACAAAAATTTACAGCGCCACCTATATTTTTTTAGGAAATGTGGCCTGGATAGACCCTCACTGGGGAAGTCAGAGAACTTTCTTAATAAGTAGTCACGGAACTTTCTGTTAGTCTCACATGATAGGTGGGGTAAAAATGTATTAATTGAAAAAGTGAAAAGAACCTGATACCACACAGATTTTAGGAAATAATACAGTAAAATACTCCGCACTGCCACGACTCACACATTACCTGACCTTACTATCGGTTAATTATTTTTTTTAACTTGTCCCTTGTCCTCTCTATTTTGTAACTCTTGGAAAAGTAAACTGTATAAATTAAACTTATATTATACCGAATCTGAATATACCGTCATTATTTATAACGGCATTTTATAAACTGTATTTTTAAAATGATTATTATGCATTATAATATAAAACCTAAAAAAAGCGTTAAGCGCGCGAAATACTGAAGAACTGTTAAGAATAATAACTATGATAGTTATAATATACTTTACTTTCAAAAACTAAGTTATGTACCTATCTAAATTATGTCTAAGTAAAAAAAAACATTCATAATTAAAATATTATTCATCTAAATGTCCTTTATATGATACCTTTTTCCACAACAAAAAACATCCTTACAAATCTAAAACTTAAAAAAAATATTTGTAGCACCTACCTACTGTCTCAAACGGATTCGGTCTGGTAAATAAACGTACTAAATACATACATTTTCTTTGCTGGTAATCATAGAGCCACGGTCTTGTCGGTGCACGCATTTTCCATTCTTGTCTATAAAAGTCGAATTCTTTGACTTCTTTACTAAGAGTACATTCCCTCTGACCTTCTTTATAAATCTCGACATTCGCCTTCTCTTTAACTTGTTTAATGTAAGCCCTTTTTAGTAAAAATTAAAATATACTTTTCATCCAAAAAATCAGAACACTTCCAACTTTTTGTTCAACAAAACACAAAATTTATTTAATTTTAAATTTGAATTTAGAACATTCATATTTTTAACTATCAACGTTACACCCACTGTAAAATGCCATATATTTTATAATCCTAATTACACATGGGTAATTAATATTTTTCTGATAATCATATTTATAACATGCTAATTAAAACTTTACGTACTAAAAATAAAAAGAACCGTATCCAACGACAGTGGTGCCGAATTCACACAAGTTTAATTTTATTTTGATGGTTCTCTTTTTGTGGCACCATCATAAATCAAGAACGGCACTATTTTAGTGGATTTTAAACGAAAGTAACGAAAGTAAGTAGTGCTAATAAAGAATTCAGTCTACCAGAATCAGTTCCAGTGTTATGGCATATTAAATAAGTAATTATTTTTTTCGGGGAGTTATTTCTAAATGTTTCAGTGGTGTGTTAGGAATGAGGCCGCGGATTTCTTGGTGTATATTGTGGTAATATATATCGGCTGCGAGTTCTTCCACGCCGATTACCGGTGCAGCAAGCGCCTCCTTCGTAGCTGCATCTACGTCTTTCTTCGCTTTAGTGTCTATCTTCTGCAAAAGAAATATACGTACCTATATAACACATTCTACAAAATAAAGATTCAAGATTTTATTCGAACGCTAATCCATTTTAACAGAAAAATTGTTTTATAGCAAAAGACCCATTTGACTAAGTAGCTTTACCCACTACATTATATTTAATGCTATATTTAGCATTTCATTAATAGATGTACCTATTGATGAAGCTATATTAGCACAAAAAATGCAGCTGTCAACGGAATGCAGCTATTTAACGAAGTATAGGGGGGTTAAAAAGGCCACATCAAAGCAATTCAGAAGACATTTGCGCATATAAAATCAAGTGCGCAACACAAACAAATATCAAATAGCAATATTGTGGTTAAACAATTATTTAGCGTAAAATATTCCTTTTAAGCTACTCTATTACGTAACGCATATTATATATTTATTATACCTTAAGTTCATCAGCAGTTACCAATTTTGCGTTTAAGATCTTTTCCTTGAAAGTGTTTATCGGGTCTCTGGTCTGACGGACTTTCTGTACTTCTTCACGAGTGCGGTACGATGTGCCAGGGTCAGACATCGAGTGACCGAAGTAGCGATACGTCTCCATCTCGCATACAATCGGTCCTGAAGGCAAAAGTGGCTTCGACTCAAAAAAATTCAAAAGTCCCTTTAACAGGATTTTTGATAAAAAATAGTGAAAATTAAAATTTTCACAAAACGATCTATATGTGAAAAAGAAACACAAGACCTTCTGCGATCAAGAAGCATTATGAGAAGTGACTAAACGATTTCTACAACCAATCAAATTGAAGCGGACTGAATAAATACCGGTCTACATAAAATACCTTTGCCACTGGTACAGTAGTCAATGATGAAGCGTGCTGCTTCCCTGCAGGTGAGGAGATCCATACCATTGACCCAGATTCCAGGAATATAGTCACCACGTTTATAGTATTCTGTACTAGCTGAAGATCTATTCATACTTGTTCCCATTCCTGTAGAAGGAAAGATGTGACTGAGAAAACACAGAAGTGGCTCAAGGAGCATTCGAGTGTAATGCCGGTTATACACGCTACGGTCTACTGGAGTGGTCTACCTGTGCAGGTATACGGGTATGTGTGTGGGAGTAGATGTGTGCAGGTTTTTTTTTTATGAAACTGTCACAAATGTGAAAGAAAGAATGAAAGAAAGAAACTTTTATTACTTCCGGATGTGTTGACTACTAGCCCAAGCAGCTCTCCATGAACCCGCAATGGAGCTGCAGGGTGATGATGAAAGCTCCATATTAACTCCGCTTGATTGAGGGGAAGTCGGTGAGTCTGTGGCTGGCAGTGAAACATTATAGGCTGTTCATGTTTAATTGCATAGATTCAAGATCAACTTCCTTACACTCAATTTTATCAGATGTTATTGTGTCTATGCAAGTTTACGTGTAATAACATGCTTATCTAAGGAAGAATGCAATGAAATACTTAACAGCTTATAAAAGTATAGTAACCGTATTTATTATTCTCGCACATGAAACAAATGGGCAGTTTCCACAGGAAGGCTATGTTGAACACCTCGTGGATCTGGCCCTGGTTCGCGGCACCGTCTCCATACAACGCGAAGTTGACTCCACCATCACCGAGATATTTGTGCGCAAACGCTGCCCCCGCACCTAGTGGCGCCTGGACACCATAATAGTGAGATAACATTTTAAATAAACATTATCCTTACTTTTACTTTTATAAATGCTGGTGAAGACAACTGTCATTATCCCAAGAATTGGTGAATATGAACCTGTATGTGATGATGATGATCTAACGGAAGCGGTTAGGTAGGCAGGATATATTAAGGTGCGCAGACAGGCGCACATTGTTTTTTGTTTGACTCTCAGTCCAGCGTAGAAGGTGATTGTGAAAAAAATATGAAATTATCATACCTGCGCTCCAACGATACCGTTGCCACCGTAGAAGTTTCGTGTGTACATATGCATGGAGCCCCCTTTGCCCCGAACATTTCCTGGCGCCCGGCCTGCCAGTTCAGCCAATACAGACAACACGGTATCTCCCATGAGGTATACCCAAGCGTGACAACGATAAGACGTAATCACCGAATCCTGTTTACGCATCGCTGCGTAAATTCCAGTACCCACTGCCTCTTGACCTGACAGAGAAAAGTTCACAATGGTAAATCCAGAATTATTCCCAATTCAAACTGTAACAAATTTGCAGCTAATCGATTTCCTGTCGTACATAATTATCCCATTTGTGGTCTGATTCACCACTTGTCTTTTCTATCTTGTGGGTTGTGAAGTCAAAATTTGACCTTACTTACCCTGGTGAAGTGACAAGGTCACTGTTTAATATCCAGAGTAACATATTATCTAAGTTTACACAACAAGGGTTAACCGGAACTCAGGGGGTTTAAAAACGCCAGATCATATCAATGCATCTAAAATTTGACATTTGCGCATACAAAAGTAAATTCCATAAATAAATACTTTTACCTACGTGAATTGCTTCAATGTGGCCTTTTTGACTCCCGTGATATGAACATGAAAACAAAGGCTAAAAATTACCGAGATCAGAAATGGCGTAGCTTTGGATAAAATATATTTAAAACTACCTTGTACCTACCTGTATATAAATGACAAAATCCTGCGATTTTCCTAGCCTTGTATAAATTTGAAGCGGCAGCCTCCATTCGACGTATATATGCCATTTTCTCATAATAATGCAATGCGTCGTCTGCTGTAAGTTTACTTGTCGATGGCGGGCCTTTATCCAGCTTGTGGAGTTTGAAGGGCTGCAAAACACGCTGAACTTATTTTGTTGAAAGGAAAAAAGAAAATATCAGGGGGTCTAAAAAGGCCACATTGAAGCAATTCATCTAAAAAGCTTTATTGCAATTAGACATTTGCGCATAAGCTCAGGTCATGGTCAGAGTTATTGCTTTGGCCAACCATAGCCAAATTCGTCAAAGCCGATATTATAAAATACAGAAAAACAATAATGTGAAAACAAGCGATTCACCGAGAGATCAAATGTAGCTTCTTTCTTGCTGCTGAATTTAGCATTTGATACAGTCGTCGTGGCGGGTGGCGCAGCTAAGATGACTCGACTAGGATGCTGAAACACAGGGATAATAGGGATTGACCACAGGTTTTACAACAAATAATATAAAATATTACATCACATTTTGGAAACTTACAAGAGCTGCACATTCGCCAAAAACCTTAGCAGTAGACAAAAACACTTTGTTCATTTTTATTAAAATATTATAAATCACGTCTACGATGGCCAGGTCTGTAGGTATTAATATATTCCAACAGATATCAATCAATTTATTTGCCAGTATAATTCTACCTGTAAACTGCAAATAATTACATTTATAACAATGAGCATAGTATATAAGAGAAAGTCTGAAAGTAGTAGATATTTCATTAGAACCCCACCATCAGCTGGAAATCAGGTATTTGGGATTCGGTAGCCGGCAAAATATTGATTGCGCAACCACGTGAGGTTCCCTTTAAACAACTGCATATATTAGTTGGCACCACAGGGTCCTAAGAACCAGCGGCCGCCAAACCTTCGTTTTTTTTTATATAAACTGTTTTTTTTTCTACGCATAGGTAGACCCCAGTCCTCAACCCAACCCAGGTCTGGCGGCCGTAAAAACAGTATCTATTCACAAAATTACTTCTATGGATATACATATAATAATTAATACGATAATCTAATTATCACACAAAAAGTGGTGAAACTCGGGTACTTAGTTCATCACACGATGAACTACGCAAGTATACGTCTGACAACCCGGTTTGGGAATATAGTCATGCATAACATTATTAGTTTTTAATTCTTATTCTGAAGATGTCCTATTTATTCGGAAAATAAAAAACTTTTGAAAAATCACAGATTTTTGGATTCCTTTCGGTACCTAATTTAAAATTTTCAAACAAATACTCTAGTATGAATACAATTTAATAATCATTATTATTTGTTTACATACTAATATACCCACTACTCTCATGAAACTTTATTATGGCCATTGTTTAATACCTGGTAGATAGAAATGTTGTTTAAAAGTTTCTAAAACACAATAATTGCTTTTTATAATCACAAAATTTTCATTTACATATGAATAAATCAAAAGTAATTCAAAATGAGGGGTCGTTTACTTTTCATGTCAAACGGATACTTTGGATTTTCTTTTTATGACAGGAAAAACGTCATGTTATTTTTTAAAAGTATCTCGGTCCTATTCTTGGGTTCTATTACATTTTCTTATTTTATTATTTCCAGCAACATTATCTGCCGGCCGCTCATGGCTAAACGATGTCATAATCAACAATACTCTAATATAAAGATCGACTGTTTTGTACCTAAAAATAGAATCGATATAAATAATCGCTGCAGAATTTAATAATCTATCGATTATTCTTTGTAGTGCCGAGCAAAGGTGCCGAGGCTGATACAACACTAGTAAAGGCTACCAATTAGTGGAAATGTTTGAGTGACAACTAAGTGACCAATCAAAAACATTGGTAGCGTTTGTTTTACACAGTTTGAGTATTAAATAAAATGTTAAACAAAAATATTAAGCGTTTTGATTCCAATTTGATTCTCAAATACGAAGCTTTCTATCTTTGTCTTTTTGTGTTAAATGTGTAACAAAAATGTTTAAATAAAACGCAACATAAAAATGTCGTTTCATTGTGATTTGTGAATGATGACGAATGATGTGCTATTTTGCAATTGTTGATATAAAAACCTTGGGAAATACGAAATAACGTCATTGTGTGTGAGATATTATTCAGTGAGATTGTTATTTTATTTAGTAATTTCGTTGATTAAAATGGAATTTCCTCATATTGGAAAAAACTGCTCTTACAAATCCTGTAACAAACTTGGTAAGTGTAATTTATTTTTCATGCCTTATCCACTCTACAGTCGTTGGTAATTATAGCTACCGATTCCAAATTCACCTCAGGAGTCGATGGTAGCTATACTTACCAATAGTCGGGGTTCCGTTAGGGTGACCAATTTTATGGATTAACTAGTTTTACAAGCTAGTATAGATTATAAAATTATACTAGTATTGTGTACTATAAAAATCCTTACTAGGTGGTATTTGCATCTCTTCCCTATGAGTTGGTAACATTAAAAAAACAACTGTCGAAGTCAGACGAGTGTTGGTCGAGTCTACTGTCAACTACTGTGTTTGCGATTGAGTGTTTTAGACAAGAAATATGCCGTAAGTATATAAAATATATTATTTTTATTGATTAGCATACATCTTGAATATATCCTCTACCGTTTTCTACAAAAACCTGAACATTTAAGCCATGATTTTGTTCCAAAAACATTAAGAGAAAAATATCGTATCAAAAAAAACGTCTCTTGACACTAAAATGGAGGCAAATTACGGAATATTACACGACGCATTATATTTTATAATGTTTTAAATATACCACGTTACTTATTAGTTACTCGTGGAAACACATTATTTACCGAAATAAACAATTATTTCAGCAGATGCCCAGGATATTGATTGCAGGGTACACCAAATTTGGTCAACTTTCATCATGGTAACTAAACCTACCATCGACTTATCTGGGTTTAAGGGTTCGTACAAACGGAGCGCTAGCGTTATTTTAATTTCAGTTCTAAACAATGACTTTTTTTTCAGAGATGCTATAGTTCAGCTATAGAGAGGACACAGAGAGTAATTACAAAAAAAAAACGAATTACTAAACTGCCAGTAGATGTCCGACAGGAGCTTACGGACAGAAAGCGGCAGGCGCAATTAGATTTAGCAATAAGGCCGCCTTTTGTCTCTAGTGTCTCGATTTATTTGTTTGGTACGTCATTTTGTGCAATCAAGTATATTGTATTGCAAGACTGTAATTTTAAATTCTAATAAAAAATATATATTTTTAAGGTCCGAATGTTAAGTGCTTGGTAAAAAATGTAAATAAAACAAGCATTCAATTATAAATTGGTTTTAGTTCATATTAATAAACCTTAATTTTTCTACTGGTTTTCTTTAATTCCTGAAATCACACACACAAAATGTCTATGTCAATCTTACCCGTTATTGGTAACCATAGTTACCATCGACTTAAAAAGGCAGAAACGCTCAGTGCGAACAGAAACTTAGCGAGGGCGGCCATCTTGGTAAGAATACGGTGTTACAAATAAGTCGTGACCAGGTGTTATATTTATATTTCTTGTGTTTAAACTAAATAACATTAAAATATAATTTGAATACTAGTAAAAAGTGTAAGAAATGCGCTTTCAAATAAAAATTATTACAGTCCCTAGAACATGATACTTTACATGCTATTAACAGGCATGGCTGGGATAACTGAAAAAATGAGCGGATTCTGTCAATTCTAATTGGATTTGAGATAGATTTTATAATGTGATCTTTTTTATTTTTATCTAATTAGAATCATTGCACATCTGGCTTGCTGTTTCTGAATTTTCTTTATTATAGCCACAGTAGTTTTTGAGTTACAAGCCTATTTATAACACGCCACGATATCGCCCACCGAACGCCGCGCAAGTTCGAAATGCCTGGACTGTTGAGGCTAGATTTGCTAGTGCGCCTGGACTGTCAAGTGGTTATGTACCTAGTTATTTTTTCCTGTACTCCCACGGCTGTAGAAACCTTAGACACTGTTTTACTAGTAACAATATACTGAGAATTTGTTAATAAACAATACCTAATAATTACTTTAATTTTTCATTGAAATAAGGAACTTTCTAGGACTTTTAGGGGCGTTTTAAGTAATGAGTAATCAATCAGGTAATCTGGTTATTTCGTTACAGACTTCTTGCCTATGAAATGTGATGCTTGCAGAGAAGTTTTTTGGTAAGTAGATAACTAACCTAAATATTGTCTTCCTTCATATGCTAAAATTACAATTAAATATTCTTCAAATAGAGCACCATCTGAATGTTGCATAAAGAAGTGAAATATTTAGTTATGCATGAGTAACATCCTCCATTTCCAAAGTAGGTGAACAATGCTTTTTATACCTTTATCACACTAAATATTAAATAAATCATCTTCCACAGTACCATCCCACTTCTACATATTTTTTTCTCTGCTGGATTGGGATTAAAAAAAACATAGTGTGTTCAGCAGCTTATCATCCTAGCCATAAACTACAGATTAGACTGTATGGCTGTGTTCCATTGCCTTCTCATTTGAGAAAATGAAAATACTACTACTATTTATCATATTCACATATTTACAATTGGCGAAAAAATAAAATAAAAACAATATTGATGTTCTCTTTATAAATACCTAACTGTCTAAAGTAATACATAACAAAACATTTCCCATTTCAGTTCAGACCATTTTGCATACTTGAAACATGAATGTCCTGCACCAAATGGTCGTGACGTTCAGGTGCCCGAGTGCCCGTTATGTGGGGCCCCAGTGCCGGGTCGGCGAGGCGAGCCTCCTGATGTAGCTGTCGGTACTCACATAGACAATCAATGTACCTCCGATCCTGCTAGAGAGAGAAGAAAGAAGGTAAAGATAAGAAACAAATACCTATAAATTTGTAAGACGCAGTTTTTTAGACACTAATAAACACTAGACATTTCATCAAATCATCAAAAATCATTGTATCTCTTATGTTCTATTCATCATATTATAAACAATTTACAATTATTAACGTTATTCACATCAGTAATTTAAGAGCCACACTCTTGTCGCTGTAGCATTCCTATCCATGCTACTTTCTAGGGAAAAATAGGGCAGTGGTTTCCCTCTTGCGTTCTGCCCAACGTTGATATAAACATAAACCAATTAACATTATTAAACAACAATAATTGGGCAATAATTATTCTTATACTCTTGGAAGTTATCAATGCATGACTATATGTCGTACATTTTAGTATATCTGTGTGCAGAAGGTATTTCAGATTTTCACATTGTTTCGGTGGAGTGTTAATATTTCAACAGCGCAGTATTTTTGCCACTCAACGTTCTTTTGTTTACATACAATAAATCATAATGCAAGGCTAGGGATAAGTCCCTAGCATTCTCCTATTTTGAAAGGTCCCCATGCATACAAAAAATAATAATGAAATAATATATTGCAGGTGTTCACAAACCGGTGCTCATTCAAGGGATGTAAGACGAAAGAGATGGTGCCGCTGGTATGTGGGGAATGTTCTCTCAACTTCTGCTTGAGACATCGGCATGCTGTCGACCATGCCTGCGAAGGAAAACTTGCAGCTAAAAGAAGACAGGCTACGTAAGTATTACATACATCACGCCAATTTAACAAAAAAATGGGTAAGTAGACACTATGGAATTCCATTTGCTTCGATCCTGACACACTTCTCTTGCTTCCTCCACATTCATCAATTGTCTCACACAGCCGGCCGATTCAGGATAGATTGGTACTAAACCTGTTCTAAGGACATCTCCAATTTGGTCAGTGTATGTCCTTCTAGGTCTTCCTCAGCCAGCTCTACCAACAACCGCTTTTGTAATCCTATGATCATTCTCATATGATCTATGTGTCCAAACCAACTTGGCAATCCCTTCTCAATCTTAGTGACTATTCATGTATTATTATGTACTTATACTTATAACCTTCCAATATGATTCAATGTTGGCAATTTTACTTTCATTGCCATGATACAGGTTTTAAAAAACATAATTATCCCATCCTACCCTCTAAACACAAGCTTATTTTATAATAAAAAAAGTAACACATTTTTTTTGTTTGTTATCTTTTTCAGTAATGCTGCAATGGCGAGAATAAAGGCAGCGGATAATGCAGCCAGAACTACCGCCCCAGTAGCGAGTGTTAACGCCTTTTCAGAAGTGCAGGGAAATATGGTATGTATTCAATAAAATAACATACACATTGGCGCTAATTCCTGCAGACGCCACCTAATTTAATTTTAAGTTATACCTGTCTTTTTCTTATTCGCTGAAAAAGAATGGCATAAAATTTATGGAATATACACGTCAACTTTAAGCAGAAATCTAAAACAACCGTCTAAAAATTTTACATCGGCCAACAGCACGTCAAACGGATTGCATACCAGCGCATTATTCGCCTGGGTTATTCATTCATTTTAAAATTAACTTGTTGACAATCATCCGTCCCTTTCCTTTTGACGGGTATAACTTAAAATAAAATAAGGTGGTGTCTGCAGGAATCGGGGCCATGGACTCAAATTCAAAATTTCTTTATTTAATTTTGTTAACATAACTTGGTTACAATATGAATTGTAATTTTGTTTTTAGAAAAAACAACATTGATGTGCTTTTTTTGAACAAAACCTCGATTTCTTTCAAATAATTACATTCTAGGTATAAATTGTTACTAGCTTGTATATTACGAGGTTTTTTGTTATCAAATAACACATTCGAATGTGATTTTACAAAAAAGTTTTCTCATTAAGGCGACGATATCTATTTGAGTACCTATCAATTTGTTTTTGTGTAGTAGCTTCAATAAACAACATAACGAAAGCTTACGACTGTATCCCAATTGGGGTAGTCAGAGGTACATCCATCACAACATGAACTAACTCATGCCTCACCAAGCTTGCTGTGAGACCTGGTTTTAGGTTTACGCGGTTATTATAATAATTAAAACACATAATAACGGGTTCTTACCGCGTTTAAATTAGGTATATGAGACTCCCGATATTTTGCCATGCGTGCCATGATCACGGAATGACGATGATCAGTCAACCCGTTATTATGTTTTAATTGCTGTTAGACCAACCGATATTGACTTACTTGCTTTTTTTCAGACTGAAGACGAGGCATTAGCGCACGCACTAGCTCTTTCCTTGCAAGAACAAAGCTTAGAGGCAAGAGAAACGAGCTTCGTCCGCGCTCTGGCGAGGCAGCGGGTAGGCGGCGAGCAAAACAACCGATGTTCCGTGTCTTAGCATACGAATGTATATCGTCTATATCTATCGCATGTGATTTAAACGAAGCATAAAATTCAGTTCGGATTTATACCCGCACTTGGTTAATCTTCGAAGAGATGTTTAAGGCCTCAAACTGGATGACAGCGGCAGCGGCGCGGCGGTGCGGGGTGCGGCGCGTTCAAATGCTAAGATTTATATTGAAGTGTTCTCGGTGGCAGCGGCGCGGGGAGCGGGGTACGAGCGGTGCGCTCTAGTCGAGCGGTGTCTGCGTTTGAAACTCGCCCTTTTGTTTCCTTTGTTCATTATAGGGATTCAGATCTTCTTTTGCCCATAATAAATCGTACGAAACAAAAGAACTATAATCGAAAATGCGTTGTTGCCGTTTCGACGTCGCGTTCATTTGAGACACAACTCCATACCGCCGCAACACCGCGCGATCTGGCCGCTGGCATCGAGAACGGAACAGCGGCCGCCGCGCCGCTATCGCCGCCGCGCCGCTGTCATCCAGTTTGAGCCCTAAAGGTCGGCTGTATGGCGAGTAAGTTTAAGTTTGCACGATATTGCGTTCGCGATCTGGAAGTCCTGGGTTGGATTAAATCTTAAAATTTACCATACTTCAGGCTTTTACAGTAACATATACAAATACCCACTCCTCACCATGTTCAAAGTTCATAAAATTAAGAAACTTTCTAAATGACAGTATCTTTGTCTGTGTAAGAATAACTTATAAGTAAATCACATGCGAATTAGAAATACGCTAGAAAATATCGAACTGTAAGTTTAACGGGTACAATCGTATGACATGTTACTATTACTACACATTTTTGATCATTTACAAGGCGACGGGAACTATTGCTCTTAAGTTTCACTTATTCAATATTTTAAAAATTAAAAAAAAATGTTATTGAATTAGGCTTCATTAAATACAGCTAGATTAGAATCACAGTAAGACAGACACATCCGGACAGAAACGAAAATCTCATTCTTAACGTGTACCGCTTACCTAGTAAGTGAGAGCGAGGCAGATACTTCTTCTATCATGTGGATTGTGAGGTGAATTACCAACCCCATCCACCCTGGTGTCAGGGTTATTACTGAGCCGCCATAGGCCCCTGACATGACAACAAAACAGTTGAAAGGCAAATTCTGAATGTCAATGGGAATCTTATAGTAAAAACGTATACATTGCCCCTTAAAAGATTTTGTGATATTCTATTATTCTTTGTTATATAGTGCGAGAGACATATCTCTCGTCTCCTTCACACCAAGCTGTATTTCTGTGCTACTGTCATTCTATTCAAGACATATTTAATGATGTAATCATTTATGTGTTCACATTTGACTAGTACCCTGACACCAGGGTTGATGAGGTTGGTATTCCACCTCACAACCCACACGATAGAAGAAGATTTGACTAGTATATTGTGCGCATTGTAATATTTCAGCACTTATCTTGAACGTAGCTTCAATGAGCAATAATTCGAAAGTATTTTTGACCAACAAGTTTATACCGATTGTTTTATTGTCAATTATAAGTTATGTACCGTGCTGTTTGAAGAATAGACATATCTGTAAATGTTTGGAAATCATATTGACTTCAATAGGCTATTTGACTGGGTCAAAGATAAATTATAAAATGCTAAACTAGAAATAGAACCCATTGTAAGATGTTAAAAATCAATCTCATTTTACTTTTCGACTTATTTTCTGGTGTCTGCAGGAAATGATCGAAAAACTACCCATATATAGTTTATTGGCCTTACTGCTCATGTAGGAATACGCTAGTTTCCAACTAGTCAAATCAGTTACTTTTTATTAAACGTCAAAACACGAAATGACTATGGAATTTGTTTGAAAAAGCACACTGACGCCATAGAATAACATGATAAAATGGCCCCGATTCCTGCAGACACCGCCTAATTTTATTTAAAGTTATATCCGTCATTTTCATATCCGTCGAAAAGGAAAGGGACGGATGATTCACAGCTCTTAATTTTAGGAAGAATGAGTGAATGAATGAATAACCCGGGAGAATCAAAAGGTACGTCGCTGGTATGCAATCCGTTTGACGTGCTGTCTACTTAACTGTGTCGGGTTATTGACGGATGTAAAATTTTTAGACGGTTGGTTTAGATTTGTGCTTAAAATTGACGTGTGTTCCATAAATTTTATGCTTCCTTTTCGGCGGATAAGAAAATGACAGATATAACTTAAAATAAAATTAGATGGTATTTACAGGAATTAGCACCAATGTCGGACTTATTAATATTATTTCTTGTTTAAAATTCATAAATAAGTTAAATACAAAAAAAAGAAAATGTTTTTCGTTAGTTTTAGATGTGTCTTTAGTTAGTAATCGGAATTTCATAATTTATCTTGAACCTAGTACACGACTCAATAAATTATCTTGTTAATTTCGTTGTCATTGGCAGTTAATTATTAAAGTTTGTAAGTAATGTCGCATACATCGTTCAACATAATTAATTTTGATAGATAGCTGTAAATGTGCACCTTTACCATGGTCCAACAAACTTAACTTGATTAAAATGACATATCTTTTGTCTCTTTCGTACTTGGCTAAATACCGTTAGTGCGAAAAAGACAAAAGAGTCGCTAGACTACGAATACGGGAATATTCACGTTGCTCGATTTATATCGTAGCGCAGCATTAACTGATTATAATTTAAACTTTCCTATAAGAAAACCGCCTACCATCGTTTTTTGCACAATCAAGTAGACATTCTAAATTTTATTTCGTTACTGTGTCACTAACACATTGTATTGTACATTATTCGCATTCCACGATTTCCAATTCTTGCAAAATGTTAAGACATAATATCTTTAAACTCCAATTTATCCATAATATTTATATTTCATTATTTGGTAATAACTAATATCATAATAATAACACCTAACTCAGGCTTGTGTTCACGCGTATCGTTAAGAATCCTATGAAATATATTTTTGAGATAATATAATAAAATATAATATTATACAAATCAATGAGTTGTTTAATTTTACAAGTACTTACCTATTGAATAAAACTAGATTTTATTTTTATTCAAATATTTATTTATTAATGGAAAAATATAATGATTTAAGACTACATTTGGCATGATTAAAGCTTAAAATAATGGATCACAGTAGTATGAGTTTATATGTATAATATGACAATAACATTATATTATAAAATGTTGTAGATATAACATTTGTATACAAAAATATATTTTTAATATAATTTGAAAAATATATTACATTTCTGACACCCCCAGTGGAGCAGCGTGGTGGAGTATGCTTCATTCTGGGGCGTGTATATAGGCTATTTATGTATTATATTTGTACATGTAAACAGAACACAAAAAAATACGATAAGAGTCCTTTTTACCCATGAGTATGAAAGAAAACTAATTACTATAAGGTTTTCCTTATTTTTTTTTTGTAGAATGGACCAGTCATAGTGGAAAATATAGTAGACATGTTTTACAAGTTACTCAGTAACGCCTTATTGTGCAAAGTTCTGAACTTGTGGTTGTCGTTAAGGTAGCTGGTAATAAATTCAGGTGGGTTCCTAGAGAGGAATAGTTCAGTGCTCATATATCTAGCAGCTGTGAGACGCTTACGCTCCGCATTTGATCTGCACAAATTCTTGTGCGCGTGGGCAGCGAAACTTGCGACTGTCTTCTCCACCAGTTTCGCTGTCACATGCTGAGTCGGGTCGTCTTCTAGAGGGGGCTGGAAGATTTATTTTGTTATTTTATTACTTTAGTTAAAATACACACGTAAAAATAAACATAGCTGGCGAGGAAGGGGTATAGTGCAGTCACGAGCATCAATATGCATACACTTTGATACCATGTCACATAATGTTTTTTGACAAATTGCGCTGTGAGTCACTAAATGTCAAATATTTATGTTAGTGCGACAGAGTCCTAAAGTGGGTACATTATATTGCTCATGACTGTACACACCTCGGCTTACCCTTTCGGGGACACAGGCGTGATGCGATGTAGTTTATTAACAATACACAAGTAAAAGGAAATGTACTTGAAATGGTAACCAGTTAACAGAGATTGTTTAGATTAAAAAGGTTGGGCGCCCGCACACGTCGAATATCGTACTATCTACCTATGAATTAATTATAGATAGACATACACACATACACGAACTCACACCTATTTGCCACCGGGGTAAGCAGAGACCAATGAATACCATTTGCTTCGACACTGACTCACTTCTCTTGTTTCCTCTACATTGAATTGTAAATAGAAGTTAAGGAAAATATAAATCTAAGTTTAAGATTATAAGAAAAATTTATGTTGTTTTATTCCACAGTACACTTAAATATAAGGATATTACAAAATATAACACTTTAAATGTGGAAGATTAGTGCCGCAATCCCGTATTATGTGACACCAAGCGCTTTAATAAGGCCACATTGAAGCAATTCATATAAAAAACAATATTACTATTTGACATTTGGCAACATTCCGCACTTACTTTTATATCACACATCGTCAGTTACCATCAGGTGAGTTTGTGGTCAAACGCGAACCTATACTATTAAAAAAAAATATGCGCAAACGTATAAAAAATAAACTACACTTACCGAAAACCTGATCCACTGCCATATTTGCGTTCTAGAAATTTCGGCAGTCGCTGAATCTTCAACGTAGCCGTTGTAGAAGAAATGACCTATTCCAGCCAGCCAGTGGTATATGAACATAATAGACACTGCGACATTGTGTTTAAGCCCTTGTAAAGTAACTCCACCACTGGGAATAGTGAGGAGATCTGCTGAGGTTATGTTCGTTGTAAACTTTCGAAATATCTGGTTTGGAGTGTCACCGTTTTTCTTCCAAAGCTGGGGAGTAAATCGCGTGTTAGATTATACTGTACAGTATTAAAAAAATAAACACAATATAATTTGACAAGTTTATAGAGAATTCCGAAAAATTTAAACAAAGCCACCAAAAGTATAAAGTAAAAACGCAGACACCAATACCGAGGAGCCATATATAGTAAAGATGCGGCACGAGGGCTGGAGGTGGGCCCAGCCCAGCTCAGTAGGTAGAGCATGAGACTCTTAATCTCAGGGTCGTGGGTTCCAGCCCCACGTTGGGCGCCACTGCGGCACGACGGGCGGAGGTGAAGGCCCGCAATTCCGACGTGCCAGCAGAATAGAGTAGTAGTAGTAAGACAGGAGTCCAACAGTAAACAGCGTAAAAAGGCCATATCGAAGCAATTCGTCTAATAAAGGAAAAATGCAATTTGACATTTGCGCATATAAAAGTAAGTGCGCAATGGAAACAATATGTCAAAAAGCAATATTGCTTTATTAGACGAATTGCTTTGATGTGGCCTTTTTAACCCTCCAGTTTATTAACTGGCACTTCACACAACAACAGCAACTTAAAGTAACAGTTGAACGATAATAGTATATAAAATACAATATAAATAAAATAAGATGCAATGGACACGTAGATCACAGTTAAAGATAATAGACACCGCCACAGCTAAGCAATATAGATGTTACTCTTATCAAGGTCGAGGATGTAATGAATCAGAGCAAAATAAAAGGAATTGTGAAATGGAACGAGAAATTCGAAATTTAAAATGACTGACGGTAAAAAGTAGAGGCCAGTATGTGCAGAGTTTGCAATTTGCTAAAAAAACATTTGAAAGGTGGTCTACGATAGACACTATCTGTCTATTGAGTAGTCGACTCTAGTTGAATTGTTATAAAATCAAAGGTTTCTTTGTCCCAATCAACTTTGCTTTGTTAAGCATTTGTATTGTTCAATAGTATAAAAGATAGCCTATATTTTTGTTGGAAAACTTCCGCGATATAGGTGACCGAAAAAACCGGTTACTGTAAAAACATGATTTACTTTTTTGTGCTATTCGATGGGGAAGTTAAATGTTAAATTAGCAAAAAACATTTTTATGTGAATTTCTTACGCGACAACAGTATCGAGTCGCGATTATCGAGTCCTTGCAACAGTAAGAAGTAATACTATCGATAGTATTGGTCTTAATGAGCTATCGATACTATCGACAATTAAACTATAGGTAGTTCGGCAACAGTAACTTTAGGTAGGTCCCCACTGCTTGGGCACGGGCCTTTCCTATGGATGAATAGGGAGATCGGGCCTTAAACCATCACGCGGGCCCAGTGCGGATTGATGGTTATTAACGACTGCTAATGCAGCCGGGACCAACGGCTTAACGTGCCTTCCGAAGCACGGAGGAGCTCGAGGTGAAAGCATTTTTTTTTGTGGTGGAAAGTTGCTTAACTATAACAATCGCAGATCGAACGCGTTTACCGCTGCGCCACCGAGCTCCTCAAAGTCGGTGGGTAGGCAAGTGAAATGAAAGTATAAAATGAAACTAACTACTTACTTCATTTACATACGGAACCACTCTCGAGTCGTACACCATGAATCCGTCTACGCCTGCTTCAATCTCCTTGAGTTTCGCATCGAGTATTTTGTTAATAATTTCTTTCGAACTGAAATTCAAATAAATATTTTTTTATGTGATTAGATATATAATATAAAGTATATTATATAATCTAATTTTATTTTCAGTTATACCTGTCATTTTCCTATCCACTGAAATAGAAAGGGACGCGTAATCGAGAGGCATAAAATTTATGGAACACATGTCAATTTTAGGCAGCAATTTAAAAAACCCTTCCAAAATTTTAAATTGGTCAAGAAACCGACAGAATTAAGTTGAAAGCACACGTCAACGGACTACATATGAGCGAGATGCCTATATTATTCGCACGCGTTCTTTCATTTTAAAATTAACAGTAGTCAATCTTCCGTCTCTTTCCTTTTCGACGAATAAGAAAATAACGGGTATAACTTAAAATAAAATTAGGAGGTGTCTGCAGGAATCGGGGCTATTACCTAAAAAAAAATAAACGAACGATCGTATAACAACACAGAACTTCAGATCGTATAAAAACACAAAAGCTCAGTATACCCAGCAGGGTCTGCCCTGCACCGCGCGCGGTGCGGGTTGTCGTGCTTCGAGGGCTGAGCATGTCGTAAAAGCCGACACAAGGATTACGAAGTAGTTACTATATACTCCTTCATGCTGGATTATTATAAGTACTAACTAAAAGACCTCCTATTGTGTGGATTGTGACATAGATGACCAACCTCATCAACCGTGGTCAGGCTTATTAATAAGCACTTATGTGTGATTGAGATTTTTTCTTACTGTTTATCGTTGACGTCAGCGCCTGGTTTGAGCATCGCAGCGGCCATTCCACCAGTAGCTGGGGCCCCCCGAGCGTGGCAAGTGGCCACAACTAACCGTAGGTAACTGTCCAAGAAATGACGGTCCATGTTCACGTATTTATTGCGGTCCGGCAAGAGAAACTCTTTGCGTTCACCTTTAGAAAGACATAAGTTATTAATAAACAAAATAAATTATTATTATTTAACAAGTCAATGGTGCTAATTCCTGTAAATACCATCTAATTTTATTTTAAGTTATATCTGTCATTTTCTTATCCGCCGAAAAGGAAAGGGACGGGTAATCGACAAGCATATTTATGGAACACACGTCAATTTTAAGCACAAATCTAAAACAACCGTCTAAAAATTTTACATCAGTCAATAACCCGACACAGTTAAGTAGACAGCACGTCAAACGGATTGCATACCAGCGACATACCTTTTGATTCGCCCGGGTTATTCATTCATTTACTCATTCTTCCTAAAATTTTGAGCTGTGAATCATCCGTCCCTTTTGCTTTTCGACGGATATGAAAATGACGGATATAACTTAAAATAAAATTAGACGGTGTCTGCAGGAATCGGGGCCATTAGTTAGTTTAGATTGCATAATAGGTACATTGTCGATGTGAGAAGTTGTAGAAGTTCAGGGGTTCTAAAAAAGGCGTCATAGAACCAATTCATCTAAAAAGCAACTTTGCAATTTGACATTTGCGCATATAAAAGTGCACTATGTCAACAATATGGGCCCGCGTGATGGTTTAAGGCCCGATCTCCCTATCCATCCATAGGGAAGGCCCGTGGCCCAGCAGTGGGGACGTTAATGGGCTGGTGATGATGTCAACAAATGTCAAATAGCAATGCAATGAGGTGAATTGCTACAATGTTGCCTTTTTAATCCCCCAATTCAGTTTAAGTAGGTACAATTTTCTTCTTTATTATTATTATTTATAATTCTAAAGGGAAATTAGGCCACTACCAATACTACTTAGGTAGTATTGGTAGTGGACACTTGTAATTGGCAATGTGTCTGCAGGTACCTAATTAATTTACAAACTCTTGGTTATACATACGTACATAACGAAAGAAAAGAAAGGAAAACATGAAACAGTAGGACTAGGGCCCTGTGCTGGGAGGTTTTCTGGCCACGTCTTTCCCTCAGCGTTACAGATTCCGATGTGGTAGTAGTTTTACAGCTAGTTACATAATATGTAATTTAATTATGTTTGACGTTCAAAAAGCGCTAACTTTGTAAGCCAATTTTGAAAAATAAATATTTTTGAATTTGAATTTTTGAACATCACGCCTATTTCCCGTTGGGGTAGGCAGAGACCACAACGCAGTTTTCCTAAGTCTTCCTAACACCTATAAATAAGTAAAAAATTTTTTAAGCACCAAAATATTTATAATAAGTATTGTTTTTACCAAATTTTGCGATAACAGACGCACAGTAATCCCAAATGCCGCAGTTGAGTCCTAAAGAATGTTCTTTGAGAGCATACAGTATCTCTTCCAACTCAAATGTGGATATTATATTCTCTATTAGGACACAAGCTTTTATAGTTCCTTGGGGCAGACCAAGTTCGTTTTGGGTCCATACAAATATTTCATTCCATAGCAAAGCTTCCGAAGCCCCTTCCAGTTTTGACAGATAAAAATATGGTCCACTATTTGCTTCATACAGTCTTTGCCCATTGTGGAACATAAGTATAGCAAAGTCCACCAAAGGCCCAATGGCTTCTTTTCCATCAATCTGGAAGGAAAATAAACCTAACATAAGTTCATGACTGTACAGGGTGTTAGTGACATCGTAACAAAAACTTTGAGGGATGATTCAGACCTTTATTTTGAGTTAATTTCAAGTGGAATTTTTCATCACCAAAGCTGAAAATAACACAAAAAGTCTACGCGGTTATTATCATAATTAAAGCACATACTAACGGGTTCTTACCGCGTTTAAATGGGGATATGATATGGGAGTCTCATATCCCCATTTAAACGCGGTAAGAACCCGTTATTATGTGCTTTAATTACACAAAAAGTCATTAATTTTCCGTCAGAATCATCCCCCTCAGTATTCGTTACGATGACTAACACCCCGTATATCCCAATTGTGATAGTCAGAGGTACATACATCGCAAGACATATGAAAATCAACTGAAATAAAACTCATTGTTAATAGTCTGTGTGCTTTCGAATGATGCATAAGATAGCAGCCCTCGCGACATGGCGAGCGCATCGCGAATAATATCGAGGGCTTCGACTTATAGCCGTACAATGTCTATATTACATAGATTCACTGCATCTATTGGTTGAAGCCTTCGAAATATTTCGCGTCGCGGTTGTCGTGCAGACCCTGCAGGAGAGAAAAATAAGAGTGCAGCCTACTGCGAAGGAGATAGACAAAGAAAATGTATTATTTTGATAGCTGTCCTTTGCACAGTCACACCCTGGACATTTCATACAAAATGCTTGTAATTACCATGTGCTTCTTAATGCGTATGTGTGAGCAAGACAGTATTAATTTATGAGTGACAATAATTACTGCCAAATGTTTGTAAGCTAGTTATAGTTCTGTCAAATTAAGTTAGCATCTATCACAATCTACTGTGACCTTTGCCTTACCAAAATGTTATGCTCAATCATATTCCAAGCTCTGGGACGTAACATTAGTACAGGACACGTAGAGATGCTGAGTGGAGCTCCAGGAAGATTTCCTTTCAAAGCCAGGTTAATATTTTGAAAAGCCACCAATTGGTTCTTCCATGTCGGACAATGTCCATCGTCAAAGTCTACTTGTATTCCTTGGATGTCAGAGTTCAATGCTGATACAAAGTGAGCGGTGTTTGATGCAGACACGTCACCCAAATCTAAATGCCGGTTACTGAAAAAAAAAACACCATTATAGTTATTACATTTACTTACAAAATAATATATTAATGGCACCTAAATTGTTTCCTGTTAAGAAAAGAAACATTTTATTTGGTATATTATTTATGTACCATAATAATTACCTAATTATAAACTTAAAGGAATAGGTGGCCTTTGCCCAGTAGTGAAATCTATAATCTAGATTAGATGTACTTACAGCAGTCTTGTAGGCAATGGAGCAATGTTCCAAGTTTTATCGTTTCTCTCTATTGACTTTTTGAACTCTAATGTAGGTCGAGTTTGCAAGTCTACCAAACGTTTTAAACGATTTTTATACAGCAGGTCGATTTTGGAATCAAATTCTCTATGTAAATTCACTAAAAAGTCTTTTGCAGCCTTGCTAAATATGTTCTTCTGAACTTCTTCAAGTTTAGGCGGTGGAGATTGTAAAAGAATTATATCTGCCATTACAATTTCTTTTCTGAAAGTCGTATTTAATCAGGTAAGTACACAATGATCACTGCACTTGAATCGTGTTAACAACTGCCTTTAATGCCTTCTATCAAATCAATCGTAAACACGGAAGACTTGAAGTTTGAACTAGCTCGGGGGTTTTGTTATCTTACCTATCTATCCATATCCACCTGACATTTATCGATAATAATAAAGTATCGATTTTAATTTATTTAGCCAATAGACCTATTCTCGATACTCGACCGAGTCGATCGATTCTCTATGTGATTCACAACATCCCTATCTTTAAAAAAATTACGATCGTCTATGGTTTTTTTTTTTTTTTTGGCTTTTCGGCGGGAAACGGGAACGGGACAGTTGCTTTCTTCATTGAGTAATCTAAATAATTAATACGAAGTGGTGTTTTGTGGTTAATGATCGCATTAAGTTAGTCGGAAGACATTCGCGAGTGTTATTATATTGGAGTATTCAATAAACAAAGTGTATCTGCCTATTTTCGCTTCGTGCTGGGAAGCCGCTTCATAACTCAAAAGTTTATGCGGACTTTTGAGTTAATTCGTTTGGGGTTCGGAGTAGGAGTCTACTCCGAGGGTGGGGGCTTAGGTTTCATCATCATCACCTTTCATCATTTCATTAATCATCAAGAAAAAAAATACGTCAGACATGGCTGTATGGGCATAGTTCCCTTTGCCTTACCCTTCGGGGAAAACCAAAACAAAAAAAAAAAAAAACGTCTATGGTTTTGTTCATTCGTTCGTGGCGGGCGTGTTGGACGTCTTGGCGGGAACGGGACGGTTGCTTTCTTCACTGAATAACAAGGACCAAGTATTTGCTGAATAAACTAAATAATTAAAAGGAATGGGTTTTTTGTGGTTAATGATCACATTTAGTCGGAAAACATTTGCGATAGTGTTATTATTTCGTTTCGTGCCAAGAAGCCGCTTCATAACTCAATTGAGTTAATTCGTTCCGGGTTTGGAGTGGGAATCTGCCTTTAGGGTATTTATTCATCGTCATCACCTTTCATCATTAAAATTTGATTCAAGAAAAAATACATCATCATCAAGAAAAAATACCCGTTTATTTGCTATTCTACCAAAGTTTACTGCCATGACATGATTGTTGGACCATGATTAGGCGGTCATTTCGTTCTCATTCGTTCAGTAATGTAATGTCAATTCTTGCTTTGGTGCCTTGTGTGTGTGTGGTGCTTTGTGCGTCGTGGATTGTCTTTTTGTGCTTTTGCCATTATAAAATATACACTTAAAGGCAAAGTAAAGCATTATTAATACTGTATTATTTTGTCTTCGTCTGAAACTACTAATTCATTACTATTATTTATTATTAACATCTATGAATATAATCAATATGTCGGAAGAGGTGTCAGAAAAGTCCGAAGTCGAGATAAAATTCAAACCCAAGAAACCTAGGTGCCTTCGGCAAAGAATAAAGACAGAAGATGATGAATCTGAAGATGAAGAACTTATTTTGGCGAAATTGGAAGAAACAAGACAAATACAGAAACTTCGAGAACGTCCAAACGGCGTCAGTATTATTGCTTTAGCGACAGGTGAAAAGGCGAGTTTACAGGAAGAGATTACATGCAAAGATCCTTTTAAAGTGAAAGCGGGTGGCATGGTGAATATGCAGGCATTGAAGAGTGGCAAAGTGAAACAAGTAGACGACGCTTATGATACTGGTATTGGCACACAGTTTTCTGCAGAGACAAATAAACGTGATGAAGATGAAGAGATGATGAAATATATTGAAGAGCAGTTGGCCAAAAGAAAAGGTAAGAGGGTTTTGCATTAATTCTCGAGTTATTTGATATACAAGTGATTTGGTTTAGAGACACCCCAACTGTTCTAGCAGATGACATTCTAATCAAACTTATTGGTACAAACTTTCACTTTTTATTTTTCTCTTTACTTATTACTTACCTATATATATAAATGGAATGCTTGATGATTGTTTATTGTGTTGTTGTATTTATAATCTATATGATGACATAATGATGTATTATTTATAATGATGTGCGAGGTGAAATATATTATAATAAACAAAATTTATTATTATTTACAGAAGGAAAAAAGCAAGACTGGAAAGATTCAGAGCAAAATGACAACTTGAAATATCTATCACCTGAAGAGGCTGCATTACTATCCCTGCCTGAACATCTGCGAGTATCTTCCACACATAGATCTGAAGAAATGTTGTCCAATCAAATGCTTAGTGGTATACCTGAAGTCGATTTAGGTATAGATGCAAAAATTAAAAATATAGAAGCAACTGAAGATGCAAAAATGAAACTTCTTTGGGAGCAACAAAACAAAAAAGATGGCCCATCTCAGTTTGTACCAACAAACATGGCTGTTAACTTTGTTCAACATAATAGGTTCAATATTGATGGTGATAATTCAAAAAAACGGAAGATAGAAAAACAACCACCCAAGGTGTTAAACAATGCAATTGATGAAACTATAGACAAAATTGTGAAGAAAGCTAAAGGAGAACGGGCAACAGATGATTACCATTATGAGAAATTCAAGAAACAGTTTAGAAGATACTAATTGTTCAGCAAAAAAAGGAATTCAAACTTGGTTACAGCAGGAAATAACTGCTTCCACATTGTTGTTCTTTAACCTCACTGGTTCTTACATTAAGCTAATAGGTAAAGGTACCTATTTATAATAAATGAATTTTTACATTCCTAAAAAGAAGTTGAAAATTATCATCCATGTTTGCTTGCATATTGTGGGTCACATTGTCTTTGTTTACATAGTTCTGTGAGTTATTAACAGTCCAGTGTTTAATTACTATATTGTTCTTATTACAATAATAAGTAATTATATAGTAATTGGTTACTGTTGATTATGAAGATTAGTGTTGTTGATTTTATTGGAATCTTTATGGGAACATTGTCGGAGTATTGCAACCATATTTATTTTCATATAAAATGTCTCTAAAATGTTGATTGCTCTGTGAACTGACTCCGTGACTGGTGAATTAATCTTAAAACCATTTTTTTATTGTAATACCTACTATAGGTACCTATTTCAATTGAACACCTAATTTATATGTTCAGAAAATAATAAAATAGAAAAACACATCAACCAAAAAAATACTACAATATATCTTAAAAACCTAATAAACAGTAGGGGTGGGGGGGCACTTTGATACACAAAAATTCAATTTCTTTTCTGATGACCCTAAAGCATTATATTTAAATATTTGTTTTGATGTGTGCATTGGCTAATATGTCAGCTTATATTTTGGCTACGCAAAAACTGGCGACGTATAGAGATAAACTGACTTTAAGAAAAAAACATTTTTGTATCTCTCATAACTTGCAACTCTAATCGCCAAAGTCTAATATACGAATTAAGATGACTTAATTGGAACCGAAATTACGAGATTCAGTTTTTGAATGAACTGGAGGAGCTCCAGTGGCCCTTTACCACTTATATCTTCCTCTGATTCAGAACAGGCAACAAACTGCTGGAGGCGCTTCCGCTCCATCTGAAACTCGTCCTTGTAGATGTCTTCTAATACATGGGAAAGATCATACTCGAACTTGCTGTCCAAAAGTTTCGCTGGCATCAAAAATCCGAACTTGTCCGATATTTGTTGAATTTGCTGGAATCGAGTCGTCATTTCTGGAATGATCTTGTTGAATGATGCGAACACCTCTCGACGGATTTCCTTCTCGTGAGACAAAGCTGCATCTGCAGAATATTTATCGCCATGCATGCGTTTTTTCCTGCGAATTCTTCTCGTTTTGAGTTCGATTCCGAGGTTTTCGCAGAGACTCTTAGCAAAGTCAATTGCCTCTTGCACGAAACGGTCTCTACTTTCCACTAAGAGGGTTTTGAAAGCGCAATGTTTCTGAGCACATTTATCCACACTTAGTCGTCGTTGCTGCAGGTAAATCTGTGCGTCATCTACTTCAGGTAGCATTGCACCCCAAAAGCCAAGAAAAGTTTGAAAGTTAAATGGCTCCTGATCTTGTTTCGGAAGTTTGAGATGAATCTGTTAATTGTTCCAGTACCTCAAGAACTACTTCAAACTTATTTTTAAGCATCTTGACAGCTACATGTCTAGCGCTCCAGCGCGTTTCAGTGACTCGTTTCACTGGTGGGCCTGTGACGGCAACCACAGCAAACCAAATAATTGAGAAGGTAAACTATCAGGTGGAAAATCAATAGTGGCTATTGGACTCACGATGTTGTGTGCAGGTGTGCATATGGTTCTCGATGGTCCTTCTGCAGACCATTTCATGCAGCGTTTTTCCCGTAATAGTACACTTCTCATCAAAAAAATCGAAACACCTTGCAAGTTTACGTTTTGTCAGGATTATCAGAAAAATGTGTACATTTAGGAATAAATGTTAAATGTCGTTTAATAGTGAGTAATATGAGCTTATCAAATCTTAATGTTAATGTTCTAAATTTAAATGAATTTTTCATAGGTTTCGTATTTTGTTAAATGAGTCATTTTTATTCCGTATGGAGTATAAAGGAAATGGATAAAACAACACACGTAAATGAAAAAAAAATCTAAAAAACGTTTATTTAATAACTTGTATTCCCTCCCCGAGCTCTAATTACTGCTTCCATACGGTTCTTCATCGATCGGATGAGAGTCACGATCACATGCTGTGGTATATTGTCCCATTCCTCTTGGATTGCATCTTGCAGCTGGCTAAGTGTTTCTGGGGCAGGATCTCTTGCTCGAATTCGTCTCTTTAATTCATCCCACAGATGTTCAATGGGATTCATGTCCGGGCTTCTTGCTGGCCATTCCATAATAGAGATATCGACTTCGTTAAGATAATCTCGTACGACGCCCGCGGTGTGAGCCCTAGCATTGTCGTGCATGAATATGAAGCCGTTGCCAATAAAATGTGCATAGGGCATCACATGAGGCTCGAGACACTCTTCGACGTACCGATGACTAATATATTAAAGAAGATAAAAAAGTTTCGTCTTTGTATTATGCCAGAAGCGCGCACTCTTCCACTCTTCCAGACAACCTTCGGCAAAGGATAAGGTACATTTGTAGGGGAGACTGGGTACAATTTTGCTTATATCGTCCGTAGTATTGCCATTTATAAGCCGAGCAATGACGAATTTGGCTTAAATAAAAAGGTGTCTTTCGATCTACAAATGGGCAGTGCTATTTTATTACACGGTGTGATATTTTTAGTAGTACAATTTAAAAAAAAGACAATGGGTGGGGTCAAATGAAACACATGCAAATAATAGAAATTATAATATTTTAATATGCTTTATAGCACTGTTTCCAAACTTGTATCAGTCTTTAATACGTAAAGTAATAATAATTATTAATATTTAATGAACTAAACTATGTACTTCTTATAATGTTAACGAAAACAAACAAAATCAACTTTTTTCTTTAACTTTGATGACTCAGAGTCATTTAACAAAACAAACAAAAACTAAACACATTATTAAAAACTAAACACATTAAAAACAAAAAAGAAACATTTTCTACTACCCTCATTCTAATCGGAGTCACAATGAGGGCAGACATAGGTAATACCTCCTTCTGTGCACTCCTTGTGAGCCCAAAGTTTACAAGTGGTACATTGTACCCACTTCTCCAGATCTGCTCGCTGAATACGGTGACAAACAAACAATACAGTAGCACTCTTTCCTCTTCAGATGATAATGATTCCTGCTGTGTCTTATTTCTTTTCCCTTTTGTAGTATTTTTCTTTCCTTTTGTGGTATTTATTTTCATTTTTACTCCATCCAAACGTTTCTTAACCCGGCGGGAGTGTGGTGAAGAAAACTTACATATGGTATGTGGCGGGATATGACATACCCCAATACAAATCCGCATTTAAAATAGTTTTTTCAATGAAATTACATGAAATGAGAGGTGTATATTATATTTTACATTTATTTGCGTGGAATAAAAATGAAAAATTCTGTATATTTTACATATTTTTATTAATTAATCGAATGAGATCGAGAATACTAGTTTTTAGTAACAAAAATATCATCCTCTTTTAAAAATCACAAAAAAAACGAGTTTTACTTTAACAAAAAAAAAACCTTGAAACTTAAAGAACATGAGATCTTAGACCAAATAAAAATATAAAACCTTAGAAAATAGGCTAGGAACACCTTAGAAATTTTGGTCAAAATCAGCACATTTTTTGCAAGAAAAATTGCATGTTCTAGGCATATGGCCTTTCCACACCCCGTACATGCGTATTTTGTTTTGCGATCTTTGTTGCGTGAGCAATCTACACAACGAGTGTATTTTCCAGGTTCATTTTGGACTACTGGGCGCTGCGGTACATTAATTTGAGAAGAAATTTTCTGGCGAATACACACAGGAATATTTTTTTTTATCTCCTCGTGACTGCAAATGCGTATACACCAAACTTAATCCCAAATTGCGGAGAAATTCTGTACGTTTAGTCGTTTTGTTGGCATTTTCTTGAAATATTATGTTAGCATTGATACCTGCCATATTTAAAAGTCCATAGAAGATCGTCATTGGCCAGCGTTTGCTATTGCGAGAGACATCGTAAGTTGCGCTCAGTTCATCGACAACATCTACTCCAGCTTTCGTTGAGTTATAGAAAGTAATCATTTCCGGTTTTCTCTTATCTCCAGTACTCTCATCAATTTTACCGTCGTGGTGAAGAGTGGACATTGCAATTACCACTTTATTCTTTTTAGGAGAATAGGAGACTAAAGTGATATCTTTCTGGAAACCAAACGTCGAACTCCCTGGTTGCTTTCCGGTCTTCAAAAAAGCTGGTGGAATGCATCGCTTGTTTTTGCGCACAGTTCCAATGGAAGTCAGTCTATGTTCTTTCAACAGATGCATCATTAATTCGTGACTGGTAAACCAATTGTCAAACGTCAAATTGCGTTTTGACTTCGATATCGGTTGAATCAACCTATCCACCACATCAAAAGCGCTGTTACTTTGATTGTACATCCCTACGGGCTGCCTTCCTGCATATACCTCTAAATTCAAAACGTAGTAAGATTTAGCATCAACAAGTGCTTGAATTTTGATGCCATATTTTGCAGGCTTGCTTGGAATGTACACTCGAAATGGGCAGCGTCCCCGAAAGGCCAATAACATCTCGTCAATGGTCATATACTTATGTGGAACATAGACTTCTTGGCATCGCTGTACAAATTTATCAAAAAGCTCTCTAATATGAGCCATATTATCTAACGCTTTTCGTGCCTCTCTCGTAGATTTATCGTCAAAACGAATACAACTTTGTAAAAAATAAAATCGTTGCAATGACATGGTAGTATGAAATATGTCGACTCCTGTTCCATCTGTCCTCCATAAATCTTTCAGGCTCTGACGGCTTGACTTGATTAAACCAGCGATGTATAATAACCCAATAAAAGCATCGAGTTCTGAAGAGGTCGTTTCTTTCATAAAATATAGTCTTGAAGGGTCCTTGCAAAGTAGTTGTCGTCTCAAGATTTCTTCGTTAGTGTGCACTAATATAATCCCCTTCATTTCCTCTGTAAAGAATATATTCCAGCACTCACCTTCAGTTTTTGCATCTTTCGCTATACCTTTGGCTCCAGGGTGCTCATCAAGAATGTTTTCTGACCTAATTCGTACATTGGTACGGGGAGCTTGCTTGAACCACTTCTGGCCATCTTTAGATTTATAGTGAGGTGCATGGGTGCTTACTGTAGAGCGACGACTTGTCCTCAGAGCTAAAAGAGGGATATTATCGTCCGAATCCCATTCACTGCTCTCTTCATATTCCAAATGTATGTCTTGCGTATCGGATTCCTGTTCATGTTCACTGCAATGATCGGATACTTCCGACAAGCTGGCTTCATCTGAAGAATGGTCTAAAACTTCATCTAGCAATGACGCAAGTCTTCTTTCACCGCTTTCTACCGACATTTTTATTTATAACCTAAAAATAAAGCAATAATTAGCTAATAAAACTAAACCAAGCGCAAAATAAATTTGTCACAAAACGCATACACCAAAAATGTGGCGGGGTGTGACATACCCCACAGACATTTGCACGCGTGTATTCCGAGCGCTGGCCGGCGCAACACTGCGATCACGCCACTTTCCCCTCCCGCAACCCCTCACCTCCAGCTACACAAAGCCGCTAAAATCAAAATAATATAGCGATTTGAACTGCACCTGGGGTATGTCACACCCCACCACACTCCCGCCGGGTTAACTAGCTTAGCTTTGGTTCTCTTTAGACTTGCTTCATGTTCTTTTCTTATCTCTTCTTTTTCTGGTGTATCAGTAATATTGTAGACTTTCTGGTTCTTTTTCCTCTGTTCCCTTTCCTCGAGAGAGATCAATAGGATCACTAGATGTTTCTGGCTGAGCACTTGTTGAGGGATTTGCAGAAGTCTGATGTGGGTGTCTGGGTGGTGTATTCGAGGTTTCAGGATCTTCAATATTCGGTTGCCCTTCAGTTCTCAGAATTTGTGAATTGCTGATATCTTGTTTCTGTTCCAGTCTCTAGTGACGGTTCATCAAATATAGAAGGTGATAGTGGTGGCGTTTCATCTCCTCGTGGCATATTTGGCCCTATTATATATCTCTGCGTCAGGTGTGTTGTCAGGGCTCGGTCTTTCCATATGAACCTCTGCCTCTGTTATTATTTCAAGATTTGCTCTATCCGTAACATCCTCAGTTATATTTTCGGGGTTTGATCTATCCATAATAGTCTCAGCTGTATTTTCGAGGTTTGGCCTATCCGTGACAAATGCAGGAGCAAAGTCGAGCTCTTTAAACAGATCCCGATTATATGGAGAGATTCCTGTTTCGCGGAAGCCGGCTTTAATATTTGATGGACTAAAAGCAAGGGGCATAGCAAGCGCAACAATCCCTGGAATATCATAAATTGTCATTGTCTTTGCTGGATGGCTTCGCTGGCCGAATTTATAGCTTTCTTGAAAGGGCCGAATACAAATAGATCAAGCGGCTGGTGTCTATGAGAACAATGGGGAGGAAAAGATAATAATACAATGCCATTATCCTTGCAGAAATCCAGTGCGTTAATATGAACGTGAGACGCGTGGTTATCAAGCACGAGCAACACTTTATGTGAGGGAGCGGCATTTGTATGTTTTTTGAAATGTTCCAAGAAGCACAGAAATGATTGATCCTGCATCCAACCAAAACGGTTAGCAGTTCCAGCAGAGCCTATAAGCCCATCTCTTATGAAATAGTCTTGAAAACGCACTCGCGGAAAGACAAAAAACTAAGGAAGTGCATTTCCGATGGCATTTGCCGCAAAGGCTACTAAAGGATACCAAAGTACCTCTTTCGGCCGAAGTCACAGAACCCACTTGACGAGCACCACGTCTAGCCAATACTCTGTCAGGCATTTGTACTGTGGTTATTCGTGTCTCATCGGCATTATAAATATCTTGCGGCTCAAACTTGTACCGATCTATGACGTTGCTTAAATTGTCGTAGAAGGCATCTACGTTGTTCTTATTGAAGCTGGTGGCCCTTGAGAGGCTGGTAGCTTGCGCTGCGCGAATAGACAGTTGAGGGTTTCTTGACATAAACATCCGAAACCATTCTTCCCCTGCCATTTCGTTGTCATCCCAAGTACGAGGTCGTGATAAATTATACTTTACGGTATATTATCATCTGTCCTGTATATTAAACGTTATTAGTTGAGTAATTGTATTACTTACCTCTGTATTTAATGTGGGACTACTATCACATACTCCTCGCAGGAAAATATCCATCGTTTCGAATGCAAACCAATTACGTACATATATACGTCAAATCAATAATCAATTACGTATATACGTCATCTTTGCCAGCTCCGGACTTCAACGAATTTTTAATTTTGTTCAAATGGGTTCTATAATAACCCATTAGGCTTTCCTTCTTCTTTTTCATTTCTTCATCAGTTGTTTGAAAAGGTAATATTTCCATTATTCGGCGCCAGGCATCACTTTGCGTTCCACGGTTCTTGAAACTTTTGAGTTTCGGATCCCACAAACATGGTTCTGTTTGCAGAATCTCAAGAAAAGTAATTACTTTATCGTTACTCCACTCCGTCGCCATAGTACGTATTTCGAGACAAAAACGTGCGATTTTGAGGCAAATTCGTCGTAAAAAAACAAATACGTCCGCTCCCGTTGCGCTCTCGACGCACACTGACAGTACGTAATGTGGCCGCTTCATCGCATTAATTCTCGCGTTAATCTCTTTGATGTACCGCCACCTGAGCTATCGCCTAATGCCAAACGGCAACGTTAACGCCGTTATCAAATTATCGCGTTAAGTTGTGGCTACACCAACGGTTAACGTCCATTATCGCGATAATTAATGGCATTTCTCGTTAGTGTGGCCCCAGCATTAGATACTTACTTGCTAATCATAATTAGATAGAACCACTAAATAGATATTCTACTAATTTTTAATGACTACTAACGAGTAACCCTTTATTCCCAACGGCCCCCTCTGAGTCCGGCACCCGGGGTGACCGTTGGCACTAGTAGGTGGCGTCTGCCACCCCGGTGGCCGTTAGTTCCATCTGCCCCCTTCGTAGTTTTATTTATTTATTTATACTTATATATATATATATATTATAATTATATTATATAAAGCTACAAACCCACTGACTGACTGACTGACTGACTCACTGACAGGGTTGTTCTCCCAGAAGGAGCGTCGGGGGGTAAAAATGGTGTATGGGGGGTGTGATCAAGATCTCCCAGTGAGTATGGGAAAACTTCCAGATCTTGGAAAACTGCTCCGCATCAGGGAGACACCCTACGGCCTGGCGCAACTATTATACCTGGATCAAATTTTTTTTCGCAAAACCTATTTAAATCTTGGTCAAATTCTATCGTGAGTGAAAAAAAATCAAAATGGCCGAAAAACAAGATGGCCGCCATACAAAAAATTGTTTTTCCAGAAAATGTCTCGTTGGTAAAAACTGTGTATGGGGTTGTAATCGGAACATCCCGTTTTATATGGAAATTTTTCTTGATCTTGAAAAACTGCTCCGCATCAGGGAGACACCCTACGGCCTGGCAAAACTATAAAACCTGGAACAATTTTTCTTTCGCGAAACATATTTAAATCTTGGTCAAATCCAATCCCCGCTGAAAAAAATGGCGGAAAAACAAGATGGCCGCCATACAAAATTTTCGTTTTTCCCGAAAATGCCTCGGGGGTAAAAATGATGTATGAGGAATGTGATCGAAACATCATGTTGAGTATGGAAATACTTTTCGATCTTCGAAAGCTGCTCCGCATCAGGGAGACACCCTACAGCCTGGCGAAACTATCGCACCTGGAACTTTTTTGTTTTCACGAAGCCTATTAAAGTCTTGGTCAAATTTTATCGCCAGTGAAAAAAAAAACAAAATGGCCGAAAAACAAGATGGCCGCCATACAAATTTTTGTTTTTCCAGAAAAAAGCCTCAGGGGTAAAAATGATGTATGAGGAATATGATCGAAACATCATGTTGAGTATGGAAATACTTTTCGATCTTCAAAAGCTGCTCCGCATCAGGGAGACACCCTACAGCCTGGCGAAACTATCGCACCTGGAACTGTTTTGTTTTCACGAAGCCTATTAAAGTCTTGGTCAAATTTTATCGCCAGTGAAAAAAAACAAGATGGCCGCCATACAAAATTTTGTTTTTCCAGAAAATGTCCCGGGGGCAAAAACAATGTATGGTGGCGTAATCAGAAGGTCATGTTGAGTATGTAAATACTTCTTGATCTTCAGAAACTGCTCCGCATCAGGGAGACACCCTACGGCCTGGCAAACCTATCGCGCCTGGAACTTTTTAGTTTTCACAATACCTATTTAAATCTTGATCAAATTCATTTGCCTGTGAAAAAAAATCAAAATGGCGGAAATTCAAGATGGCCGCCATACAAATTTTCAGTTTTTCTTGAAAATGCCTCTGGGATAAAAATTATGTATGAGGGTTTTGATCGAAACGTCTTTGAAAGTATGGAAATACTTCTCGATCTTTGAAAACTGCTCCGCATCAGGGGGCACCCCACGGCCTGGCGAAACTATCGCATCTGAACCTTTTTTGTTTTCACGAAACCTATTTAATTCTTGGTCAAATTTTATCACCGGTGAAAAAAACAAAATGGCCGAAAAACAAGATGGCCGCCATACAAATTTTTGTTTTTCCAGAAAATGTCTCAGAGGTAAAATTGATGATCGGAACGTCATCTTGGAAAACTGCTCCGCATCAGGCAGACACCCTACGGCCTGGCAAAACTATCGCACCTGGAACTTTTTTATTTTCACGAAACCTATTTAAATCTTGGTCAAATTTTATCGCCGGTGAAAAAAAAAAACAAAATGGCCGAAAAACAAGATGGCCGCCATATAATTTTTTGTTTTTCCAGAAAATGTCTCGGGTGTAAAAATGATGTATAGGGGTGTGATCGGAACGTCATCTTGGAAAACTGCTCCGCATCAGGGAGACACCCCACGGCCTCGCAAAACTATAGCACCTAGAACTTTTTTGATTTCACGAGACCTATTTAAGTTTTGGTCAAATTCTATCGCGGTAAAAAAATGGCGGGAAAACAAGACACGCGAGCAGCTTGCTGCGAGCGAACCACGCGACATCTAGTTATTATATTATATATAGCTACAAACCCACTGACTGACTGACTCACTGACAGGGTTGTTCTCCCAGAAGGAGTGTCGGGGGGTGAAAATGATGTATGGGGGGTGTGATCGGGACCTCCCGGTGAGTATGGGAAAACTTCCAGATCTTGGAAAACTGCTCCGCATCAGGGAGACACCCTACGGCCTGGCGAAACTATCGCACCTGGAACGATTCTTTTTTCACAAAACCTACTTAAATCTTGGTCAAATTCTATTGTCGGTGAAAAAAAATCAAAATGGCGGAAAAACAAGATGGCCGCCATACAAATTTTTGTTTTTCAAGAAAATGTCTTGGGGGTAAAAACTGTGTACGGAGGTGTAATCGGAACGTCTTGTTGAGTATGGAAATACTGCTAGATCTTCGAAAACTGCTCCGCATCAGGGAGACACCCTACGGCCTGGCAAAACTATAGCACCTAGAACTTTTTGGTTTTCACAAGACATATTTAAACCTTGGTCAAATTCAATTGGCAGTGAAAAAAAATCAAAATGGCGGAAAAACAAGATGGCCGCCATACAAAATTTTCGTTTTTCTCGAAAATGCCTCGGGGTGAATGTGATGTAAGAGGGATGAGATCAAAATGTCATATTGAGTATGGAAATACTTCCCGACCTTCAAAAACTGCTCCTCATCAGGGCGGCACCCTACGGCCTGGGAAAACTATCGCACCTGGAACGATTCTTTTTTCACCAAACCTAATAAAATCTTGGTCAAATTTTATCGCCGGTAAAAAAAAATCAAAATGGCCGAAAAACAAGATGGCCGCCATACAAATTTTTGTTTTTACAGAAAATGTCTCGGGTGTAAAAATGATGTATAGGGGTGTGATCGGAACGTCATCTTGGAAAACTGCTCCGCATCAGGGGTCACCCTACGGCCTGGCAAAACTATAAAACCTGGAGCAATTTTTCTTTCGCGAAACATATTTAAATCTTGGTCAAATCCAATCCCTGGTGAAAAAAAACCAAAATGGCGGAAAAACAAGATGGCCGCCATACAAAATTTTCGTTTTTCCTGAAAATGCCTCGAGGGTAAAAATGATGTATAGGGATGTGATCGGATCGTCATGTTGAGTATTTCAATACTGCTCGATCTTGAAAAACTGCTCCGCATCAGGGAGACACCCTACGGCCTGGCAAAACTATAAAACCTAGAGCAATTTTTTTTCGCGAAACATATTTAAATCTTGGTCAAATCCAATCCCCGGTGAAAAAAACCAAAATGGCGGAAAAACAAGATGGCCGCCATACAAAATTTTCGTTTTTCCCGAAAATGCCTCGGGGGTAAAAATGATGTATGAGGAATGTGATCGAAACATCATGTTGAGTATGGAAATACTTTTCGATCTTCGAAAGCTACTCCGCATCAGGGAGACACCCTACAGCCTGGCGAAACTATCGCACCTAGGCCTTTTTTGTTTTCACGATACCTATTTAAATCCTGGTCAAATTTTATCGCCGGTGAAAAAAAAAACAAAATGGCGGAAAAACATGATGGCCGCCATACAAAATTATCGTTTTTCTCGAAAATGCCTCGGGGTGAATATGATGTAAGAGGGATGAGATCAAAATGTCATATTGAGTATGGAAATACTTCCCGACCTTCAAAAACTGCTCCGCATCAGGGCGGCACCTTACGGCCTGGGAAAACTATCGCTTATGGAACGATTCTTTTTTCACCAAACCTAATAAAATCTTGGTCAAATTTTATCGCCGGTGAAAAAAAATCAAAATGGCGGAAAAACAAGATGGCCGCCATACAAAATTTCGTTTTTCCAGAAAATGTCTCGTTGGTAAAAACTGCGTATGGGGTTGTAATCGGAATGTCATGTTGAGTATGGAAGTACTTCTCGATCTTTGAAATCTGCTCCGCATCAGGGAGACTCCCTACGGCCTGGCAAAACTATCGCACCTGGAACGATTATTTTTTCACTAAACCTATTTAAATCTTGGTCAAATTCAATTGGCAGTGAAAAAAAAATCAAAATGGCGGAATAACAAGATGGCCGCCATACAAAATTTTCGTTTTTCTCGAAAATGCCTCGGGGTGAATGTGATGTAAGAGGGATGAGATCAAAATATCATACATAAAAACGTTATATAAAATGTCATATTGAGTATGGAAATACTTCCCGACCTTCAAAAACTGCTCCTCATCAGGGCGGCACCCTACGGCCTGGGAAAACTATCGCACCTGGAACGATTCTTTTTTCACCACACCTAATAAAATTTTGGTCAAATATTATCGCCGGTAAAAAAAAATCAAAATGGCCGAAAAACAAGATGGCCGCCATACAAATTTTTGTTTTTACAGAAAATGTCTCGGGTGTAAAAACGATGTATAGGGGTGTTATGGGAACGTCTTGTTGAGTATGGAAATACTGCTAGATCTTCGAAAACTGCTCCGCATCAGGGGTCACCCTACGGCCTGGCAAAACCATAGCACCTAGAACTTTTTTGATTTCACGAGACCAATTCAAGTTTTGGTCAAATTCTATCGCGGTAAAAAAATGGCGGGAAAACAAGATGGCCGCCATACAAATTTTTAAATTTTCCTGAAAATACTTCTCGATCTTTGAAATCTGCTCCGCATCAGGGAGACACCCTACGGCCTGGCAAAACTATAGCACCTAGAACTTTTTTGATTTCACGAAAACAAGATGGCCGCCATACAAAGCTTCGAACTAATACAGGACACGCGAGCAGCTTGCTGCGAGCGAACCACGCGACATCTAGTATTATAATATATATAGCTTATATATATATAGCTGCAAACCCACTGACTGACTGACTCACTCACTGACATAATTGTTCTCCCAGAAGGAGCGTTGGGGGGTAAAAATGATGTATGGGGGGTGTGATCGAGATCTTCCGGTGAGTATGGGAAAACTTCCAGATCTTGGAAAACTGCTCCGCATCAGGGAGAGACCCTACGGCCTGGCGCAACTATTATAGCTGGATCAAATTTTTTTTCACGAAACCTATTTAATTCCTGGTCAAATTCAATCACCGGTGAAAAAAAATCAAAATGGCGGAAAAACAAGATGGCCGCCATACAAAATTTTGTTTTTCCAGAAAATGTCTCGTTGGTAAAAACTGTGTATGGGATTGTTATCGGAACATCCCGTTGACTATGGAAATTTTTCTCGATCTTGAAAAACTGCTCCGCATCAGGGAGACACCCTACGGCCTGGCAAAACTATCGCACCTGGAACTTTTTTGTTTTCACGAAATCTATTTAAATCTTGGTCAAATTCAATCACCGTTGAAAAAAAATCAAAATGGCGGAAATTCAAGATGGCCGCCATACAAATTTTTCGTTTTTCCTGAAAATGCATCGGGGGTAAAAATGATGTATAGGAATGTGATCGGAGTGTCTTGTCGAGTATGGAAATACTTCTCTATCTTCAGAAACTGCTCCGCATCAGGAAGACACCCTACGGCCTGGCAAAAGTATCACACCTGGAACTTTTTTGTTTTCACGAAGCCTATTAAAGTCTTGGTCAAATTTTATCGCCGATGAAAAAAAAACAAAATGGCCGAAAAACAAGATGGCCGCCATACAAAATTTTCGTTTTTCCCGAAAATGCCTCGGGGGTAAAATTTATGTGTGGGGGATTTGTTCGGAACCTCATCTTTGAAAACTGCTCCGCATCAGGGGTCACCCTACGGCCTGGCAAAACTATCGCACCTGGAACATTTTTGATTTCACGAAACCTATTTAAATCTTGGTCAAATTTTATCGCGGGTGAAAAAAAAAACAAAATGGCGGAAAAACAAGATGGCCGCCATACAAAATTTCGTTTTTCCAGAAAATGTCTCGTTGGTAAAAACTGCGTATGGGGTTGTAATCGGAACGTCTTGTTAAGTATGCAAATACTTCTCGATCTTTGAAAACTGCTCCGCATCAGGGAGACACCCTACGGCCTGGCTAACCTATCGCACCTGGAACAATGATTTTTTCGCACAACGTATTTAAATCTTAGTCAAATCCAATCGCCGGTGAAAAAAAACCAAAATGGCGGAAAAACAAGATGGCCGCCGTACAAATTTTGTGTTTTCAGAAATATTTTGTTTTTTCAGAAAAATGTCTGAGGTAAAAACAATGTATGGGGGTGTAATCGGAATGTCATGTTGAGTATGGAAGTACTTCTCGATCTTTGAAATCTGCTCCGCATCAGGGAGACATCCTACGGCCTGGCAAAACTATCGCACCTGGAACATTTTTGATTTCACGAAACCTATTTAAATCTTGGTCAAATTTTATCGCGGGTGAAAAAAAAAACAAAATGGCCGAAAAACAAGATGGTCGCCATATAATTTTTTATTTTTCCAGAAAATGTCTCGGGTGTAAAAATGATGTATTGGGGTGTGATCGGAACGTCATCTTGGAAAACTGCTCCGAATCAGGGAGACACCCTACAGCCTGGCAAAACTATAAACCCTGGAGCAATTTTTTTTTCGCGAAACCTATTTAAATCTTGGTCAAATTTTATTGCGGGTGAAAAAAAAACAAAATGGCGGAAAAACAAGATGGCCGCCATACAAAATTTTGTTTTCCCAGAAAATGTCTCGGGGGTAAAAACGATGTATAGGGGTGTTATCGGAACGTCATCTTGGAAAACTGCTCCGTATCAGGGGTCACCCTACGGCCTGGCAAAACTATAGCACCTAGAACTTTTTTGGTTTCACGAGACCTATTTAAGTATTGGTCGAATTCTATCGCGGTAAAACAATGGCGGAAAAACAAGATGGCCGCCATACATAGCATCGAACTAATACAGGACACGCGAGCAGCTTGCTGCGAGCGAACCACGCGAAATCTAGTTTATACTTATATGTAATAGTACAACCACATCACCATTACAGGCAAGCCCAATGCGATGATGGAAAAACAAGGTACCTTTAAGAAGCCAAAATACCACAAAGATTTATTCCCGTTTCGCATTGGATGAATTAGTAGGTAATTGACACTAGGGATGTGACTTGGTGCTTGAAAAATCGATTTTTAAATAATCGATTTTTTATTGCTGGCAAATAATCGATTTAAAATAAATCGATGTTTTTACTAAAAATAATCGATTATTTCATAAAAATCGATTTTTTAAGGGATAAAATTAAACAGCTTAAAAGTACAAAAAATCAACTTTATTTACAATAATAATAATAATGAATAACAATTCAGTTCAGTACCTACTGCTGCCACAAATCTGTGGGCAAACACTGAAGGAATAATAGTTTGGGCAATCTTTTCCCCAAGATGCGGTTTCTTGTTTTTCGGACAATATTTAAGTAATTCAAAGTTTTAAGTCGATGAGTTAGTTATATTTTTACAACAACAAAGTTTCAAAATCACCCTCAAGTCTCAACTCGATTCAAAATATTATTAGGCTGTTTTACCGACTAGGACTGTTTTACCGACTCCGACTAGGACTGTTTTACCGACCCAACGTACCCCGCGACATGGCCCCGCGATGAATAGATAGCAAAGCACCGACCGACTTGATAATTTTCTCGCTAGATACTAGATGGCGCTATTTCACGCAGCCGTCGCCAGCGGCCATCACACCGACTGACTTGATAATTTTCTCGCTACATACTAGATGGCGCTATTTCACACAGCCGTCGCCAGCGGCCATCACACAGATATTCTTCAGTTCAGACTGTGTTACCAGTTACCTTAAATAGGTACTCTTAAAAAATCGAAAGTTAAGAAATTGCTAAAAAAAAAATCGATTTTTCAAAAATCGATTATTAGTGATCCATAAATCGATTAATAAAAATCGATTATTTTTTTGAAATAATCGATTATTATAAAAATCGATTATTTTTTCACATCCCTAATTGACACATACGTTTATTCATTAATAATTATTAATAGATAGTACAAATCATGTACACCGTTTCCTGATTCCACGCACTAACTAAGCGGCTGTATTCTGCCACTGTTGTAAATCCAGCTCCTCTTGTTGCCACTGGTAGAGGAATGGCTCTCGGTTGGACGGTAACCGTCATAAAGCGGAGACTCTGCTCTAGCTGAGCGGCGTCTTGATTAAAAACGCCAATTCGCTTGAGTGCTGCATCACGCTTTTCTTGCATGAATTTCTGATTCGCCGATTGGGTGAATTTTTCGGTCGAACGTTGCTTTGCTCCTTTTCCTCGAGGTCTTTTCTTAGTGGAAGAGGTTTTCTGCGAAGGTGTCGGGGTTGGCTTAGGTGGGGGGGCGAGCGGTTGCTCTGATACAATTGCAAATGGATGATCCATATTGGTTCAAAGGCGCGTACAAACTAGGTCCGCAAATTTGTTCCTAGGTCGCGAATGAGAAGCTCGGTGGCGCAGCGGTAAACGCGCTCGGTCTGCGATTGTTAAAGTTAAGCAATTTCGTAAAGGCCGGTCATAGGAGTTTTCATCTCGAGCTCCTCCGTACTTCGGAAGGCACGTTAAGACGTTGGTCCCGGCTGCAGTAGCAGTCGTTAATAACCACCAATCCGCACTGGGCCCGCGTGGTGGTTTAAGGCCCGATCTCCCTATCCATCTATTGGGGTTGTGTGTGTGTGTTGTTGTTGTTTGCTGTTCTGGGATGGCGAATGATACACTTGTCACTCAATAGTAAACTGATTTATTGTTCACGGAAAACTTACTATTAAATGTTGTGAAAATGTTATGAATGCACGTCCGGTACGTAAGATACGGATAATTGCACTGAATATGAGTTAATCGGCGGAATTAGGCCGCACGTGTTATAAGGTGTTCGATTACATCGAACACCATCCATAGGGAAGGCCCGTGCCCCAGCAGTGGGGACGTTAATGGGCTGGTGATGAATTATTAATAAATTCAATATAACAATTAATATATTTAACTTAATTAAATATATTATTTATTCAATTTATCGTGAATTATAATTTATATTGAATTTTATTTTATTTTTATTTTTTTCATATTAATTAACACCTTAAACGCCATTCCGGTCACCGGTGACCGGACTCCCTCCTGTATTTAAGCGCCATGTTGGTCACTGGTGACCTCAAGGTAGACCTGTTTTGTTAACGAAATAGTACCGTATGCAGGGGACCGGAGCGGCGCTGTAGATTACTCCTTTCGTATGGTGTCTGTCTAATTATGAAATTGTAGCAAATATAGGGCAATATGTGGAGGACAGAGTAAAAAAACATAATTATATTAATGCCACGATAATCATGGATGTACTTATATTTACTTAGAATGACACTTAAAATAGTAAAACCTAAGTATAGAACATGAATAAAGAAGCGAGAAGTTATATTAGTTTTATACGTAGCGATGAAACTTATTGAAGCAAGTCAAACAAAAGTGTGGTTCATTAGGACATTCTTTGCAATATGTTGCCACTTTCTTAGTTTTATTTTTGGCTGATTTTGACTTTTCGGCCGTTTTGGCAACTAAGACTGGCAACCAGTTGCAAACAAAGAAAAAAACATCTTTATACGCAACTAGTTGCCAATAAAGAATTTTTATTCTTGTTTCACCACTAGTTGCCCACAAGGAATTTCGTAATAGTTTGGACTTACAAATAAAGAAAACAAACAAAATTAATGTAATAAAAAACCGTTGTTGTATTATTGTATCGAACTAAACTGGAACTTCACCAAATAAACCAAAATAAAAACATATCCGTTAATTGAAATTAAACTACAAAATTCTTATTTTACAACAATTACTTAGTTAAAATGTTATTGCATATGGACTTATAATCTCCAAGCAGTGGCCAACTGATTTTTTTTTCTTCCAACTCCTTTACTGCGTAATCAATTTCTTGATCAATTAATTTGTATTCCTTACTTTTCTTATTACTATTTTTCAAACTGTGTATAGAGTTTGGCAAGCGAGTCGTGGCACAAGAAAACGGCAGCAAATTTGAAAAATCTTATGCAGACAACACTCAATATACCAGGATAAAACGGTTTTGATAATTGGTTATTTATGGACATTGTCTAAAATTATAAGAACTGCTTTTGTTCTTTTGTGGGTGCGTGCTGTCAGACGACCTGAGTGGTTCAGTAGTCAACATTCAAGAGGTCCCGAGTTCAATTGCCGGCCGGGACAGAAATTGAAATGAGTTTAAATTTCTGCTAAAACCACTGACATGACAAAAAGCTAACAAAATATTAAATGATAATGACATTTATTCATAGCCTTGCCTGCTCAAAACCTCGCCATTGGTTTCCATAGAAAGAGAACACACATTGGAGCACTATTCAACTTCCATTGAAATATAAAGTTAAAAAAAAAAACACAGTACTAAAAATAATAACATTTTATTCATAATCAAAATCAGATTCGAGAAACTCAATACCAGAGAGGGAATCGTCACTGTCACTATCGTCTTCACGAACATTTATAATAAATGGTTCCAGTTCAGTCTCTGTAATTCTGTCTCTAGTTTTATATTCATTTTCCACATTAATTATGTGGTCAGTGATTTTCTTCCAGTCGCTTGCGGTGACGGTTGAGAAACATTCTCGAATTAATTCATCGGTGTGAGTGCCATGCACGCCCAAATTTTTGCTTGCAATCTTTCGTTTGACCAAGCTCCAGTTTGACTAAGTTCTATCGCATTGAGGTCGCAGTGATATGGAGGCAACTTTAAAACTTCATGCCCATGCTGTTTCAGTAACTCTTCTGCTTCATATAGAGGAGTTGGTTTATTTTCTTGCACTAGACATAAGAGCTCAGCCTTTGTAAAGCATTCGTCAAACGAAATATTATTATCAGAAAGCCACTTTTGAATGTCAGCTTTCAAGTTGTGCATTGTAGGTGGCTTGTTAATTTGAGTTACGTGGTAACTCGCATTATCCATGATAATTACAGAGGGTTCCATCAGGTTTGGTATTAGCTTCTCTTCTAACCATTTCAAAAAATTGTTTTTATTCATGTCATCATGATAGTCAGCCATTTTCGATTTTGTGCTAAACACTAATAAAGCATTAGGAACAAAACCCTTTTCTGATCCTGCGTGGACTATAATGTGTCTTTTTCCTGCAGATATTTTATCCACTAATCCACTTGTAGATGGTCCTTGCCATGATTTTTTGGGTTTGTAGTTTTGGTGGACATAAGTTTCATCAAGATAAACAATATGTTTTCCTTCTTGGCGTTTTTGATGAATGGTCCTCAGGTATCTATGCCTCCATGCAGCTAATTCAAATTTTTCTATAAGAATAGATCGCTCATTTTTATTTTTTTTTGAATTCAAAGCCATTTTTATGTAAAAGTTGTCGCAGCGTTTCCCGGCTTCCAGAGAACTGAATTGAATCCTGCAGCTCCATGTGTAAGCTTCTTAAGGTTGGAACACACTTTTTGACAACATAAAACTCGTTTATTTTGTTTCTTATGACAGAAATATCAAAATCATCCAAATTGGACACTGTCGGTTGCCGTGGTCGTTTTTTACCTGGTGTATTCCATTCACCTTGGTTCATAGAACCTTCTTTTTGTATTCGTCGTAATGTTCTAACACTTACTCCTGTAAAATAAAACGGATTAATGTGTTAATTAAAATTTTTCAAGGACCATCAAACTAGTACAAAGTATTTAAACTAGTACATAATATTTCAAGGACGATCTAACTAGTAGTAGTGTTATTTTTATATTAACTAATATATTTTAACTAATGCTAAGTAAATTAAAACAAATCTTTATTCATTGTGAAATTACACAGTTCAACAGATTACTTTAAGAACGTACCTCAAACTAGGCGAAAGCCTGTATTTTGATTAGTCAGATTTTTTTACAGAGATAGTATCAAGAAATTGGATATTATCAAAGGTATATTTTTCAGTTTACTACCTGTCATGGTGCTGATTTGTGTTATATATCGTGACTTTGAATTCCACATCTCATTTTCTTGACTTTTTTGTAACTCCAGAACTAGACCTTGAATTGAATTTCTAACTTCATCATCCACACGAGCTGAAAGAATAAAAGAACAAATGCTGATTTCTAGCTAAGTAAAAGAAAAAATAGAAACATAAAAATATATACCGTCAAGTATCAATAACGTTTGGTCATAGTACCTGACGCGGACAGGATTTCATCCAAAAGGCGTTGTTTTTCCATCGCAGCTTCACTGAATTCACTTTTTCAATGTTCGTAATTATTTATCATAGTATACAACATACTTCTCACGCCACTTTTTATCGGTTTCGACATAATTTCGGAATATTTTGATAAAAATACACTAGACGATAGGTTACAAAACAGATTTGTGACGTTTGACATGACAGTTCGAAAATGTTGCCACATAAAAAATTTGTAAAAATGCTTAGTGCCACGACTCGCTTGCCAAACTACCACTATCGGTTTCTAAACATTCCAATAATTGTGACAGTGATGGATATTTTCTCCCAATATACTTATTTATTTTTCCGTGCCACCCTTCGATGTTATTATTTGTCCTTATTTTCTCATTTGAACAAGAGCAAGTATCGAGCATTTGATTGTTTTTCATCCATTGTTTTTTAAAATACATATTAAACTTGTTAATTCCTTCACCATTGGGGCTTCTATTCATTACGTAATCATATCCGTCTTCTATGTATTGAATTGGCAATCGCGCAAGTCCCACACACCGCGCTACATGTCGTTTCTCAGTCCTTAGCTTTATATTATAATCTTTTGCTTTCCTCCACAAGCAACGGTTAAAGTGAAAATAGCAACCCTTAAATATTATTTTTGGAAAAACGTTTTGAAAAGCATTAATGGCAGCTACTTCGAAATCTAGAGTGATTTTTATAGGCCTCCAAGATGGTAATGTTGCTTTTATTAAATAGCACAAAATTTCATAGGTCTTCTGCTTTTTATCAGGTAATAATGCAAATAACAAAGGATCTACCGACTGACTCTGTTTATTATATCCATGTATAGAATAAAGTTGTTTAAACCCTTTTGGGCAACTCTTGAATGTACCATCGGCATAAAAGTGGTAATAGTAACTTAACTTTCTTCTGTTTTCATTGGTACAAAACACAATTATACGATAATCGTCATCCACATACTCAGCAAGTAAAAAACGTTTAAATTTAGAGGGTATTTCTGCATCACGACAATGTTGAAAACGAGATTTTGATACACCTAAAACCTTGTTCCGTTCATTATAAAGGCCAGTCTTTATAGAATTAAATTTTGGTATATCAGCAAGAAAATGAATACCATTGTCTTTAAGATCATGCACTACCTTTTCATACTGCTTCTGTATTGATTCAAAGTTGGAACTGCTTTTTTGCTTTAGGTAGTCCATCTGCTTTAAAATGACATTTCTTTCATAGTTGCTTTCACAGTCGCTGTCGTGTGGCTTTGGTGACTTTGTAATTTCATTACGAGAGTTTAAAGTTTGATTGCCCTTGCAACCACTTTTAGTACAACACTTAAAGAACGATTCCCCATTTACATAAATCTTTTTTTCGGTGGTAACGGCGGCCTTCGTACCGAAGTGATATGCCTCCTCTTGTTGTGGTTAAGAATTCTATTCTTGATGTACTTGGGTAAATGTTTGAAGTAGACATTGCTTGCGCTCTGTCGTAAACTGACGATTAAAGGTCTCAGCACACATATGGGATCGGAAAGTGATCGTAACCGTAACGCCTTTCGCCTCGCTGTCAACCAGGCGTCAACCTACCGTATGCACGTAACGAAAGCGTATCAGCAGCGCCTGTACGTCAACTCGGCTACGGCTAGCACATTAACCGCCATGTAGGTCACCGGTGACCGGTCACGGTCTTGTATCTAGGCGCCGTGTAGGGCACCGGTGACCTCAAGGTAGACCTCTTTTCGGAGTTGTTTTACGGGCCGTAGGTCGCTTGTTCCATAAATTTCTTAGTACGAAGTGACCGGAATGGCGCTCAGGAGTAAAACTTTCAGATGGTTTCTATGTAACTTTAAAAAAAAATTTTTTTTTGAAGGAAAACATACAACAACATAAAAATGTCCTTGATAATAATTTTTAAAATCTAAATTTATTTGTTAATGGTTGTAAAACTGTGTTGTGTGTGTTAACATAATTTTACAGGAAGAGGAAAAAACTGTGTACTGAAAAAAAAACATTTATTATTTAAGTATATGTTAACGTTAGTAGTAAATTCTTAACAAAAATTTACATTTCAAATTAAAAAAAAATAGAGAAATTACATCACATCCTTAAAAATAACGATGGCACTTATTAAAACATTCAAGGCAATAGTGGGGCTGTCCAGGACATTCAAAACAATAGGATGCCACTTTCTTGGCCTTATTTTTGGCAATTCTTGATCCAAACGAGGAAACACAGCTTTTATAACAATCAATACAGAAGCGCCTGGATTGCCTCACTTTGCCTTCTTTTATTTTTAAAGTATGTTTTAATCTTTTAGGTCTTTTTGAAATTGATTCATTCTCGACGTCTTCAGGTACTTCTTTCCCAGAGTCTATTAAATATTCGACTAATTGACGTCGGAATTCCACAATTCCTCTCTGAGCTGTATTTTCACTAAACATTATCCACGCATTTACTACTGCCGTATTTAAAATTAGCTCGATGCCTAACTTTTTATACCATTTAATAGTTTTTCTCAATGGCGAAGAATACGCACTCATTTGGTCACTCATGTCAACAGCTCCTTTTGCTCTGTTATACGCTATAATCATCTTCGGTTTTCGGAACACTTTTCCTTTCTTATGCACACTAGCAAATCCTTTAGAGTGTTTTGTAGAGAGCATGAAGACACTTCGTTTATCCTTCCAGTGTAACACTGTTATGCCTCGTTCGTTCTCCATCGCTACAGATTCGCCTCGTTTAAGTTTTGCACCTATAACTTGTTTTGGGAGACCCTTTCTATTTTTTCTCAGTGTACCTACTAAATGAGTACTTCTGTCTATAAGTTCATTGGCCAAATCCAAACTTGTGTACCAATTATCCGTAGATACGGTGTGCCCCAAATCAAGTATTTCCTTACAGAGTGACATCACAACATTTTTAGGCGTCGTATTTACCTGTTCATGGTTTTTACGAGTACCAGCATAAAGTTCTAGTTTACAGGTATAACCTGGTATCGTGCACAGCTTGAATAACTTCATTCCATATTTATGTCGTTTGCTTTTATTGTACTGCCTAAAGATCAATCGCCCGCGGTAAGGGACCTGGCTTTCATCGACACAAACATCTTCTTTGGGGAAATAGTACTGTCTAAACGATTTATTCAATATATCTATCAGACCACGTATTTTATAAATTCTGTCTGTGGTATCTGCTTTTTCGTTATCAACGAAATGCAGATTCTGCAGCAACAGTTCGAATCTATTACGACTCATTACGGATGGTGCAAAAGATTATTTGAAAACTCTGTCTGTGCTCCAGTAAAGACTTATTTTTGGGAGCTTGATTAGACCCATGTACATAATAAGTCCGAAAAGACTTTTGATTTCATTTTTGTTGGTTGGTTTCCAACTTTTCAAACGTGAGGAAGGCTTTGTGCTTACGCGTCGCGAAGCATACAAGTTGGTTTGCACTGCTATTTCCTCAAACGTTTCGTCCGAGACTAACAGTGAGAAATACGCTCCTGGGTCTGCATTTCGTAGTTCGTTATCATACGGTTTCTTGATACCTAAAACAAAGGTTTCATTTAGTCAAAAATTTCAAGTCTAGCTATCACGATTCATGAGATACAGCCTGGTGACAGACAGACGGACGGACAGCGGAGTCTTAGTAATAGGATCCCGTTTTTTACCCTTTGGGTACGGAACCCTAAAAAAATATGTTATTCCAGACTTCCATATCTGTCCAGCCGTTCTGCAGTGAAAGAGTAACAAACATAAATACCTGTTGGTTCCGTGAATGCAATCACTGTTGGTTGTAATCCCCTTGGTTCTCTCCATGTCTGTAGCCTATTTGAAGACATACGAGCAACGTTTTCAGTGACAAAATTTTCCACCGAATCACATTCACTTTCCGAATCGTTTTCTTCTAAGTTTGAAATATTAAAATCATGAATGTTTGAAGCGCCAGATGTTGATTGTATCTCGTGGCTAAGGCTGCCCCCACATTGGGCGTTGGCCGAGCGTACGCGTTTCCTGAGCGTGCTGCCGGGCACGGGCACGGGCGGCCGAACGCCCGTGGAACGCGACGTAAGCGCGGCGTCTGCGCGGCGTTCACGCAGCGCTTGTGCGGCGCTGGACAACGCGAAGCCCGCGCCCCGCAGACGGTGCGCTGACGCGACGCCCGCGCCGCGCCGACGCCGGCAGCACGCTCAGGAAACGCGTACGCTCGGCCAACGCCCAATGTGGGGGCAGCCTAATGTTATTTAGAGTGGTATAACCTCGAGGCATGTCATCTTCTCTTTGGGGAATGTAAGGGTTGCGATAACTATAATAGCTTTGTTTCTCTGCGATTTCTTTTAACTCCATTTCCGAAACTGCGTTATATATTTTACTTTTCATAACAGCTTGGTTATATTCTGAAAATTTTTTTAACCGTTGCCGCAATGCTCTTAAAAATTTATCTATCTCATCTTCTTTTTTGGTTTCGTTGTGATTTAATAAATATTTCATTAAAGTTTGTGACGCTGAATTTTTTTCAATATTAAGATTTTTTTATGAAATTTTGGATGCAACTGAAGATGCAGAAGACTCAGGACGCGGCGAAAGTGGAGTAGTTTCCGCTTGTAAGTTTTCTGGAGACTGAATTATGTTTATTGAGTTCTGTGAATCATCATTACCCAAGAAACTGCTAACATCTGAACCGTCATCATCATCAACCGAAGAGATCGTATTTCTTTCTTTGTAATGAGGTACTAAAAAACTCATTTCATCTTCAAAGGTCCACTTTTTCGTCGTCGGGGCTGCCTGACCACTTTTAGTTTTACGCTTCTTCATAGCTCGTCTGTGAGACTCTCTAAGATTTAACCAAGTTTTCTTGCACTCAGATTCTGAAATAAAATAAATCATGGTTAACTATATCAAGCGCATGTAGTTACACATGTATGTGTGAAAGGGAGCACATACACACACATTCACATAAACATATACACATATTATAAAACGTATATTAAATATACATTTATTGTTGCAGGTACTTCATAACTGGATCTACATTTACTAATTTATCATCGAGCTTCCGTTTAGGAGAATCAACTATTCGTTTGATAGTAATAGATGTGTGCAATGCAATAATAAATAAATTAATGCCAATTCATATACCTACCTCCTGCCTACCAGAAGCACTTTTTTTGGAGTATGTTTCTGAAATTTTAGTATGTTGTTCGGAATAGGTTGACATGCAAGGGAAAAATAGATAAAAAAATCCTGCTTTCGGAAAAACGATTTTTCGCTATGTCCTATGTAGAGAACAAAGTGACGATATTACTATGTGATTTATGTAGTACATAGGATAATTCTGGGATGATATCTGGAATAAAAATAAGTAAAGGTACTGAAAAGCAAACAAAAAAACTTAAATTTTAAGCCTCCTATCAGAAAATTGAGAAACAAAACAAAAATAAATCAGTCTTCTTCAAAAATTATCAAAATTAAACAATTCTTCCTTATAATTATAACATAACAGAACAATAATCAACATTTTGTACTTTTAAGTCATTAATGAGGAACATAATCATGAGATCAACTAGGTATAAGTAAAGCTTCAATTAAAAACTACTCAGCATCCTTGTGGAAGTCGGAAAAACAATTCCTATTTGGTGTAAAACAGAGATAAATATCACATTTTATGCAGTAAACTGTGGTCTTTTTGGAGCATCCTCTATTCCTACAGCGCGATTGTTTAGTGTTATATTCGGGTAAGTGTGCAGCAGACTTCATACGGCGTTCTCTGGAAGGTATTGGTTTGATAAGGATCTTACGTTTCTTGTGTTTGGGTTCGGGCTCTTCATACTCTTCACCTCCACTTTCACCATCACTTTGTTCTTCATTGTCTCCAATAAGTTTTGTACCCAAATCGAGTTTGTACTGACGCATTTGTATTATGTTTCTCTTTATGGCACCTTTCTCTATTTGAACAGCTCTATATTGCAGCCAAGCATTTACCACCGCCAAATCAAAGAGATGTGATATAACACGAATTGTCCACTTTTTTGTTCGGTTACGCGATGGGCAGACTGAAAGCATGCGATCTGTAAGGTCAATGACGGCGTCTTTAGCAGGCAAGTCGCGGGAGAGGAAAGGGTGGACGAAGAGATGTGAGCTCGGGTACGGAGAGACGTAAGCGCGGGGACGATGAGCCGTAAGCACGGGAATTCAAATTCGGAGCCTGTTCCGAGGCGAGGCGATTACGTTATTATTCCGATTAGTGTGCGTTGCAGTAGGGAGTTTAATACAAACCATTCTGAACGGCTCGAGGCGATACGGTGACGATCCCTTTCCGATCCCATATGTGTGCTGAGACCCTAATACTAAATGCAACTCACAGATAACCTATGCCATACGTAATACAGAAAGTTGTTAGTATTTATCTATCTATAATTATGATTATTTAATAATATTAGATATGTCATAACTTTCAAAAAAACATTTGTTTTTGGTTTTCAAAAAGAATATTAACATTGAAGATAGCGTACTATGAACAGAATCTTCATAGTAGCTGCTGTAGTGCAATTAATTGACCACAGGCCCAGTGCGGATTAGAAAATTAATATTTTCTCAGACATGCAGGTTTCCTCACGATGTTTTCTTTCACCGTCAGAGCAGTCCGTATAATAGACTAATTGGGAAACAGACGAACGGGGAAATAGACGAACAGGGAAACGGACGAACTGAGAATTAACTCGTTAGATGAACAGGGAACCAGACGAAACGGACCTACCTATAAACCGATAAAAATCAATAGTTTGTTATAATAATGAAAAGTTTTGGCCGTAAGGCTTTTTAAAGCGTAGTTTTTCAATAATAGGGTTTTATTTTAAAAGGCGGTTTCAATTGCGGAAAAATTATTCTTTGTTAGCAACTGGTTGCCAAGACGGAAAAACTATTCCTTGTGGGCAACTAGTGGTGAAACAAGAATAAAAATTCTTTATTGACAACTAGTTGCGTATAAAGATGTTTTTTTCTTTGTTTGCAACCGGTTGCCAGTCTTAGTTGCCAAAACGGCCGAAAGGGATTTTGTTGAACCATACGTCGCCACAGAGATCTTGTAGCATTCTGAACAGAATCGTCTTGTATTTCTCACACTTCTCTCTCTTTTCAACAATTGATGCTTCAGTCTTTTCGGTCTCTCAATGTTCATAGGTTCTACGACCTCATCTTTTCCTGCATCAACTAGATACTTTACTAAACTGTACTATACTCTCCTTAATCTTTTTATTTTTGGTATACATTACCCAAGCATTTACAATAGCAGTATTTAAAATGACTTCAATGCCTAGTTTCTTATACCACTTGACAGTTTTACGTAATGGTGATGAATATGAGGTCATCTGGTCACTCATATCCACCGCCCCCTTTCGCTTTGTTGTAGGCCAAAACCATTTTCGTTTTTCGAACTGTTTTCCCTTTTTTAGTAACAGTCGAAAATCCTTTAGAATGTTTCGTCGATAGCATGAAAACATCGCGTTTGTCCTTCCACTTCAATACGCATACCCCACGTTCATTCTCCATAGCCTTTGATTCGCCTGGTTTTAGTTTGGCTTCTACCACTACTTTTGGCAAACCTTTTCTATTTTTTCTGATAGTGCCAACCAAATTAGTGTCTTTGTTGAGTAGTTCGTTTGCGAGCTTCATGCTAGTGTACCAGTTATCTGTTGCAACTGTGTGACCCAAACTTAATATATGGTCACATAGAGACATCACAACTTTTGTAGGCGTGGTATTCACAAGTTCATTATTTTTGCCGGCGTACAGTTGTAATTTGCACGTGTAGCCTGGTATCGTGCAGAGTTTAAAAAGTTTCATTCCTTACTTATGCCTCTTGCTCTTGTTATACTGCCGGAATATGATGCGACCTCTGAAAGGCACTTGGCTTTCGTCAACACAGACATCCTCTTTGGGAGCATAGTGCTTTTCAAAAGTATCGTTTAACACTTCAGCTGCTAGACCTATGTGACAAATATGCGCATATGGAACCTCGAGGCGTGCTCTACGCACACGCGTAGCTATCACGAAAGTTGTACCAACGAATGTGCTACCAACACGCCAGCTGTGTCTCGCTGTCCACACGAATGTGCGCACCGGTAACGCGTAGTGTGTTCATACAAACGCATCGACGGACCGGCCGACGCGCCACGCCGCCGCACTATGGATCGAAAAATAGCTTTCATAGACATAGGGATTTAAAATTTTAAGTGGCGGTTTTTTTGCTGGATATAGCTTCTATTACCTATTACTATATAGGAAAATGATACCTGAGTTGATTCTGTGCAAAAGCGGATGAATTATAATTTTTTTACGAAAAATTTGTATGGAGCTACTATGAAAAATCCGATTATCTCGAAAACGGCAAAAAAAACCGTAATATCCTGACAGATGGTTATCGTACTAATTATTTATGATTTTTTGACATAACTCATATAACGGTTTGAGATGCCGTTTTTTTTTAAAAAATCGTCAAAATAAAAAATATTTATTTTTTGTTTAGAAACGGTTTCTTTCAAGTAACACAGGTATTTAACAACATTATAAGACATAATGGCATCACGCCTGTATTCCTGATGGAGTAGGCAGGGGTTAAGTATACCCAAGTAAGTATAAAAATGGCTTTCATAGACATGGGGATTTCAAATTTTAAGTGGCGGTTTTTGTTGCTGGATATAGCTTCTATTACCTATTACAATATAGGAAAATGATACCCGAGTTGATTCTGTGCAAAAGCGAATGAATTATAATTTTTTTACGAAAAATTTGTATGGAGCTACTATGAAAAATCCGATTATCTCGAAAACGGCAAAAGAAACCGTAATATCCTGACAGCTAGTTATCGTACTAATTATTTATGATTTTTTGACATAACTCATAAAACGGTTTGAGATGCCATTTTTTTTTAAATCGTCAACATAAAAAATATTATTTTTTTTTTGATTAAAAACAGTTTCTTTCAAATAACACAGGTATTTAACAATATTATAAGACATAATGGCATCACGCCTGTATTCCTGATGGAGTAGGCAGAGGTTAAGTATACCCAAGCTTCATCCGCTTCATCCGCTTTTGCACAGAATCAACTCGGGTATCATTTTCCTATATAGTAATAGGTAATAGAAGCTATATCCAGCAAAAAAAACCGCCACTTAAAATTTGAAATCCCTATGTCTATGAAAGCCATTTTTATACTTACTTGGGTATACTTAACCCCTGCCTACTCCATCAGGAATACAGGCGTGATGCCATTATGTCTTATAATGTTGTTAAATACCTGTGTTACTCGAAAGAAACCGTTTCTAAACAAAAAATAAATATTTTTTATTTTGACGATTTTTAAAAAAAAAACGGCATCTCAAACCGTTATATGAGTTATGTCAAAAAATCATAAATAATTAGTACGATAACCATCTGTCAGGATATTACGGTTTTTTTTGCCGTTTTCGAGATAATCGGATTTTTCATAGTAGCTCCATACAAATTTTTCGTAAAAAAATTATAATTCATCCGCTTTTGCACAGAATCAACTCGGGTATCATTTTCCTATATAGTAATAGGTAATAGAAGCTATATCCAGCAAAAAAACCGCCACTTAAAATTTTAAATCCCTATGTCTATGAAAGCCATTTTTCGATCCATAGTGCGCCGGTCCATACAATCTCGATACAATAGGTACTGCGCGGCCGTCTCGCTTACGGTGTGTTCACACTGCACTTATCTAACGCCTTTTTATTGAAATTGTATAATATATTTCTACATATTATATACCTAACTTTTGAATTACCTTGTGTTTGTGCTTGTATGTGTCTTGTTCTGGTAATTGTATTGGTGTGTAATTTAACTCTTTTTTTATGGGAATAGTTTGAAATATTTTTTTGTCCTATACCAACCTACAAACCTCCAAAAATTAAAATAAACGCACCGAACAGCATTCATATCTATTCAAGACTACAAAGATTTTTAAAATTAAAAAAAAATATAGTTTTAAAATGAACTTTTGAGTAATTAAAAAAATAATTTGAAAGTGTAACAGTTTTTGTTAGTTTAAAATAAAATATTTTAATTAAGTTCTCACAACATACTTTATTACAATACAATATACAACACAGGGGAACAAAAGTAAGTCTCTTTAATCTTTTGGTTTGCAATAATATAGAAGTTAGATTTTTTTAAGTTTAAGAATAAAATGGTGCTAATACCTGTAGGCACAATCTAATTTTATTTTAAGTTATACCTCATTAGCTAATCCGCCGAAAAGAAAGCGATTTAAATACATTTAATTTAGTTCCATAGTTCTAATTTGACACATTTGTCATCATATTTCGTTAAATATTAGTTTTTCGGTAAAAACACTAGTATTAAATGTTGATTGTATCGATTTTTTCTATCGATTGGAATAACAAAATAATGACATTTTGACAAAAAAAAATCTGAAGTTACTGAGTTAGGTTAGGATTATTCATTCATTTTAAAATTAATAGATGGGCTACAGGAATTAGCATCATTAGTGCACTTAGCTAATTAAGGTTTTTTATTAAAGTTTCCCTAGGGGTTAAATCCGCCACCGAGAGGAGTATATCAGCAACTTAATAAAATGAACACAGAGTTGCTGGTATCATGATTATCCTAATGTATTACAAATTATGGACTGGGAAGTCTTTGAGGTCCTCGCTAATAAATACGGGCGACCTTGCCGACTACCAAATCATGTATCTAAATAATAAAGAAATTAACATGGTTTGATTTTAAAATTACAAGAATATAAAAAATATATAAAAATAGCGCGTTATTTAAAACAAACAAGAATAACAATAGTAGTAAAAATACAAAAACAAAATTTAAACTAAATATCCATCATCAGTAACCGTTTTATGAATTATTCTTCGGCTGGGCTACCGGTGGCGGCGGCAGCGGCTGCACTACTGGCGGCAGCGGCTCCCGGCACACCGGAAGCTGCCGCTGGTAGCGCAGCCGAAGCCGCTGCCACCGCCACCGGTAACACAACCGAAGCTGCGGTGGCGGCGGCAACGGCTTCGGCTGTGTTACCGGTGGCGGGGGCAGCGGCTTCGGCTGCGCTACCAGCGGCAGCGAAGGCTTCAGTTGCGCTACTGGCGGCAGCGGCTCCCGGCACGGTGGCGCAGTCAATGGCCCCGGCGATAGCAGTCAGCTGCGTACGCCGCACATAGGGGTATTTCGGCGATCTGGCTGGCCATAATTATTTACCCCGTTTTTATTGAACTTTAAGGGTTTTTATTATATTTTACATTAAAAGAAGTTATTCCTGATACTTGGATATTTATATTTAAAGACTCGTAATAGTAATATGCATATAGAAGTAGGAAAATAGAGATTTTAATACCTACTTAAACTAAATAACTAAATCAACTTGATGATGAATGCCAGGGTTCATCTTCTGACTCATCTGCCTTTTCTTCTACTTGCTCTTCGGAGTCAGAATTATCCACATTTTCGTCTACATCTGGTGCAATCAACATTTCAATCGCTTCCTTTGAAAAAGGTTTTGAAGACTTTGGTGGTTTCGGTCTTAGACTTGTTATTAATGGATCAGAGCTTAACAACAGTCTATTCAAGACATCAACATTGCATTCTTCTCTTGAAAACTTTCGTGCAAAGCTATTCCGATATAGCCTGAAATGTTTATTTCGGGCTTCTGCGGCCTCTTCAGACAACATTCCAATAGGCAATAAAGCTATTTCCATTACCGTTGCACCATGCACAAGAATTTTGTGCATGGTTGGGGTTATAGGATGCCATGGATATAAGGCGATGTAATATTTAGCAGTTTCTAAACAGTAATCTGCGAACTTCTTTAAATCAACTTTGTGACCGCTTGAGATGACTTCTAAAATTATTTTTAGTTTATAAATGAGATTAAAGTCAACGCCAGTGATTTCACTTGCCTTATGTGGATTGGAGAAAAATCTTCTACTGGTATTTCCGTCGTTTGTGTTGCCGAAACCGGCTTTAGGCATATCAATTAAGCCTGTTTCTTCTCTGAAGACAATAGTTTTGTCAGCTTCGGACCTTAATTGCCATTTTTTTACTGGCAGTTTGTAGGAAAGGTGTAGAATACTTTCAAAAAATCTGATTCTTGCATGTAAGATGGATAAACCAAACGCTAAGGCTTCAACATCCACAACCTTCTTAATGGTTAAATCGTTAAACTGCTTTGATGTTGCTCCACAGATATAACATCTCATGGTAGACGTTGTTTGTGTAGCAGCATTGCACACTTTCCCGTCTACCATGGTAAATGCCATGGAATGTCTCACGCTTGCAGACACGCCTTCATTCATAAATAAATTGTTTTTTAACAAATTTATTTGATTTTGCACATAATTAATTTCACTGTTTGTAATATCAGTCGTTTCTTTTACAAATCTGATCCTTATTGGACGACAGTATCGGGGTGATGATGGGGTCGGATTTTGCCATATGATTTTTTTTTTGTTTTTCCCACACACTAATTGAAGAGGGACCAGGCAACTTTGAAATATGTTTGAATCCGTAGCGTCATTATTTTGCATTTTCTGCTTGAATTGCGATTGCTGTGACCCATCACAACCCCATTTACTAATCAGCTCTAATGTATTACGTTCTTCTTGCGTTAAATCAGTTAAAATGTCTTGTAGATATGTCAAAAGCCGGGTTACAGTATGATCCAGTAAATGCTGTAGTTCAATTTCGGCGCATGTTTCAGTTACTCTATATGATTCCTTCTGAGGATAGCATTTACGTTTTTCTTTTTGTAATACACTGTAGCAAGAATACAATTTTTTATTTGAAGTTCTTATTATTTCATATTGTTTCCTGGTAAGGTCGGCTTCCACAAACATTGATAACGTGCGGAGAGGTGTAAGTTGTGTTGTGTCGACTTGCAAGGACGTTAAATAAGCTTTTTTATATTTAGTAGCTCGCTTCGGAGACTTAACTAATTCAGTCAGTATTTGTGACGCATCTCTTCTCACAGAGCTTTGTAAACTCATCTTAGTGGCATGAACCAGAACCTCTCTGTTACGCTTTGTCGTAGTTCCTCTGTTTTCCTCCTTTTACTTCTCTCTGATGACTCACTGAATGATTTGGATGGCCGACCGCGTTGCTGCGAAGATTTAGGAATTTCGAATGTTCCTTGCAGCCAATCAGTATTCTCGTCTAAGAATTTTTGTTGCTGTCTGTTAGCTTTTAACCATCTTCTTTTAAATTCACTTTTAATATACGAAATTTTATGCTTCAATGATAATTCAAGTCTTGGGAATAAGCTTCGGATGTTAAAAGGTCATGTTCCAAATAATTAAGTTTTTCTTCTAAATTGGGTAAGTCCTGCTCTTGCATTTTATCATATAACCTTTTCCTGGTTACAATTCTGTAGTTGGAACTACCCGGCATGTCTAAAACGAAGTTAAAAATTTATAAAAAAATTTACATTTCTTAACGATAATAAAAATGATTTTTACGACTACCTCCATTAAAATAGCAATATAAAGAAAAAGAGCAAAACATAGCACCTGGTTTCTTCATCATCAGATAACCAGATGTCTATTCAATACCGTTCAGTAAAAAAATTGACCGGGAAGCACCCTGAAGTATAACTAATACCTTAGGGTATTTCTCAAATATGTATTTGTTTTTTTAAATATAGGTTCTTTTAATAAGCTACTTTATACAATTGATTTTAAACAAAATTAGTATATTATGAGGTTTAAAGTATGCTATCGTACCTGTATTTTGAGAATCCATTCTTGCTTGCACTATAACAATCACACAGCAAATAATATTTAATGTCAAACCAGACGATCGCACTTAACGTCCGTAAGAGTCGCATACGCACTAAACGAATGTCAAACTTTCGAGTGGTAATTATAAGTGGGTGCGATACTGAGGGGTCGGGGGAAGGACTGCCTAATGTGTCGCGGCTATCGAGCTAACAGTAGGGCGCTGTCTCCACGAGCGAGAGAATCGCGACGAGTCCGCCCTTATATCGTCGGATAATCTCCACGAACGAGCGATAATTCCGCCGCGTATCGTCGCGAGTCGTAACGGAATCATAGCGTTTCCGCGGCGACTCGTAACGGAATCGCAGCGTCTCCGCGGCGACTCGTAACGGTATCGCCGTGTTTCCTTGACGACGCGTTGCGAAAGAAAGAATTCAGTTACGTGCCAGACGAGAGTGGAATAAGTAGTGTCTTAGTCGATAAAATAATTCTTTATTATGGATATAGTGTTGTGGGGTGCTTCTGCAAGTATGCTAGTGAATATGCAGTTATTGTTAAGAAGGAGAAAAAAGCGCCGTTGGTGGACACATCCCATGTTGCTACGTCGTGAAAGTCCATTTCCATGTGAATTATGAAGAATATCGAAATCATCCAGAATGGTTTGAAGATGAATATTTAATGCCAATTCCTGTTTTCGATGAACTGTTAAGTTTACTATCAAGACACTTATCAAAGCAAAATACTAATATGAGGAAAAGTATCGGGCCATGTGAAAGATTAGCAGTAACACTACAGTAAGTTTAAAGCAGATTTATTTTACTTAAACGCTTACATCAAATTAAAACTTAATGTTTACATTCCATCAAAGTGTTCTAACATTTGAGCAATATCGTCCTCGCTTGTTGGTGTGGATGTACGAGAATAAGAGTCTAGCAATGTATGTGATGATGGTGTGTATTTCTTAATTACGGCCACAATCTCAGTTCTGGCATCAATTAAACAGTCTTCTTTTATTTTGTCCATAAGTGGTAGCAACGGACGGAAAAATGCCTCATTTCCACGCTCGTCGCGATATTGTGTTTGAACATTATTTCTTTGTATATCTATACTCTCGCGCATAACATTCGATATCTCTTTATTAGATTCCAGAAACATTTGGACTAATGTTTTCTTTTTATTAGACGTGGATGGTTCCGTAACACTAGGGGTGGTATTAACCGAACTGTCGTCATCCTCAAAAACATCTTGACTGTCCTCATTGAACATGTTTGACGATGTTGAAGCGTGTTCTGTATGTTTCTTTAAAAAAAGTAATGCATCATAATGAATATACTTTCGTCGTTTTGAGGCAGCTTGACCGGATTTTGAACATTGCTGCAACTTTAACTCCTTACGAAATTGATCCCTTAAAGATTTCCATTTTGTCATTAACTCAAGTCCTGAAGCAAAGAGATAACTTTTAATTTAAATATTATAAAAATATATAAGTATACATATATTAATTATTATGTATTTTAATAAAAAAAAACAACACAGATTAGTAAATCCGAACGCTTTGATGGAGTCTTCGTTTTACATCCCATTTAAAAAAAACTTTCCATCAGGTGTGATTGCAAACAAACGCGAGAATATTTTATATTAAAAAAATATATAATAAAGTATATTTTTTAAACAATAATGTCATTTTACAGATATCTCGCTTCTGGAACAAGTTATAAACGCCTTCAGAATAAGTACAGAATTTCGAAAAAAACGTTGGCTAAATTAATAAAAGAAACATGTGGAATTATATGGAAAGTGCTAGCACCTACAGAAATGGCAGCCCCGAACACAGAATCATGGAAAAGAATCTCAGAGGAATTTAAAGAAAACGCGAATTTCCCACATTGCTTGGGAGCGCTAGACGGCAAACACATTCGAATTCAGTGCCCCCGGAATTCCGGCTCTCTATACTTTAATTATAAAAAGTACAACTCAATCGTTTTATTGGCTTTGGTGGATTCGAATTATTTATTTACTGTGATTGACGTAGGTTCGTATGGCCGTGAAAATGATTCTGCCATTTTTCAATCTTCAATTCTAGGCCAGAAACTAAATGAAGAAACCCTTGATTTGCCGGAAGAAGAAGAACTGGTATTTGGCGGACCCAAAATGCCATATGTGATTGTAGCTGATGAGGCCTTCGGTATTCATCGAAATTTAATGCGACCGTATCCAGGTCGATGTCTTCCTACGGATAAAAAGATTTTCAACTACAGACTGTCTCGTGCGAGACGTTACGTGGAATGTGTCTTTGGACAAATCACCTCAAAATTTCGCATATTTCATAATACAATAAATCTTCAACCGGACAGTTCAATTCTTGTAATAAAAGCAGCTTGCGTTTTGCACAACTTCATAAAGCGTCGAGCATTAAATGCCACTGACGGGGAAAATGAAGACATATCCAATCAACAAAATATGACACCCGTACTTCAAAGGACAAGCAATTCGGGGTTGCAAATTCGAAACTTATTTAAAGATTATTTTAAGACAGTGGGCGCGGTTCCTTGGCAAAATGACTACATCGTTTAATGAAAATAATCTTTCTTATAATTATTGTTGAAACAACGGTTTTGTACCGACGAATGTAAGTACCTATATTATTTCGTTATACCATAGACCAGGGGTGGCCAACTTGATTAGAGCTAAGATCTACTTTTACTGACGAAACCCTATGCGATCTACCAATCATACTTCTTAAATTAATTAGGGTCGAGTTTTGGCCACTGGACGAACACTAGCATATTTAAACTTGTGTTTTTGCCTTGTCGCGATCGATTTGACGTATAGCCGCGATCGACCGGGTCGATCGCGATCGACCGGTTGGCTACCCCTGCCATAGACAATAAAAACTAACAATTATAACAACAAAAATTACCTAAATAAATAATATTGTACGCTTACCTTTTTCTTTTTTTTCTTTAGAGGTTAGGTCATCCCACTCTGTGAACATAGCACTTCCCACATCATACCAATACTTTGCTTTAATTTCTCTGTTTCGATACTCGGCCAACTGAACATCGTAAAGGGCAGGTCTCTCTCTCACTTCAAGTATAAACTTTTCAATGTCAAACATTGTACTATTGTTTAAAAAGCTTCTCGAAACGTCTTTGCTTAACGACAGGCAACGCTGAAATGAAACTGCGTTTGACAGCGCGCCCGCTGCGCGCTCGTCGCGAGAGCGCCGGGTCCGGTGCGCGAGCGCGCGGCGGGCTCGCTGCTAGTCGCGGCGGGCTAGCGACGATGTAATGACGTTTCGCGCGCTCGTTGTCACTCTGTGTGGAGACGGTTCCATAGAGAGTGTATAGAAATACGTGGCACGACGATAATATCGCCGCGATTCTCTCGCTCGTGGAGACAGCGCCAGTGTTTATGCTTTCTTAGAACAACTTTGACGAAATTGTATTTTGGCCAGCCAGATCGGCCAAATACCCCTATGTGCGCCGTGGCCATGCGAGCCGCTGTTGCCGCAACAGCGGCAGCAACGCTTGCGTACTCAGCGTCCAGCGTGCCGGGAGCCGCTGCTGCTGCGTGGCTGTCTGCTATTGCAGCAGCCGCCTTCGCTATAAGCGACGACATTAAAGCGACGTGCGGGACCGTTGCACTAGCGGCCTTGATGGCTGAGCCTACCGCTATAGCCGCCGCGGCGTCTGCCGCAACAGCGGCAGCAACGCTTGCGTACTCAGCGTCCAGCGTGCCGAGAGCCGCTGCTGCTGCGTGGCTGTCTGCTATTGCAGCAGCCGCCTTCGCTATTAGCGACGACATTAAAGCGACGTGCGGGACCGTTGCACTAGCGGCCTTGACGGCTGAGCCTACCGCTATAGCCGCCGCGGCGTCTGCTGCGAAAACTCCAGATTTATCCAAAATCTGGAGTTTTCATAGATACCTACACTTTGGCGAAAAAAGTTTTATCTGGCGATAATGCAGGTAAAGGCGTAATATCGTGGTCGTCATTGTACGTACACATTTTTATAAATCAAAAATAGGTTTTCATTTGACCACCTGATGGTGATACACGCTTTAGAAGCTTATTTTTTTTTAAGAAATGTGAGGTACTGTGCTATATCGACCAAGACATTGTGATCGGCATACATGCAAAGTATAACTGCCCGACTCTTGTCTTCCCTAACAGCTTCTTCAGACGTCATGCTAAAATACGAGTTTCCTCACTAGATGGCAAGCTTATCTTTGGAGGGTGGTAACCATCTACGATCAAGATGAATCAATACCATAATTCAACCTAAACTTAGACCGTAACGTTGAGTTGAATGCATAAACTACAGCCAACGTCGTATCTAAAATCAGATAGTATTAATATAGAAGTTCACCTAACAACACACAAAACAATAACACAAAGTATTTAGCTGACTAATAACTAGTCATTGGGAAAGCTCTGCTTGTTGTCATTGTTAAAATATATATAATAAAAGATGTTTTTAAAAGTCCAATAAACGCCAAAGTCTACATTTGGTAATATAGTAAAAAAATACGTTTCAAGTAATTTACCAAAAGATTTGACTTATTTTGTTTCGCTGGCTGACATTTTCCCATTTGAACCAAAACGGAAAGAGAGACGAATAAAAGTCATAATAATGGTCAAAAATGTTTCGCGCCAGATTATTAAATGTTCTAAAGGTCCTTTGTAATCCACCGTATCGCATTTTTTGCCCAAATCACTTTATTTTTAAACAAAATAAATAAGAAATCAAGATTTTTAAAATAAACTAAAAGCCAAACTAATGATTGTACACGTTTGGTGCTATAGAAAAAAATGTTAATAGGCATCTTCTCGATACTCTCTACATGGTATTTTTGCTGGTCGGCACTTTTCACATTTGAACTAAAACGTAAATTCCAATAAAAGTCAAAATAATGGTCATAGATGTTTGGTGTCATATTAAAAAATATTAAGAAGCAACTATTAGACAGATTCGACGTATTTTTTTCGATTGCCGGCATTTTAACATATTAACTAAAACGGAAAGTCCAATAAAAGTCAAAATAATGGTCATAGAAGTTTGGCGCCATACTAATAAATGTTCTAACGGTCCTTTGTAATACGCCTGTATCCCTTTTTTTCCCAACGGACATAATATTTTTTTTTTACAAAATGTATGAAAAAATCGTGATTTTTAAAATCCAATTAAAGCCAAACTAATGGTTATACACGTTTGGTGTCATAGTAAAAAATGTTCAGAGCACTATTTCAGTTTTAATTTGCACTTCTGTAGCCGCAGCTTCCAATTGTAGCGCATAATATTTTCTTTTAAATTCAATCTCGTCTTGCAAAAGTTGTCTCTTTAAATCCTCTGTCTTCTTTTTTTCTATTTACATTTTGAAATTTTGTGCTTCTATGCTGTTCTGGGAGCAAATAAAAAACATAGAAAACGTTCAGCTGCTTGTCTTCCCGGGCATGTCGTAAAAACCGACAGAGGGTTTGTGTCCTCTAAAGGTGCTCCCACACAGCAGTTATATAACGCTATAAAACAGTTTGTAACACGATAACATTTTATAACAGTGTGTAACAATACGCTACACCTTGTTAAGAAATGTTATATGTTATAAACGCTCCCACATTGGTTGAATACGTTGTATAACATCATATAACATTATGTAACAATCAGTTTGGGTTTGTCTTTCGAGAAGGCTGGTAGTGAGTCATAATGGAGGAAGTGCTAATAGGTTTGGCCTTTATTTTTTGTTTGAAAAAAAAAGAAGAAAAGGCGATCTTACTGGATGCGTCGAACTCTGAAAGCGAGAGAACATTACAGTGCTACAAAATATTTGGAGGATTTGGGTATTGATGGCTGTTTGAACGATTTTTTAAGAATGAACAGTTCAGAATTTGAATTTCTCCTGAATTTAGTCGGAAAGAATATTGCTAAGCAGGATACTAATTGGAGGAAATCTATAAATTATACAGAAAGATTTGCAGTTACATTAAGGTTTTTAGCAACCGGTTGCAGTTACGGTAGTCTTGGAGATGTGTTCAAAATATCACACCAACTTATAAGTATGATCATACCGGAAGTATGCGAGGCTCTCGTCGAGGGATTACAAGAATATTTACACGTAAGTACAAATCAATACTTTTATTTCAATGTTAACATTAATAACATTTTGTTCAGAAATGTTTAATGAAAATACAATAAGCTAAAATTTAATTTTGCAGTATTTTTAATGACAAATATAGCAAGAAAACGAAAAACGAATGTTGATCCAAAGTAATCATTTGTTTTGGATTGATTGCAACAAATCATCAAATGATTGCGTAGAATCTTCACTGAATTGTGGGACGTTGGTAATTGAAGTTTTATCCAATGAAGTGGATGGACTTGGTGTATTGATATATTCTCTGCTATCAGTGCTAATATTAACCGAAGAAGTGGATGGACTTGGTACACTGTTGTATCCGAAAGCACCAGCAGCATTACTGGGTCTCTCCATCGTATTGGTTGGCCAATCATATTCTCCCGTGGAAGCACTGAACAAAATATTATTAATATGATATTGCGCGGTATTTCTGGCATGAGTATTTTTGATTTCTTTAAGTTTTCTTGCGACATATTCTCCAAAAATATCAGTTTCGTCTCTCTCGCGTCTACTCTCATACATTTCTTTTAAGAGTTTCAAAGCTTCCTCTGATGTTTTATCTTCTGTAACTTGTGGCCTGAATCTTTTACGAAATGTTTTCGGGGCAGTGAATGGCTTCTCATTTGGTACGCCGGAGTCAGTATTAGTGTCACTTATTTGTTTTTCGCTTTCAGTTTCGTTGACCTGAAATGAATAATAATAATTAAGTGCGTTAACTCATCAGAATTACACTTGCGCAAATTGTAGTGGCAACGCAGTTGAGATTATAATTGATTCTTTAACTAGTACAACACTACCTGGCAGTTGTCGCTTTCAATTCCAAAAAATATTATCGCGCATGCGTTGCCGCTACAATTTGAACCTTTCTCATGTAGTATTTTAAATTATTCTTGTTATACGTGTCACATCAATGGCTAATTTATTAAATAAAGCTAGATTAGTGTGGAAGTTTACTATGAAACAATTTAAATGTATATGTTTTATTTTATTTCAGATGCCAACATCTGCTCAAGAATGGTTACAGGTTGCAAATAAATTTTTTAATCTGTGGAATTTTCCCCATTGCCTGGGAAGTATCGACGGAAAACACGTAGCCATACAAAAACCAATAGGAAGCGGAAGCGAATATTACAATTACAAAGGATTTTATAGTGTTGTTCTTTTAGCATTGGTTGACGCTGAATATAATTTTTTATACGTAAATATTGGGTGCCAAGGACGTATAAGTGATGGCGGAGTATTTGCAAACACACTCTTACGAAAAAAAATAATTGAACGTGATTTGAATTTACCAAGAGATTGCCCACTTCCAGGAAGAACCACACCTGTTCCTTATGTATTTGTAACAGATGACGCATTTCCGTTAGAAAAGCATTTGCTAAAACCTTTTCTAGGACCCCAGGACAACAATACTAAAGAGAGAAAATTTAATTATAGAACGAGCCGCGCAAGAAGAACGGTAGAGAATGCGTTTGGAATTTTGTCAGCCAGATTTAGAGTATTACGAAGTATAATTTTATTAGATCCACAAAAGACTACTACTTTAATTATGGCATGTGTGCTTCTACATAATTTTTTGAGGAAAACCAAATCAAGCACTATTTACGCCCCACCTCAATATTATGATAAGGAAAATTCAGATGGTACGCATACTTCCGGACAATGGAGATCAGATACACAGCAGTTAACATCACTGCAACCAGTTGAAACACAGACAGAAGATGGGAAAGTAATAAGAAATGAGTTTGCTGATTATTTTTCACACCAAGGTTTACTGGATTGGGCTTCTAGCTATTATTAACCATAGTTAAAATTATTACTCACCGACAATCCCCCATCAACAGTTTCTTCTGGCTTATTTCGATCTTTTAAAAATAAAAGTTTTTTATACGCAAACCATTTAGGTATATCGTCAGCCCCCGCACCTGATTTAGGCTTCTTACACTCTCTCTGAAATTGGCCTATAAGTGACCGCATTTTTTTTTCAATCGCCTGTTTATCTAAATTAAATTCAGCCGCAATTTGCATCCACGCGTCATGTTTTTTATTTCGATCCTTGTATTCATCCATCTGCGTATTCCACAAGACTTGTCTCTCTTGAAATAGTTCAATCAATGTGATCACATTTTCATTACTCCAAGTAAAACCAGACATTTTGTCAAATCACATATAATACGTGCTTCACCACTTCACTAACCGAACCGACTAAAGATGCGTACGTGACGAGACGAACGCGCGCGCAATCCCCCCGCGCCCTTCCGCTAACGTCCCGCTAGGTTCTGATCATGTTATACAACAAAAGTTATATTTTGTTATAACATGTTGTAATCAGTTGTAAAACATTTTGTTGAATTAAGTTTTATAACATTATTAACAATTTATAACTTTTGTTATAATTTGTTAAAAAAAGTAGAACAACAAAAGTTAAGCAACATTCTATAACGTTATATAACTGCTGTGTGGGAGCACCTTAACATGATGGACTAATGTTATGGGCGATAGGCTGATCCCTTATCACCATAAGGTTCATCATATCCAGCTTACGACATCGTATCAACAGTGGCTGCAAGTTGTCTTTGATTACTTGTGGCTCTGCCCACCCCACTAGGGATTACGGGCGTGAGTTTATGTATGTATGTATGTATGTGTACATTTTGAAAACTTGTGCACAGAGAAGACATTGCTTCTGTCCTCTCACTTCTTTGAGACTGTTGTGGCCGTCTTCTTGACCATAATGGGGTTTTATTTATGGATTACTCCTTCAAGGCATTATTACTTATGAACATCTCGGTATCATTTGGCAAAACAACAATCTCTTCAAAAATTTCCTCCTTCTCCATACATATTTTTTTGATACAACCATCTTCTTCCCCTAGATTTTGTTTAGGTTGTGGTGTGGGAAGAACCGTATCACAATCTTGCACACCAATTATACCAGTACAAGCTCGTCCGGAAAGGGCACACATTTGTTCCATTATGGGATCTACCTTGACATCTGCAGGTCCTCCACCAGTTCTTGTCGTACTCTCCTTTGAAGTCTGATAATAGAGCTTGCTCTCGGTTTTCAGTTTTTCCCATAGTTTCATTAGGGAGTCTTTATTTCTGAAATAAATTTACATGGTATTTTTAGCATGGAATTTAAATATTGTGCAGTTTAAATTATAAAAGGATGCAAAATTACCTGTATATAGTTGCTGACGCATTAAAAGCGTTGGTTACGTCTATCCAAGCTTTTATTTTTGCTTCATTTGTTGAACCATCCGTCTTTTTATTTAAAATTGTATCTTTATGTGACGCTAGTAGCTACTAAGCTAAGGAAAAAAATAAGCTCGTGAAGCTTCACGAGATTATTTTCGGCGGCAAAGTTTTGGCCACGTTTCCTTTTCTCAGCCATTTCAGATCACAAAATGCAAAACTATTTCGAATCAAAAGGAAATACCACAACAAACTGACGCCGCCGACATAATCACAAACTACAACAACCACATCTGTCTGTTTGACATTTTGTTTTAATGCAAAGACTGTGTTGTTCATACAGCCTTATTTCGTCTGGATTGCGTTAATTATTTATATTTTTCTTAATTCTTCATTATTTGCTAACTAAAAGACGAAGAATGATGTATTTTACTTTAATTGATTACAACTTTAAGCAATTTAATTAGTTTTAAATTATTTAATTACGTTTAACGAACTATCGACAATGTATGCCTTTTTTAACCTTTAACTAGGGACGTGACAAATTGAGAACACTATAAGCTATAAGGGACATGTAGTCTCACAGTACTTTTAAATTTAAATTTTGTCATAAAATTGCATTATAATGATTTAAAATGCGTTGATATTTATTTGTTGGAATGTAATAAAACAAATATTAATTAATTCAATCAGTTTTTATAATCACTTTAAACACAAATGATAATTAACACTTACTTGTACTTTTCAGCCATAATTGACTTGAGATCCTTATTTTAACATTTTAATAGACCTTACATAAATGATATGACAAATGTAACTCTTTTTACTAAAAATTCATATATGAAATCATGTGACTTCTTCCTCGAAACTTATTCACTCGCATTCACTCAATTCGTATTGTTGTTGAGAATTGTTGACAAACTTGTTGAAAATAAAAGATATCGCTGCCAACTTATCATCGTTTTGCCTTTCTGCGCGATCATCTGGATTATCGAATCGCAAACATAGTAACAATATGACAAATCTATTTTCTGACATGCCGCATCTAAATATTTCACAGCCTGTATCATCTCTTGCAAATAAGTAACTTGTACGTTCGTGGTTAGATTTCAAAACAGCAGAATATAGTAAAAGCCCCACAAAAGCCTTCAGTTCAGTCAGATCTATGTCTTTCAGTTCAGGTTTATTCTGCCGAGCGAACTTCATTCTGTAACTGGCAATATTTTTGTTAGTCCAATTGAAACAAAAGATTTTTGCTACCTATAAAGGCAGGTAGATGTAATAGGAAATGGTGTTATGAAAATACCGATATGTTTCAGAAATTTATAAAGTGGTGTTTACCTGAAGGGCACAGCTAGATGTTATAGACCGGTGAGCATGAAACAAAGAAAACTCCCTTTGAATTTGTACAATGTATAATTTTAAATATACAAATTTAATTTAACCATAGGTAGGTAAAAACCCTATGGAGGGAGACAGGTCGCGCTTTGGTCCGTCAGGTTAATTGTCACTCCGTAACAACCATGGGATATCACTATGTTTAAAAACACTGTCCGTACACCTGTAGGCACCTCACTTACTCGAGGACCTCCGACTATCAGGTCTACCTGAGGCGTTCCGGAATACCGTACAGGTGATGAGTTGAGGCCGGCTCAGGCCAGGGCGTGCTGGACGATGGCGGCACAGCGGGCCAACTGTACGCAGCTGGCGGGCTGCACGTCCACCGGTCAACGTCGCAGTCCTTCACCGGGCCTTATCCGGAGTGTTGACAAAAGGAGAGGCGCGGCACATCCACATGCGCGCCGCACAAAGGAAAGCTTCGACGTGCAAACAACCAAGGCAAGCTCCGCCGTAATGAAGCTTGAAATAACTCTCAAACGCAGAAGAAAACAGTAGCAATCTTCATTCACAAAATTTGTGGAAATCATCTGATTCAAACATAAACTTCTTCTTAGACAATAGCATGTCACGACCATTGAAACTTCTTCATTCTTACAATAGAACTTTAAAACGTTAGAAAATTAAACAAAAACTCAAAACCCCCATCTGCAACAAGGAATGGCAATGATTAGCATGTGGTTCAGCTGACAGCGTGGCAAGGCAACTCACGAGTGTAAAACAAAGAAAATAACTTACAGGTTTATCCGGGATAGTTGGGCATCGCTCAGATGAAACCTAAACCCACCCACTGGACCTTCGGCGATGGGATTTCAGTGATGTTGCTGAAAACAAAGGACCTCGAGGTTATCACCAAGTTGGTGCAAAAATATGCACGAAGAATTGCGAGGACTCACCATCTCGGTTAAGTTGTTTATTTGAATTTAGACATCGGCTCTTGATGTCGCCGATAAATAGTGGCTTTTAATTTGCCCACATTATAGTTACGGCAGTGGAGTCTCCGGCGCTCTCGCGACGTCCCCACTTTCCAAAAACCTGTCTCTCAGCTCGGCCAGCTGTCAGTCTGACACACGAACCAACAATGTTGCCAACCAAAATAAAAATCTAGCAAACCATAGATTCGTTATCGATTCACTGACAACAAACGATCGATTTGTTTGATCCAAATTAATCCAAAACTCACTAGTCACTAGTTAAAGGTTAAAAAAAAAAACAACTGTCACTTAAGGGAACCCTAGTTAAGTAGCACCTAGCATGGTGAAAATGAATTTAGGTAAGGGTCGGATTTAAAGGGACCCCTTACTTAAGGGTCACTTACGTAGGAATATGTTGGTGAAAACGGACATAATAGTCTTTATGATACTACTCTGCAGCTTAACCTGTACAGTTGCTCGTCCAGCCGTCTGTAGTACATCTCCATATGCAACTTTCACTTGTAATGGTTGTTGTTCTACAAGGTCACTAAATAGAGATATGTCATGACACATATGGCTTGAAGCACCGCTGTCAATGTATCATGAATCACTGCTGATGCTCACTGATAGCGCTGTAAGCAGTGCCTTCGTTGTATCCACTTTGGTCTTGTTTATTTATTTTATTTATTTTTTATTAGCTTATCATGATGCGATGAAATCGTCATCAAGTGGCGACTTTGTCACTTAGTTGCTGCGCCACATCCATTATTTTGTTGACATAGCTTTCCATGCTCTCACACTCTTAACTTTCGTCCCAAACAAAGTTCGCAGTAGACCTAGTCTATGACACAAACTTTTGTCTTCGACGCCTTTTGTAGATTTGTCCATGCTTTCATTGCGGTATTAGCTTTCTTGATATGTACGTAAGCAGAAGGCTGCACCGACAACGCGATTCGAGCAAGCGCTTTTGCTTATTTTTGACATCGTCAAGTTTGGTTACGTCACCATCTTTTTCTACATATTCCCATAGGTCTTCATGAATTAAAACTCCTTTCATCGTGTATTTCCACGTATTGTAGTTTTCAATACCTTTTAATTTCTCCATGACAAGGGATGTAGAACCGCCGAACACCGCTATGGTCCTGCGAGCACGTTATATTTTGTTTTTCCTTTATGTCAAAGTTACGCGTAATTTTGACAATGGTCAAAGTCACCAAGATCATTGACCTTAAAGGTCAAGGTCACTTATACAAAATATTCCCATTATATCAACTTTATGTAGTAAACCTTCAAAATCAGTGACCGTAAAAGGGCTCGCTTTGCTCGGCCCCCCCCCCCCCCTCCCCCCCTACCATACAGCCTTCGTAACCTACAGTATCGTGCTACGGGTGCCGCTAATTTCCGTGCTCGCTTCGTTCGCACCCGTTACCGCGGTCGTTTCGAAGCAGCTTTCGGGCCTCGATCACACAAGCGAGATGACGGGAGATTCACCACTCCTACCACCCGAAAAGCCTCTGCTGTCTCTTTCTGCGCACCACCACTCGGTTTTGCAGCTTCCCTCTGCGAATCACCTCGTCCCTGCAGAAGGATGCAGCGCTACCTCGCACTACGTGTGGATTTTACCGACAGAAACAATTTGGCGAGCATCTATTCTACAGCCCTGAAGTTTAATCCCGCGTCTTAATACCGCGTCTTCGGGATATACATTAAGTATATCCCGAAGGAGAAGTCGGAAACGTGCAGCGTCATTGGGGAGTACACGTAAAGTGTTTTGCCTGTACATGTACTCTCCCATGTACCATTTTATCTTAGTGTCGCTGCGACACATCCTGCACTGCCGCTTCAATTCCAGTCCACTTTTACGTCCACATTCGGAGTGTTTCCAATCGGCACTCCAAGAGCGGCATTAACCGGAATCTGCACTGAGCCATTCATGAACTCCCGACTGTGATTCACATTGGAATGATCGCGCATGGTCAGCCTTAAATGTACTCCTACATATGACCGATGCATGTCGGTCATAACGTAAGAGTCTTGTTCCACATTGTTCGCAATAATGCGATCCGATGTGGGGCGAGATTTGTCGGCTATCAATTCAATGTGGTTTTTTTTAGTGAGGCGACTTATGCAGCCGAAAGACCACGTCTGACTCCGAAGTCCGAAGGATGCGGCCGCAGTGATATTTCCAGGTATAAAGATGGGGTTCATCCATCTCGACCATATCACCAGGGTCCCCAATTTTAACTCGGTCGTGGGCTTCAGCCACCTCGCAGACCTCACGAAGAAAATGATACATTTGGATGGCTGCCTTTTTTATCACCCCCACATCCAGAGCGGCTTGGGTCACCTTATCTCTCCTCATAAAATGTAAAATTAGCCTCAACGTGGCTAAAATTATAATTTGGCTTCTTTCAAAGAAGGTGTTTTTGAGAGGAGATAAGATGACCCTGCACGTTCTGACTCCGCACCTCCATCGGAAGCCAATTTTATAGGACGATGCAGATTCGCGATTAAGTTGCCTCGCCCTACCGCAATTTGGACACCTTGGGGCAGAACGCCGTATTAAAAGCCACGCAAAGGCGGCTATAATGGCGTCTTGCTCAGTATTAGTTGTGGCGATTCCATAATGAGAAATATTATTAATGCATTCTTCAGGGTCGCAAGAGTTAGGGCGCCTTCAAATTTGCCGCAAGGTGCCGCGCGGAGGCAGCGCGTCTGCAGCGCTGCAGTCGCGCTGCCGTCGCTATGTTTGAGAACGGTAGAGTTGTATTTTAGTTTTACGATGGACTCAGACGAAGAAACACTGCTCTTAGTGTTACTATTGATAAAAAAAAAAGAATTTTGAACAAAAAACAAAAAAAAAGAAGCCTAAGACAACGTTGCCATTATTTTGTATAACCCAACAAACTGAATTTTATAAAGTGAAAAGTTACAGTGATCAAAAATTTCAGAATTATTTAAGACTGTCAAGAAAACAATTCTACGAATTACTTTCTCGTTTAGAACCTTATATTGGAAAACAAAATACAACCTTCAAAAATACTATTTGTGCTGAAGAGAGGCTATTTATAACACTCAGGTGAGTAAAAAAATATAAAAAAAAATACATATTAATAATTGTTTTATTTTTTAAGTAAATCACATTACACATATTTCTTATTACTATTTTTAAATATTGTCATTACTCTCTGAAAACAAATTCTCATAAATAGACGACATATCAGTCAGTTGTGATGGTGATTCTTGTATTGACACATTGGCTGGGCTTTGGCTTGATTGATTCGTAGAAGTAAAGTAGCCATGATGTTGTTGATAAGAATATTCGAAATTATCATTGATAAATCGTCGTATCAGACCGATCATTTCGTACTTTGCGTCCGTCTTGCGGTGTTCAGGTATTTTCTTAAAATCACTTAATAATGATAATAAAAAACACCGATCGCCATCATTTTCAATAGATTCATCTTTTTTTTGCATTCTTTCAATGAGTATTTTCAAAATTTTATTAGTGTCATCTTCTACCGGCTGCTCCGAAACTTTCCTCTTTTTTGATGTCGAGGGCTGAGTAGAAATATCAATAGGTCTGGTCTCCGACAAACACGATAAAAATTGAAGTCGGTCAAAATGTTGATATTTTCGATGTGATGACGCAGCTGATCCACTCTTTGATGCTCTTTGCTTATTAAGTTCACGACTATAAGAATCCCTTAGGTTTTTCCATTTGCGTTGCAGTAGTATAGCTGAAAAAAAATTACAATCAAAATTTTTATTTACAGGTTCTTGGCAGAAGGTTGCAGTCTTACAAATTTATATCATACGTATAATCGTGGACTTTCTACGATTTGTGCTATTGTCAGAGAAGTTTGTCGAGCAATATACGAAAACCTCCATACTATTTATATACCTGAGCTTCAAGAAGAAGATTGGTTAATTATTGCTAACGGATATTACACTAAGGCCAATTTCCCTAATTGCTTGGGTGCTATTGATGGAAAACATATAAGAGTAATCAAACCAGAGCATAGTGGTTCTCTATATTACAATTATAAAAATTACTTTTCTATTGTTCTTTTAGCGATATGTGACTCAAACTATTGTTTTACGTACATAGATGTTGGGTCATATGGAAAAGCTTCTGATTCGCAAATTTTTAAAAATAGTAACTTTTACAAAAGACTACATGAACAGGACTTAAATATTCCCAATCCGTTGCCAATTACAAATGATGGACCACCAGTGCCTTTTATTTTCATTGGTGACGAAGCATTCGGAATTAGTAATTTTATACAACGCCCTTACGCTGGCAATCACCTAAATGAGAAGAAACGTATTTTCAACTATCGTTTATCGAGGGCAAGAAGATACATTGAGTGTTCGTTTGGCATAATGGCAAATAAGTGGAGAATTCTTCATCGTCCGATAAATGTACAAATACCCTTTGCTGAAGATATCGTTCGCGCGTGTTGTGTGTTACATAATTTACTTAGGAAGACGGATTCAAAGCAATCCAGCTCCAACCCAACAATGCTGAGATACGATTTACAAAACATACAACAAAATCAAAATAATCACCCACAAATAAGTGCTACGACTATACGTGATACACTAGCTGATTATTTTGTTAGTCCAGAAGGAGAATTGTCATGGCAAACGATGAAAATATAAAGAAGTTGTGTTAAAAATATGTAGGTATACTTACATGCTTCATTTTTTTCACTTGCGGTCTTGTTTGTAAAATTTTCAATAAATTTATTACATATTTCTTCCCAAGCCTTTTTCTTTTCGATTTTATTGCTGTACTTGTCGGACCTCGAATCCCATATCGCTGGACGACTTTCAACTTCATCGATAAATTCTTCAATCTGATTTTCGTTCATGTTTAGACTTGAACAACATATAGACACGTGCGCAACGTCACTAGTCGATCGATGAACTGATGCGCGATTGCAGCGCGAGCGCAGCGCTGCAATCGCGCGTTTTTTATCTGTATGGATTTACAAAGCAGCGCGACCGCAGCGCTGCAGACGCGCTGCCTCCGCGCGGCACTTAGCGGCAAATTTGAAGGCGCCCTTACAGGTAGAAACAGCTGTAAAATCTGTATCTTTACGAGTTCGTTTCAACATCGCGAATTTTTAAATATTTTTGAGTGGTTGTAATTAGTTGAATTTGGCGGAAAGACGTGATAGTTGTGGATGCGGCAATAAAAGCTATGAGTTATTTTTTTATGCAAGGATGTTTTACTGCGTTGAATGGAAAGTGTTGAGCAATTGGGGTGTATATAGTAGTATGTATAGAGAGTGATTTGATCAGGTTTAGAATACGAGTGTTGCTGGGATATGTTGGAAGTGTGTTTAAATGCGTGCATGTTTGGTGTATTTTGTGTGTGTGGTGTGTAATAGTGTGCATATTTAGGTGTGTGTGTGTATTAAGTGTGTTTTTGTGTAAGGGTTGTAATAGGAACATTTTTTATTTGGCATGTGGGTCCGACTAAAATACATACATAATATTTCAGTAAAAAAATGGGAATAATGATAGTTAAGTAAACTATAAAGTACCTTTGAGAAACACAAGTTAAGCAGTCTTTTTACTAAATGCTTCTTGTAGAAAATGAGATCATATCTTTCAAAGTCCAGTAATTTTTCGCTTTTATACTTGATTTATTTGAGATTCGACGGACACGATGATTATTTTAGCTCCTTCTTTCTCTCGCAAAAGCACTTTGGCATTTGCAGTCCAGTTAAACTGGAATTGACCTGACTTGGTGAACTGCCGAGCTAGGTAATATAGACGTTTACCCTTCATCGTCAAGTGCTCGTCTATATAGATGGGCTCCGGGGTGCTGTTTGGATATCAGTTTTGTGTTCAGCTTACAGTTTTTGTTCATTTCATTGTATGCTTTAAAGGATTGCAGTACGGTGTTTTTTAGAATTACAGATTTTAAGGTGACAAGAATCGTCTTCTCTGTTTTGGATGGGAGTCTACGGATGTCCAGTATATCTGGTCGGTCAACCGATGCCGATATCACGTTGAAAATGTCTAGTGAAGTTTTTACAAGGTCTTCAGTAGTCTCCTTGTCTCTGCAGGGAACATTACGTATTTATAGTAGATTTAGTTTGAATTTCCTGCATTGTTCCTCCTCAACACTCTCTAACTCTTTTATACGCAGTTATTGTGCAGAGCATTTTTGTCCCAGATCGACTAGACTAACTTTCATACCATCATATTCTGAAGACAGGTATTCAAGTGATTTTTCTATGTCTGCATTTGTCTTTCGAATATCAGATATTTCAAACTTCATGTCCTCGATGATGCGCATTTGTTATTCAGTATGAAGGCAAATTGTAGTTTTTCTAGGCCGATTGCCGGGCATCTTTTATCTGCATAATAAAACTCCTTCATTAGATCAATAAATATATAAGGTGAATAAACTTTATGTATGTGTATATGGCCAAAAAGACTATACTATATAATTTGCATTTTTTGGTTGCGTTTTTTTGTTTCAGTATGTCTTCACAAGTCTATTAATTTTGCTAGTAATTCTACTTTACAAAATGTGCAAAACGCTTTCGTGTCATCACCTAAAGACTTAAGCCAGGTTTGGAATTAATTTAGTGATTCCAATTCTTTTCTATACTTTTGTGCGTATTGTTTTTTCTTGAGTGGAAATTCCATTATTAAATGTTATTTACAGCTTCAGGAGTTCACACACTGTTTCAAAACACAACACACACAATTTATATTGAGGACATACTTAAGTAGCCGCGACGCGAGGGACTCTTTTTAAGTAAAAATTGAAGTTTTAATTTAAACTTTTTAATGTGTACTCTACAATGGTCAACTTAAGACTAAACTTACGAGCTAATTCTATTAACTAAGACGACTATCAAAATAACAATACCTCCCGGTAGTTCGGGCTTGTCTCTAGCTGAATGCGCAGGACGGATGTTGTCCGTCCTGTACAAATAATACTTGCCTGCGCAAACTGGTTTGTACAGGTATGCTCGCAAGTAAGACGGATGGTGTAGACGGGCTATTAGCATTTGAACGCGCCGCTCCCCGCACCGGCCGCCGCGCCGCTGCCGCTGTCATCCAGTTTGAGGCCTAAGTAACAGTAACAAGTTTTCTTTTAAATTAAATTGTTATAACAGTACTTTTTAAAAGTTTTACATAATCCGTCTTTTAATAATCAGTCAGATAACTAATTTAAAGTATAACATCAACTAATTCAGTCCATATATTTTTTTAAGAGAATATAATTAGTTCGGTAGCAAAATACCTAATTAAATAATTATCAAAACATTACAAACAATTACTAAATGTCACTTAATTATGAAGAATAGAAATTCTTAAAACAGTTTCCCTCCCTGACAATGCATAAGCACCTGTCATGTTGTGCAAATTATCCAGGATTTTTTCTGACAAACCCGGCACCCGGCATGTGACTCGCCTTGCGACGTCGAAATGCAATGGCTGGTGTTGGAATTGCAGATTTTCTGCCCCTCTTTACTCTGTGGTTTGTGTTGTTAGATTCGTCAGAATTTTCTGATGAGGTGTCACAGAATTGCTGTAACATAATTTCACTTATAGACAATTTGTAACTGCGTAGCTGTCTTATATCTTTTGTAGGAGTTCCACTAGCTTTTTTATCTTCTTTGTAAGAAACCCAGGAATTGCAGACAGCAAGATCAATCATATGACAGAAAACTGCAGGTCAATTTTCTCGTCTTGTAACGCCCCCCATATTACTGTTATAAGCATTCACAACCTTGGTTCTGGAAACGTAGATATAACTCTTCAGGTTCTTGCTCCATCTTCGATAGATATCAGTTGGCTCCTTAGCATATATATTTCACATAAGCATAACGGGCTTATTATCAAGCCACATCGAAATAGCCAGTTTATTCTCCCGGTTTGTCAGAACTTCACAAGCTATGCAGGGGTATTATTAACCCAGTTAGTGTTACCCTTAACACTGGGATACTTCAGGTTGCTCTGCAATTTCCGTGTCCATAACATCTCTTTGATTATCTTGCTTCCTAATTTCTTTGTTTAATATGGTATTCGACTACAGCATTGAATAAGTGGGTGCTGTGTCATCTACTTTTCGCATTCAATTGCGTATTTCGTCTTTAATGGGCTATGAACTGCGATATCTAATGGTTGAAGCTTATGACTTCCATGTTGTGGAAGTGTGACCATTACAATATGGTTCGCACGAGCATATTCGGTAGCTTCTAAACTGATGTGAGAAGAGTGGTTATCTAATACCAGTAATACAGGTTCCTCTTGTGTTGGATGACTGAAGTGTTTGAAATGTTGTAGCCAATTAACAAATAAAGCGGAATTTATGAAGCCACTTTCAGAAACCATTAGTATATTTTGCAGATGACAGCCGTCTAGTAACTCTGAGCGTGGTCTCTTGCGGGGGTAAATGAAAGCTGGAGGAATGAAATGGCCTGTCACACTCATGATGGTGCCTCTCTCGGCAGAAACTATTTTGCCGACTACCTTTTTACCTCTGACACTGACCACCTTCGGGGTTTTTTTAGGAACCGTGCTCATGCCTATCTCGTCCATATTATAAATTTTATTTAGAGAAAACTTGTATTTATCATAAACCTCCTTGAGGTTTTTGTAAAATCTTTCAACCTGAGCTCTATTAAACCCTATAGCCCTTGCTAAGCTTGTTGGAGCAGACTGCCGCAAACATAGATCAGGGTGTCGCCGGAGAAAACATTCTACCCAGTCACGACCAGCCATCTTTGACGACTCATTAATCTTTCGAACGCCGGAACGCGGATCTCGACCAGACACAATGTAAAATCTATTGTGTCTGGTATCTCGGCATATGAGAGGTTAAAGCGATGTTGTATATTATTTGCTACAGCAAACTCGTATGCTAAACGGCGCAAATCTTTTATTGTTAAGCCAAAGAACATGTCATCCATTTTTTTACAGTGAGTAACAAATTCTAACTCTTGAGCCTCGTTAAATATTGGCCTGAAGCGACCTAATGATATTGGAGTATTTTTGTTCTTTAACCTTTTTCTGAGACCTCCTCCGCTATTCCCAACTTCTTCTGCAGCACGCCTCTGACTCATCCCATCAACTATTGAAGATTTGGCTCTAGAAATTTGTGCTTCTGTCAACATCGTTCTATCTGGTCGCTTCCTTACGTAATTACGTGGCATTTTTCTGGAATTCAAAAACAATTTATTATTGTATTACCGACTATATTTTCTGCTGGTACATCCTTTAATGGTGTGCTTAAATTGACAAAATATTCGGCTATTTCTTGAGGTCCCTTTTCAGCTCTCGCCTTTGAAATATTTTGAGTCATTTTAAGAGTCAATTTGTCCTCTCTGGACCCATGCATCACCAGGAATCCAATTCTTGAACATATGATCTCGAGAATTTTTCTTTAGATATTCATGGACTACAAGCTGTAGATCCACTTTAGTAAGCGGGGAGCCAAAATCGCTAGCATCTTGTAAAACTCTCACAATTTGATTCTCTTTTGCAGCTGATAGTACAGTAGGATAACCCACTGACTTCAAATGTTTCTTTTTTATTTTATTTAATATTGTGCGTCTTGGGATACCAAGTTGCCGTTGAGCATCTCGTGAAGAAATTTGGCCTGATTCTACTGATTCACATGCAAGTTTTAACATTTCTTCAGTGTAATTAAATTCTTATACACCCGGGAATTATGCCTCGCCCATCCCAAATAAAAAACGACACTGATGACATGGGCGCAACTACCCAGTGTTCTTCTGCCTTGAATACAAGTGCAATAATAACTGCTTATGGCATCTCTACCTTCAGCAGCAGGGTTATATAAAATGTAAGGTAAATAGACTTTTGAAGTTATATGCCTGGAATTTATTTTGCACCTTAATAACGAACTGTCATCATTTACAGCTTCCGGGTGCCTGTACATTTCAACATCATATACGCCAGTACGTTTTAAATGCTCGCTACAGTACGAGCGTGCTATCTTTACGTGGTATGTACCAATCGCAAATAAAATTATCTCTTTTATAGTGAGCCGTGGAAAATCGAATGCCTCTGGACTGTCAGCCACCATTCTTGAAAATGTTGCTCTTTGTCTATTGACGTTGTTCCTCTCCACATACTCAGCCAAAAGGTTTGGTGTATTTATATTAGTATTTATAATATCTATAAAAGCATTCGTGTATTGACTGTCTGCGTATGGTTCTTGGAAACAATTAATTAAAGCGGCAGCGATTTTAAAATCCGCAAACACGTGAGGTACATGGCGATTGAATATCCTATTTCTAAATAATTTGTAATCGCGTTTGAAGCGTCCATTAATTTTTTCTACGACCCATCTCGCCATTGTTATTAGTCTGGATTTATTTGCGACTTTGCGTTTTCTGTGCTTAATTGACTTTCATTTCGGCGTTTCGATGGAGGCATGTGCGGTACGTAACCATGTGATTCCAAAGTTGATATCGAGTCCCGGAAACCCCTATCCAAAATAAAAACATAGCCTTCCTCGAAGAAATAATTAAATACCCCATCTTCCATGGGTTCATTATGATTTTGGAGAATCTGCTTCATGATATCGGCGTCCGACGTTCTAGCAGCATATGGACCCGTCACATCTAGTATGTAGCCGTCAGCGCACACAATCATGAAGGGTTTCATTAGATTCCTATACTTATGCGTACTATAGGTTACGCGTTGAAATAAAAAATTAGTTGATTTTTCTATAAATAAATAAGTACCGTCTAAAATGACTATCGCTTTTGGCGAAACTTCATTTCCGAAAAAATAATTTGGTTGAATTCGGTTATGTTCAATAACTTGCTCCCGAGTAATATGATTAAATCCTAAGTATTGTGGAAGGAAGTCTTCTAAGAGACAGCTTCTAACGCTGTGAATTTTTCTGTCTACGGTTCTTACTGAGACATTAAAAGCAGTGGCAAGTCGATTATTTGGCTCGGCCGTTCTCAATTTGCTCAAGTATACAGGGTGTCCCGTAAAGAGCACGACAGACTGAAATGTAAGGAAGATTGAGGTGTGCCCTACTCGATAAAAAAAATGACCTCAGTAAAAGTGTCACCGTTTTCGAGATATTCCCGACTTTTTATTTTTTTCGACACAAGAAAGCAGATAACTCTGTAATTTATTTTTGTAAATATTCTAGAATAGTAGATCTACCATATTTAAATACTATTTTGCTAAATATCAATAAGTATCTTTGAAAAAAAAAACATTATTCTTATTATTTTTTTGTACAAAAATTATTTACCTCAACTTTGGCATTCGGTGGTGAAAAAAAAATGTACTGGACTGTCACTGCACATTTTACAGATAAATTACTTATTTAATAAGGATTTCAGAAAGGTATAATACTGGCCATATTTTTGTAGAAAAAGAAAAGAAATTGCCAGTATTGTGCAAAAGGGGCTAATTCATATTAAATTTGAATAATAAATAAAATACACATGTTTGAGTAAAAAATCATTTTTTAATATTTAGTCAATGAATACATCTAGTATGTGCTCGAATTGCCGGCCTTCTTGTGCGATACACGCGCGGCACCTCTTAATGAAAGCCCTTTTTAACCGTCTTAAGCTTAATTCTGATATTTCTTGGGCTACTGTATTAATTTGTTGTCGCAGGTGTTCTTCACTCTGAATAGCTTCTTTATACACCTTGTCCTTCATGCAGCCCCAATAAAAGAAATCCAATGGATTTAGATCGGGGGATCGAGCAGGCCAATTGATTGTGCCTCCTCGTCCGATCCATCGACGAGGGAATGTAGAGTTTAAATGGTCCCTTACTTGACGGCCGTAGTGCGCGGGGCACCCGTCGTGTTATATAGCCAAATCTCGGCGCGGTGTATTTGTATTAATGTTTTAAAATAAAATGTATTGCTATAGCCGGAGAAAAGGAGAACACTCAATAACGTTTATACGATGTTGAATTATATTAGTTATAAATTTTTAAATGGGTGTACAATAATAGTTTTTTACGTTTATTTGTTCTATTTAGAACATAAAAATAATAAAAAAACCCAACAAGAATTTTTGCAAAAGTATGAAAAAAAAAGCGCCTAACCAAAAACATTATGCAATTTTAATGTGTTCGCCTCTGATTTCGGCCATGCGGACTTTTTACATTCATTTATCCTTATTTTACGAAAAAAATGAGATATGTTTCGTTTGCGCCGGGCCTGGGGCACATTTGACCACTCTCTTTTAATGTTTGGAATTAAATAAGCACAGCAGTAGCAGTGAGTAATAAATAAATAAAGGAAAAAATAATAATACAAAGTATAGTAATGTGCCAACCCTAAGCCTTTTGTGACGACGGGCAATGTTGTCAATCGTAGGTTGGAATATTACTAGATAACTTTGCCCATTATCATAATTTTATTTCTAAAAGACCTTGAGCAATGACACTATCATAAATATACTCTACAAATCATTAGCTGTGACATGATATAAAGTAAACTAACCTGTGTTTTCGCCATCTCGCAGAATTTACTTTTAAATTAGCGCTTAAATTTGCCCGCAAAAACACGCACATCACTCGACAAGTTCTAACAAGTTACTAAGCGAAGTTAGCAACGAACACGATTTTCAGTATTGCTATACGTACATAATATAACCCATTTTCAGTATTGCTATATATATAACCCATTTTCTACCAAAGTCACTCAATGTTGCCATAATATTAAGATATTTTTGCATATCAAAGACACGCTTTTAAATCGCATTTTGGGCAAAGTTCAGTCGGGTGGCAAAGTTGGCATATTTTACGGTAATAATAAAAAAGAGAATGTAAATCCACCACAGGCTTTGTCAGTACCAACATTCATATTCAAAAATAATAAAAAAAAAACAAGGGAAAGCATATTCAAATCATACATAATAAAATTCGTACGAGCTTTGTCAAAATACAAAAACATTATTATTATATTTTGTACTATTGGAATTATGACTATTGTTTCACTACAGTTACATTGTTGTCAGTCTCAATAAATCGAATATTAACACGTTCAGACCGGGGTGTACCACCGGTGGAGCACGGAGTACTCGCTGACTGGGCGGGCTGTACCACCGGTGGCCACGCAACACCTGACTTTTAATGTACTAAGAAATTCGTGCCGCCTTGAAGGAGAGTATTGTAATTACCGTTCCCGCCATGTTAATTCGACAAAGTTTCATAGTAATAATTACTTACCTAAATCTTTCTTTTTTTCCTCGGAGTCATCTTTATCAGAAAATATTAACACCAATTCTTCCCAAAACCTACGTTTTAAAATCCTGTTGGCATAATCAGGTGATTCCAAATCCCATATCGCCGATCTTTTTTGAATTTCGACTATAAACAATTCCGTGTCAAAATTTTGGCGCTCCATTGCCCTCGATACGTGCACTCGCTCTAAAGTTCGCGCGGTAACTGGACGCAACAAGACGTCCCTAGTATCTCAATACGCGCGAATCAAGCGCGAGTCGAGAGTCTGGCGTAGTGCACACGATTCACGCGCGTATTTTAAATTCGCGCGATGCTTGTGGACGCGATGTATTGCTGTCTAGTATCTCACTAACGCGCGAATCATTTTTCGCGGCGAATTCGCCCTTTGTCGACAAGCTCTTACGTCAGCGCAGGTCACGCGGTACTGAGTGATGACACAAAACATTTAACCTATTATAGGATTATTAAGGCCCCAGTACACAATGGCCTGTGATGGGCCACGCTTTGCAATGCACAACTGTAGGCCACGATCACTTGATGTTCACACAATGGCGCTTGACTCATTGCTGCCTGGCAAACCACTTGCGATGGACGTCGAAGTAATTACGGCTGCGGCTATTTATTTGTATACTATTTACAAGTATTATAGAAGTGTGTACCGTCACAAAGTTATTAAAAAGAAATGGCGAAAAAGGCGATGGTGGATGGTGACCATTCATCGAAACAGGACAAGGTACGTAGATTTTTTATTTTTTATTTAGGATATGATATTAATATTTAGAATGTTAACGTAAACAACGTGACTAAGTTTTTTTTTACCGTTTTCAGGCAATTCATGGACAATCCGCTAAGCGACCTTGTTGCAGAACCATCAGGAGAATTCGATAACTTTGTTCGTATGTCATCTAGTGATTTCGAGTATACAGGGTGTTAGTAACATCGTAACGAAAACTTTGAGGGATGATTGGGACCATGATTCTGAGATGATATCAAGTGGAATTTTCCGTCGCAAAAGTATGGAACAGAAAATAACTTAAAAAAAACAAAAATTTTCATGAATTTTCCGACTGAAAATTCCACTTGATTTCAACTCAGAATCATTGTCTGAATCATCCCCCTCAGTATTCGTTACGGTATCACTAACACCCATACCTACTTGTATGGCTACATTATGTACTTGCGCGGGGTGTAAGTGACATCGTAACGAATACTGAGGGGGATGATTCAGCTGATTATTCTGAGTTAATATCAAGTGGAATTTTTCATCGCAAAAGTATAAAATTGTAAATAATTTAAAAAAATTAAAAAAAAAATCATGAATTTTGCGACGGAAAATTCCACTTGATATGAACTCAGAATCATGGTCTGAATCATCCCCCTCAGTATTCGTTACGATGTCACTAACACCCTGTATATTGCAAATTATCGCCAATTATTGCAAAAAAGGATACATATTGGCGAGAAGCAATACCTCCAAAAATAAGATTGGCATTGACATTGTGATTTCTTGATTGAGGAGCCTGCACTACCATTTTAAAATATCAAGTACACTCATATCTAGAATTATTCCAGAAGTATGTTTGGCTCTGAACCAAGTGCTAAAGGACAGGATTAAGGTGAGTTAGTAAAACATTTGTACTTACTTTATTTTTGTTTTGTACTTTAATTTTTTTTATCAATAATTATTACCCCATTACATTTTTTTAATTGGTTATTTTAACAATCGTCATTCAAAGCTTTTGCATAAGCATCAGCCAAAATATTTTGAGACTGACTTTGTGTCTGAGAATACAATCCGTTAATTTGCATGGATCCCTCAGGTATATGGATCAAAGGGACAGGTGTATGGATTCTGTTGGGGGATTGATAAAGTACATCTTGTGTGTATGAGGCATTAGGGAGTTCAGTAGGCGGAAGAGGGGACGGAGTTTGCGCAGGTGGAATAGGTGATGGGCTTTGTATAGGAGAAGTAATTATATAATGATTTGAAGACGATGATGAGGGGCGATTGATCCAAGATGGCGACGGTGATGGACAAGAATAGCTGGTGGCTGAAGAAGACGGACGTTTACTTATAATGATTTGAGAAGGTGAAGACACGTACTGAGGACTACAATTGCGACGCCGTTTTAATAGACTTCCATCAATTTCGTACATTATTTCTTGTCTCTCATTATCTGAATATTTTCTGAGTTTGTTAGCAAGAAGCCTCCCATACAAGTCGCAGTCGTCCTGTTTTTTATTTTGTTGGTCTTGATTGAGAATAGCCTGGTTTAACGTATTAAAAGCCTTTGACATTTCCTTATCTACTTTTTCTAACTCAGGTGGCTTAACTGAACGTCTCCTCTGTACAGGTATCTTTATATTCATGTCCTTTGGTTCTGTGTTGCTTCTAGCATCACTTGGAGTTTCCGTTTCTTCTTCTGTCTGTCCTCCAATGACTGCCTGAAAAAAATATATTTATTTTTTCAGATTCCCACAAGTCCTGAAGAATGGCTGACCAAAACGCGCGCGATAGATGGGAAGCATATTACCATATTAGCACCAGCTCATACCGGATCTGAATACTTTAATTACAAAGGAAGTTTCAGCATCGTTTTATTAGCCCTAGTAGATAGTGGTTACTGTTTTTTGTTTGCTGACATAGGAGGCCAAGGGAGAATTAGTGATGGAGGTGTTTTAAAACAAAGCAATTTGTGGAAAAAAATATGTGATGGAACCCTTAATTTACCACCTAGTTGCCCACTTCCTGGAAGTAATACCAATATGCCTTATGTTTTTCTGGGTGATGGCGCTTTTGCTCTTAGTACTCATATTATGAAGCCCTTTCCTGGACATCATCAGTTAGGTACCCCAGAAAGAATGTTCAATCAACAACTATCACGTTCTCGTGCGGTCGTAGAAAATTCTTTCGGGATATTATCGTCAGTTTTTATAGTACTTAAAAGACCTATTCCATTAGATGTCGTTAAAACTTCTATTATAACCCACAGCTGTTTATTACTACACAATTTTTTAAGAAAGAGCAAATCATCTCGCAATATTTATACTCCACCAGGCAGTACTGACAACTATGATAGTAATGGTGAATTAATCCGTGTAGGTATAAGAGTAAACCATGAAGAAAATCTATTACCATTACAATCTGTACCTCGTCGGGCTCCTAATAATGCTACGCAAATAAGATCAGATTTTATGAATTACATCCATCAAAGAAGACTATGCAGTGGTAGGGCCTATGATGCATAATTTAATTAGTTTATAATTTGTGGAAACCAAAATGAGTAAATACTTAGTTACTTATTAATAAAAATTTTGGAAAATAATTAATTGTTTTACTTACCCTATGCTCATCTGTCGCAATTATACTTTTTACTGTGTATTTGCCTTTTAAAAATGCCTCCATAGCATCATAAAAAATCCAAATTGGCTTATAAATTTCTTCTTCTCCCATACCAGATCGGACCGAATCTTGTTTTTTCTTGAAATGCATCCGAAATGCTGACATCAATGTCTCTTTCTTTTTTTTAAGTTCCGAAACAGGAATTTGCAGGGAGTCTGCAATGCGATTCCATGCATCATTCACCTGAAAACATCGTACCCACAATACTACATTAAAAATGCCAGCATGATGAGAGATGATAATTGAATCCCAAATCTATGCGAATATCTAACTAACAAATCTTTGCAGCCTCCGCGGGCTTTACCTGCTAACAAGAACATACATGTTCAGACACAGGTTTACTAAGGATTTAAACAAGGAACCCGCAGTATACCCAGTTGTCAATATCAATAAATCTTAGCGCACATAGATAGATAGTAGGTATACATAATTTCTATCAAAATAAAAATAGTATAAACATACCTTGTTCTTATCCTTGTGCAGTGCATTACTTGGGTCCCAAATTGCGGGCTCAGATTGATATAAATCAATAAACTTGAAAGTTTCTTCATTGCTCCACGCTATTGACATTTTGGACGATCGCAAACCACGCCAATAGCACGCAACACTTAGGCTGTGTCCCCAGTAAGCAAACTGTCAGCGGCCGACTGAGTGAGCCGCAGCAGCGAACTGAAATTTGAGTTAGCTGCAGACTCAAATCAATTTTCGTGCGTCGCAAGCAAACTGTTAAGAGTTATAGCCTTATTTAGCCGACCGACTGAATTATCACTTTACTTTTGTTGTACGAATGGAGTGGTTGTGTTGGTCACGATGAATATTTTTGAAGTAATTGGTATCTTAGAAGCGCTGAAAGAGGATAAAAGGAAGCACTGGGTTCACCCATTATACAAGAAAAGGTTGAGCATTGGACAATTTCACACTCTTTACCCAGAACTAAGGAAACATCCAGAAAAATTTTACGACTATTTCAATATGACTTGTCATACATTTGATGAATTGTTGAACTCTATAACCCAGTACATAGCTAAAAATAATATCACAAGAGATACATTATGTCCCGAAGAACGGCTTACTATAACTTTGAGGTAAGTAAATAATTAACGCTTTAGGATTTTAAAAAAATTGTTATTTTTATTTAAATACAAAGTCACTTTCGCATTTATACTTAGTTTTTAATTTAACAATCACTTTTCAAAATTACTGTTTTATTAAATTGAATTAGGAACAAATATGGTAACATTAAGTTGGTAACCAGTCATTCGTCATCTTCAATGTGGTTTGAATCGCCTCGCAATATTGCTTCTATGTCTTCTACTTCCGCTGAAGAACCTGTAGAGCTATGTGATGGACTGTTTCGAGGGTAGTTTTGCACATTTGGTGTACTGCTGCTTCCACTCGCATAGCCATACTGATGTGGGTACTGGTAGGCATTCGGACATCCAGTTTGCATCATACCACCGTCATAATTATTATGTACACTATATTTTATATTTTTAAAAATTTTCATCACTTCGAACCGAAATTCAAAATTCTGTGTTGGGGACATTGTCTTCATTTCCGGTAAAATATTTAGTAGAAAGTTCATATCTGGATCGTTTTCTCTTTTTTTTTTCCATCGAGTTAATTAGTGCTTCTTGAAACACAGTCATCTTTTTTGGGCTACTGACATTAACTACCGAGTCAGTAGAATCATTATCATCTAAAATAGCGCTACTGTCGCTAGACGTCTCGGCGCTAATATTGCCAGATGTCTGGTTGCTAGCTCTAGAAACATTTAAAAAGTGTAACATATCCAAGTATGGTGTCTTGCGTTTTTTTGTTGCCCCACTTCCGCTTTTGACTGAGGAATCCTTATTTTTTTTCTCTGGTGTGATAGTCGCGCAAACCCTTCCATTTTTTTTGTAGGTCTTTTACTGAAACAGAAATAATCGGTAGTTCAATATTCTTTCCAGATTCCTGTCAAGTGGACTAAGTTACAGAAAAATTGCACAAGAGTTTCTTGTTGGAAAATCGACGGTATCGAAAATAATAAGTGAAACTGTATGCATTATATGGGATATTTTACAGCCACAGGAAATGCCGGAACCTTCTGAAGAATTGTGGCTAGAAATAGCAAAACGATATTATAAAAAAAACCAACTATCTTAATTGTATAGGATCTATCGATGGCAAGCATATCCGTATTAGAAAACCACCAAAAAGTGGGTCTAACTATTTTAATTATAAGAAGTTCTTCTCAATTGTTCTGTTAGCCGTAGCAGATGCAAACTATTCTTTTATAGCTATTGATGTAGGTGCTAGCGGACGGAATGCTGACAGTAATATATTTAAAGAAAGTGGTTTTGGCAAAAAATTGGCGTGTGGGTCTCTGAAGATTCCTAACTCAACTAAATTGCCTAATTCAAATGGATTGCCCCAACCTTTCGTGTTTCTTGGAGATGAGGCATTTGGATTACAAAAGCATATTGAGGCCTTTTCCTAATAAAAGTTTAAATAAGGAACAGCGACTTTACAATTATCGTCATAGTCGAGCTAGGAGATGCGTGGAATGTGCATTCGGCATCCTAACAAGCAAATGGAGAGTTCTGCATACACCGATCGCTACTAATCTGAATACAACCATCGCTATCGTAAAAGCTGTTTGTATTTTACATAATTTTGTCATCGCAAGAGAACAAGCACAATATGCACATATTTCCCGACGTAACTCAACAACTCTTACAAGTTCAAGGAGCCAAATTATTACTGTATCAAATTCTGGAAAAATAACAAGAGAAAACTTTAAAAACTATTTTCTTAACGAAGGAAGGCTACCCTGGCAAGAGAAATATTTGAAAGTTGTAGCTACAGGAAGAAATAGTGTAACGGAGTGTGTAAAGCCGTAAATACTATGTAAATTTCCGTAAATACTTTGTTTTATAATAAATAATAATAATAATATATCTTCACGACCGTTATCCCCGAAGGGGTGATCAGAGACACATCCATATCGCACGATCTGGCATGTGTCCACTTTTAGGGCGCCTTCAAATTTGCCGCAAGGTGCCGCGCGGAGGCAGCGCGTCTGCAGCGCTGCAGTCGCGCTGCCGTCGCTATGTTTGAGAACGGTAGAGTTGTATTTTAGTTTTACGATGGACTCAGACGAAGAAACACTGCTCTTAGTGTTACTATTGATAAAAAAAAAAAAAGAATTTTGAACAAAAAACAAAAAAAAAAGAAGCCTAAGACAACGTTGCCATTATTTTGTATAACCCAACAAACTGAATTTTATAAAGTGAAAAGTTACAGTGATCAAAAATTTCAGAATTATTTAAGACTGTCAAGAAAACAATTCTACGAATTACTTTCTCGTTTAGAACCTTATATTGGAAAACAAAATACAACCTTCAAAAATACTATTTGTGCTGAAGAGAGACTATTTATAACACTCAGGTGAGTAAAAAATTATAAAAAAAATACATATTAATAATTGTTTTATTTTTTAAGTAAATCACATTACACATTTTTCTTATTACTATTTTTAAATATTGTCATTACTCTCTGAAAACAAATTCTCATAAATAGACGACATATCAGTCAGTTGTGATGGTGATTCTTGTATTGACACATTGGCTGGGCTTTGGCTTGATTGATTCGTAGAAGTAAAGTAGCCATGATGTTGTTGATAAGAATATTCGAAATTATCATTGATAAATCGTCGTATCAGACCGATCATTTCGTACTTTGCGTCCGTCTTGCGGTGTTCAGGTATTTTCTTAAAATCACTTAATAATGATAATAAAAAACACCGATCGCCATCATTTTCAATAGATTCATCTTTTTTTGCATTCTTTCAATGAGTATTTTCAAAATTTTATTAGTGTCATCTTCTACCGGCTGCTCCGAAACTTTCCTCTTTTTTGATGTCGAGGGCTGAGTAGAAATATCAATAGGTCTGGTCTCCGACAAACACGATAAAAATTGAAGTCGGTCAAAATGTTGATATTTTCGATGTGATGAGGCAGCTGATCCACTCTTTGATGCTCTTTGCTTATTAAGTTCACGACTATAAGAATCCCTTAGGTTTTTCCATTTGCGTTGCAGTAGTATAGCTGAAAAAAAATTACAATCAAAATTTTTATTTACAGGTTCTTGGCAGAAGGTTGCAGTCTTACAAATTTATATCATACGTATAATCGTGGACTTTCTACGATTTGTGCTATTGTCAGAGAAGTTTGTCGAGCAATATACGAAAACCTCCATACTATTTATATACCTGAGCTTCAAGAAGAAGATTGGTTAATTATTGCTAACGGATATTACACTAAGGCCAATTTCCCTAATTGCTTGGGTGCTATTGATGGAAAACATATAAGAGTAATCAAACCAGAGCATAGTGGTTCTCTATATTACAATTATAAAAATTACTTTTCTATTGTTCTTTTAGCGATATGTGACTCAAACTATTGTTTTACGTACATAGATGTTGGGTCATATGGAAAAGCTTCTGATTCGCAAATTTTTAAAAATAGTAACTTTTACAAAAGACTACATGAACAGGACTTAAATATTCCCAATCCGTTGCCAATTACAAATGATGGACCACCAGTGCCTTTTATTTTCATTGGTGACGAAGCATTCGGAATTAGTAATTTTATACAACGCCCTTACGCTGGCAATCACCTAAATGAGAAGAAACGTATTTTCAACTATCGTTTATCGAGGGCAAGAAGATACATTGAGTGTTCGTTTGGCATAATGGCAAATAAGTGGAGAATTCTTCATCGTCCGATAAATGTACAAATACCCTTTGCTGAAGATATCGTTCGCGCGTGTTGTGTGTTACATAATTTACTTAGGAAGACGGATTCAAAGCAATCCAGCTCCAACCCAACAATGCTGAGATACGATTTACAAAACATACAACAAAATCAAAATAATCACCCACAAATAAGTGCTACGACTATACGTGATACACTAGCTGATTATTTTGTTAGTCCAGAAGGAGAATTGTCATGGCAAACGATGAAAATATAAAGAAGTTGTGTTAAAAATATGTAGGTATACTTACATGCTTCATTTTTTTCACTTGCGGTCTTGTTTGTAAAATTTTCAATAAATTTATTACATATTTCTTCCCAAGCCTTTTTCTTTTCGATTTTATTGCTGTACTTGTCGGACCTCGAATCCCATATCGCTGGACGACTTTCAACTTCATCGATAAATTCTTCAATCTGATTTTCGTTCATGTTTAGACTTGAACAACATATAGACACGTGCGCAACGTCACTAGTCGATCGATGAACTGATGCGCGATTGCAGCGCGAGCGCAGCGCTGCAATCGCGCGTTTTTTATCTGTATGGATTTACAAAGCAGCGCGACCGCAGCGCTGCAGACGCGCTGCCTCCGCGCGGCACTTAGCGGCAAATTTGAAGGCGCCCTTAGCGAGTTAAACCTTCAGATATCACGTGACAGGTCGCTAGCCCATCGCCGCTTTCGATACCTTCCGGGATTTGTGAATTAGTGGACAATTCACTGTTCGAACTTTTCAAGTCGCTAGATAGCGTCGAACATGACTTAACGACTGATTTTCTTTTGAAAATCAACCGGGACCGACTGCTTAACGTGCCCTCCGAAGCACGGAAACGCTCGTCAAATTACCACTAAGCGGTCACCCATCCTATGACTGACCGCGGCCACTGTTGCTTAACTTTGGTGATCGAATTGATTACCGCAGTACCGCACGGCCACGAGCGCTTCTTCGCACTTTGTTTTATGTAATGAGTGATACAAGTATATTGTTGAATAAATAATAAATTCATTATAATGGAACTTACTTCTTTTTTGTTTAGTGTTTTCTTCTAAGTTTTGCCAATCATCGTATATAATATCAGCGACTTCATTCCAATTGCTCTGCTTTAATACTCTGTTGCTGTATTCTTCACTCGACATGTTCCATATGCATGGTCTATTCTGTATTTCACTAATAAACCTTTCCGTATCAAAGGACATCTTGGATTTTCAGTGCATTAACTTCTTTCACCCTAAGGTTGCCTGGCAGAAATTGCTATTTAGCAATAAGGCCGCCTATTGTACTTATGTTTTTATTCGTATGTTTATGTCCTTTGTATATGTCGTTGTGCAATAAAGTATTATTGATTGATTGATTGATGTGTGTGTGCGTTGAGATTAGTTAGGTGCGATGCAAAAAACACGTCCTAACACGATGATAGCTTTTTTCTAACTATCCGAATAATCATTTTGCGGCAAACGTGAGTCACTACGCCCGACGAACAACCAATCGCCGACTGGAACCGGTTTTGGTGGGAGTCGGCCGCTCACTAAAATAGTCGGCGCGCGTAACGCTGCAACTGCGTACAGTGAGCGCAAAACTAGCAAACTGTGAACACTCCATTTGAAATATATGGAAGGGCGTACTAAACCGATACGCCGCTAACTCAGTCGGCGGCTCACAGTTTGCCTACTGGGGACGCAGCCAAAAGTGTACTATCCCGGTCAGCGGCCGGTGACGAACTAAACAATGGCCGATTGTGTAAACACCACAGGCCACGCTACGCCACGATTCCTTTGAAGTATGCCCAAAAAACCGACAACTTCCCGATTGCGCGCCACGATGGACAATTGTCCGCCATCATATACTGTTTAAGACATAAATAGACCTATATTTTTTATTCATGGCAACACCTTCTCTTCCTTCAAACCTTAATTGTAACAGTGTGCTTCTCTAAATAAAAATTCAATTAAAAATACAAATCCGTTTAATTTAAAAACAAACACAGTGACAGAATTAGTGTCATTAACATTGGTGCCGAAACGTTCAGTTATTTCTCCCGAAGATTGAGTATATTTTGTGCAAAAGTGAATTAAATATAGTTGTGGTCGGCTTTGGATCGTCGCCATTTTTTCTTCTTTTACATGACAGCGCGTGCAGCATGTTCTCGTTGCGCGCTGCAAGTTGGGGGTGCAAACGAGTGTTGAATACACCACCACCTTCGATTATCGATTAATAAATTACAACGATGTGCATCGAAAACACACTCATCTATTGTCAAGTTTGACTTTGACAGTTCGAAGAAAAATAAACAATAAGCCGCCTATCGTGTTTATTAGAAATTTTCATGAACAATTCCAACATTTACGCTTTGTTTTATAGTGAATCCGATTCCGAATATAGCACAGACTCGGAGCGAGACTACTGCGAAATGTCTGAAGAAAAACGTAAAAGATACAATGCCCTAAAGGGTCAATGCAAGTCATCTTTTACTCGTTTAGAGAAGTTTTTAGCCAATGGTCAACCATCGGTATATACATTAGAAACGCTTGAAGTGCGTAAGCAAAACTTAACAGAAACCTACAAGAAATACACAGAGATAGTTCTCGAGTTGCAATTGTTAGGCGAGCCTGAGGAGACTGCTGATGAGGAAGCGTCAGTAGAAGAGCGCTATTTGCAATTGCTAGCCTCCATCGAACGCCTCATCAAATTATGCGGACCCCAGAATCGTTCAAGGGATACTTCAAACGTTGTCAAGCTGCCAGCATTAGATATACCAACATTCGATGGAAAGGATGTATCATCATACAAGCCTTTTATAGAACTGTTCAACGCAGTAGTTGACAGCGATCAAGGTATTACAGATATACAACGTCTTTGTTTCCTCAAGAAGTACCTGAAGGGAGAGCCATTACAAATTATTGATAACTTACCCATCGCCGGTAAGTCCTACAAGTCTGCGCTGGATCTGCTAAAAAAGAGGTATGACAATGCTGCTCTTATTATAAATAGCCATGTTACAAGTTTACTCGACTTACCATTGCTACATCGTACAAGTGCTCAACAGCTTCGTGACTTTGTGGCCACTGTCAGGCAACATATGAGTGCATTAGAAAATTTAGACCAACCGGTTTCTCAATGGGACGCGTTGCTTTCGTGTGTGTTAATGCGTAAAGTCGATCCGTTAACAGTGCGGTTATTTCATTCGGAGCGGAGTGCCACACAGGCCACACAGGTTGTAACTGTTACTGATTTATTAAGTTTTCTGGACAAACGTGCAGTGTCACTAGAGGCTAGTCCCTCAACAAATGAAAAACCACCTAGCAAACAAAAATCTTATGTAAATTTCGCTAAGGTTACTGAAACTAGTCAATGTAATATGTGTGCCCAAGGCCATAAATTATTCAAATGTCCAGCCTTTATTGCTTTAACACCACAACAGCGAGCTGAATTTGTTACAAAAAATAAATTGTGCAAAATTTGCCTTGCCTCTCATTCACAAAAATGTCGATACAAGTTCAAATGCTTTGAGTGTCATTCAGGCACACATAATACATTAATACATACTGCAGAAAACCGACCTGAGGCAAAGCCAGACACAGACAAGCCTAATCCACAAGTTAATTTGCATTCTTTCCAGCCTGTAACTGAAGGTGTCTTATTACCAACAGCCAAAATTTTAGTCAGGGGAGCCAACAATAAAAAGTTTATTGTAAGAGCACTCCTTGACTGTGGTAGCCAAACTTCATTTTGCACCACAGCTTTAGCTAAACAATTGGGGTTACCATTGATCAATTTACAGAAAAATATTGGCACTTTGGGTGACAATTGCAACAATTATACAAACAAGGCTGTTGATTTAAGCATAGAGTCATTAGTGAAGGATTTTAAATTGGATGTAACTTGCTCAGTCATTGATAAGATTACATCAAAGCTTCCACAAAGTCCAATCAATTTAAATTCATTCCAGTTTCCAAAGCATGTTTCACTGGCTGATAATGAGTTTAATATTCCTGGCGAAATATCACTTTTGCTTGCCAGTGATGTTTTCTTCAAAATTATTTTAGATGGCAAAATTGAAGGTGGTCACAATGATCCTATATTATTGAACACTCAGCTGGGATACATAGTGTCTTATGCAGGTTGTATAAATTCATATAATACAGTAGCTATGCATACAGTTCTTAATCCTGATCTTGAGCACTGCGTTAATCGATTTTGGGAGGCAGAAAAGGTACCAGATTTATATCATGAGTCTCTGTCTGAGAACGAGTATAGCGAAAAGGTTTTCCAAGAATCTGTATCTTTACAGGATAATACATTTCAAGTCAAATATCCGCTCAAAGTTGAGTTGCAGGAAATTGACCCTTCCAATTCATATGCAATCGCATTACAAAGATTATACAATTTAGAAAAGCGATTTCTAAAAGTTGCTAATTACAAAGATTTATATGCAGGTTTTATAAACGAGTACATTGAACTAGGACACGCCAAAATAATTGCTACAAAAAATTGTGATCCAAAAGATGAACCGTTATTTTACCTTCCTCATCATGGGGTAGTTCGAAATGATAAACCTACAAATAAACTCAGAGTTGTTTTTGATGGGAGCGCAAAAACCAAAGGTGGTCTAAGCCTAAACGATCTTATGTGTAACGGTGCAGTTGTACAGCGTTCTCTTTTTGATATACTATTGTTATTTCGAATATTTAAATATACAATACAATGTGATATTCGTCACATGTATCGAATGATAGAAGTGCACCCTGACCATAGATGTTTGCAAAACATCTTGTGGCGAGAAAATGGAATTATACAGACTTTACAGTTACAAACAATTACATATGGACTGACTAGTTCCGCTTTCTTGGCCACAAGGTGTCTTGTGGAGCTAGCCAACATATATAAAGAAAAGTACCCATTAGCAAGTGCAGCAATTTTGAACAATTCATATGTTGATGATATCCAGACAGGTGCAAACACTCTTCAAGAAGCCTTTCAAGTAAAAGATGAGCTCATTTCGATAATGAAGCATGCCAATTTTTCTTTACACAAATGGGTTTCTAATAGTACAGAGCTGCTTAAAGACATGACAAACTTAGGTTCAGGTTACAAAGAGCTGGATCAGGACAAGTCTATTACTAAAATATTAGGCATATCGTATGATGCAGGACAAGATGTATTCCGGTTGAGTGGTCGGGTCATAACCCCCACTGCTAAGGCAACTAAAAGATCTGTGCTCAGTTCAGTGAGTAGGTTATATGATCCCATGGGATTTGCTGGGCCGGTAACTATGAAAGCCAAGCTGTTTTTACAACAACTGTGGCAGTGCAATCTAGATTGGGATTCACCTTTGCCTATTGAGTTAGACAAAGGCTGGAATGAATTTTATAAGAGCCTTACGGAAATGCCGGATATTATTATTCCACGTTATGTACAAAGCTCTGGTGCAAGTGATGTTGAGCTTTTAGGTTTTTGTGACGCTTCATCAACTGGTTATGGCTGTTGTATTTACATAAAGACAAAAATTGATGGCAAGGTTTACTGTCACTTGCTTTGCTCCAGGTCAAGGTTGAATGGTATTAATTCAAAATTAACAATACCTAAATTAGAGCTCAATGGCTCCCTACTGTTAGCCAAATTGATTTTTCATGTGTCGTCGCTTTTAAAAATAACAAATATTCATTTATTTTGTGACTCTAAAATTGTCCTTGGGTGGCTAGACACATTACCTATCAAGGTTCCTGCTTACATAGGTAACCGCATAAAAGAAATCCAAAAACTTACCAAAGATGCCTCCTGGCATTTTACGCCTGGTTTATTAAATCCAGCCGATATTTTATCTAGAGGATCAGATCCTAAGGACATATGTGAGAATACACTCTGGAAGCATGGGCCTGACTATTTAAGGGACTGTCAAAATTACTCATTTTATTTGTCTCATATAGAGAAACCATTCCATATAGAGTCTTATAATTCCAGTGACAATTTATGTAATCTAAATTTAGATAATAACACTATACATCCTTTCTTTGAGAGATTTTCAAGTTTGTATAAATCAGTACGAGTTATGGCGTACACCTTGAAGTTTATTAACAAATGCAAACGCAAAATTGTCAGTTGCAGAGAAATTACTGTAGGAGAGTTCAGAGAAGCTTTAAAAACCATAATTAAAGGAGTGCAAAGGCACTACTTTGCCGAAGAGTTCAAATGTATGTCTGAAAACAAGGAAATAAAAACTTCTCTGAAGTCTCTACATCCTTTCTTGGATGATGATGGCATTTGTAGAGTCGGTGGTAGGCTGCACAATGCCAACATTAATTTTTCCAAAAAGTTTCCAATAATTTTACCAAAACATTGTCACATTACTAAACTGATAATTAGACAAGAGCATTTGTCATTAATGCATGGAGGTTTAAAGCTGGTATTGAGCAACTTATCACAAAAATATTACATTATTAACGCTGTAAGAGAAATCAAAGGCATAATACACAAATGTGTTGTATGCTGTAGATATAGAGCTGATACATGTAAACAGCTTATGGGCTCTTTACCCAAAGATCGTGTTAATCCTTCACGAGTATTTGAAAAGGTAGGCACAGATTATTGTGGGCCTTTTGAAATTAAACAGTCTTCAAAGCGAAATAGTATTGTTAGTAAGGGTTATGTTGTCTTGTTTGTGTGCTTTGCTTCCAAGGCCATTCACATTGAGGTTGTTTCGGACATGTCAACAGACGCATTTTTAGCAGCTTTCAAGAGATTCATTTCCCGCCGGGGAATTCCATCAGACGTCTATAGTGACAATGCCACTACCTATAAAGGTGCAAATAATCAGCTTCAGGACTTATACAAATTACACAGTACTAAAGAGTTTCAAGAAGCTGTTTGTAGTTATGCTCTACAGAAAGAAATTAAATTTCATTTTATTCCAAAATACAGTCCGAATCATGGCGGTCTCTGGGAAGCGGCTGTCAAATCATTAAAATTTCATTTAAAGCGAATTTCATCTTTTCGTCTATTTACCTATGAACAATTTAGTACCATTATGGCTGAAATAGAATGCATTTTAAATTCACGACCACTGCTATCTAATACTTATCAGGATCATTCAGATTTCTCATGTCTGACCCCCGGACATTTTATAGTGGGTGGTCCACTGACAGCTATTCCCCAGCCGGATTTAACAAATATTCCTTCCAATCGACTACGCTTCTGGAGGCATTGTGAACAGATAAGGCAGCATTTTTGGAAGGCCTGGTCCAAGGACTATTTGGCGTCTCTCAATCAAAGAACTAAATGGAGAAAAGACTTTCCTAATACTAAGGTAGGTGATGTTGTTTTGTTGTTAAACTCTAATGTCCCACCTCTCCATTGGCCCTTAGGCAAAATCACTAAGGTGTTTTATGGCAATGATAATAAGGTTAGAGTAGTTGAAGTTCAAACCGCTAATCATAAGTTACACACTCGAGCTGTATCAAAAATTGTAATTCTTCCAATAGAATAACATGTTTTGATATTAATTTGTGTAATAATATTTTTCTTTAGTTAAAATTGAGTTCACCTTACCTTATAATTTGCCTAGCATTTAAACATAATGTTTAGTATTTAACTAAAATTAGTTCATAATTAAGTATTAAGTATTACCAAGCAAATTTTTCTTTGACCAAGAAGCTTCTTTACTAAGTGGTCACTTTCAAAACTTAAAAAATATATAAAATAGAAATTATTTTAAATTTAGGTTCCACTGTAAAATTTTCCTACTATCAGTGTAACTTGTAGTGTGCGTCTCTTAATCAACTCAACATTTAAAAATTAAAGAAACTTCTTGGCCATTATTCATATTCTTGCATATTGTATTTGTTGCCCCCCCTAGATATGTTTAAGACATAAATAGACCTATATTTTTTATTCATGGCAACACCTTCTCTTCCTTCAAACCTTAATTGTAACAGTGTGCTTCTCTAAATAAAAATTCAATTAAAAATACAAATCCGTTTAATTTAAAAACAAACACAGTGACAGAATTAGTGTCATTAACATATACCATTCACCCCAGTACACAATGGCGATGGCCTGTAGTGGGCACGCATGGGCCAATGTGTACTGGGGCCTTTAGACCGTTAGAAAGAGAGAGAATGCATAATAATTCGTGCGTAATCGTTGGCCGTGTCCACCGGTGGCGCACCCCGCCCGGCAGGTCTTTCGGTTTATGGGGCGGGGTGATGTACCACCGGTGGCCATGTGAAGATTTGCCCCGTTGGATACCACATAACAGTTCATGAGGTTCCGATCTGAACACTTTAACAAAGTTTTAGATTAGGTATTTACTTATAAAAAACAATCATAGCTTTTTTAACTTATATACTCTTAAAGTAGGAACTTACATACTCTTAAATAAAGTAAGTAATCTCAGTCAAGCACGATAACTGAAGAATTTGGTTCATCGTTCGAAGGACCATTTTCTAGAAACATTTCGCAGATATAATCAACATAGGTTTGCCCAATACACTACATTTAAAACAATATTTCAATTTGCACGACATGCATGTCGTTACGCTGTCCGAAGTAAAATACATCGCAGTGTGGCACTTATTATACTGAAATAATCGTGTAATTACTGTGCGCAAAGATTTAGGCTTAATCAGTTTTTCTTCAGAAAGTCGTCGTTTTCTACGTTGTGATGTGACCCTTCATTTTTTACGTCCAGCTTTTTCCCCGTGTCAGAAGTAATTGAAAATTGTTTTAGGCTATTGCTATCCGGCTTTAAAGATTCCTCAAAATAAGTAGAATCGCTGCTGTCATTATTTATGTTAAAGCAATCTGTCGGAGCGGGCACAGTACTATTGATTTCAACAATATTTTCAATCATAACCTTTTCGGTGTGTTCAAGGTGTTGTTTATTATTTTGCAAATGTGAATTTTTTCTTGAAAAGTAATTTTGTTCTACATTTTTAATTAATAAGTTTAATAAATTACTGGTCCCGATTCCTGCAGACACCTCCTTATTTTATTTTAAGTTATACCCGTCAAAAGGAAAGGGACGGATGATTGTCAACAAGTTAATTTTAAAATGAATGAATAACCCGTGCGTATAAAATAGGCATCTCACTGTTATGCAATCCATTTGACGTGCTGTCTACTTAATTCTGTCGGGTTGTTGGCCGATGTAAAAAGTTTAGACGGTTGTTTTAGATTTCTGCTTAAAATTGACGAATATTCCATAAATTTTATGCCTGTCGATTACCCGTCCCTTTCTTTTTCAACGGATAAGAAAATAACAGGTATAACTTAAAATAAAATTAGATGGCATCTGCAGGAATTAGCACCACTATGTTCTGAATGAGTGATGATATTTTCTTAGACCTTGACTGAGTTAGGTCGCACATTACTACAGAACCTTTTGACATATGCAAGCACTCTTACTGCTTTGTTAAGAGTAGAGAATTTGTTAATAAAAGTATCAAAAAATGATTCCTGAATGCCATGTGTTAATGCACATACTACATCTCGTTGCGACGGTGAAGCTTTTGTTTCAGGCAACACTTTAGGCACATCAAAACTACAATCTGTAAAATTGTAATTAGAGACATCGCTGTTGGCCCTGACCACCATAGGCTTTGAAAGTTGCAGGGATCCACTCCACTACTCAGACAATCTACTGGCTTCATTTCAGTAGATACATAACCCCATATAAAGTTTTCTGTAAGCTCATTTATAAATTGGATTCGATTAGCTACATATGCATTTAATTTGATAGCATCTGTGTTTAACCACGCTAGTGCTAAATCAAATCAAATATACTTTATTGCGCAGTACTACTTGAGAGTCAGTTCCACACCAAGATACTGCAAAATACCTTGGCATGCACCTGGACAGAAGGCTAACTTGGCAAAAACACATTTGGAGTAGAAGAAAAACCCTGGACACAAAGCTGAGAAGTATGTACTGGCTGATCGGTAAAAAGTCTCAGTTAACCAACGAAAGCAAATTGCTCATATACAAAACCATATTGAAACCGGTTTGGACATATGGAACAGCAACAGTAATATTGATATCTTGGAAAGGTTCCAGACTAAAGCTATGAGAACCATGTTTGACATCCCTAAATGCATCCACAATAAATACATCCTGCAAGATCTGAAGCTAAAAACTGTGAAGCAAGAAATCGTTACCCATGGCCAAAACTACCAGAAAAATTAACTTGTCATGTGAACTCTTTGGCTGCTGAATTATCGGGGTCCGGAAGTATTGTTTACACAAGATTTAAGAGAAACAGTGTTTTATCTTTAATAAACAGATTTCCTGCTGGAAAGTGAGACGGATCAGTGGATCATTTCTCGCCGCTACAAATACCAAATACAGAAGAAATGAAACAATGAAGCAGCTAAATGTCCATGATGACATATTGGTGTGTTAAGCAGATACATAAAAGAAAAAAAAAGAAAAAAAGAAAATGAAGAATTTCATTGCAACAGATGTGATACGAGACATGTACGTAAAGCATGTCCAGCTTTCGGAAAAGAGTGTAATATGTAACTGCAAAAAGAAGAACCATTTCGCAAAGTGCTGTAAAAGTAAGAAAGTAGAGAAGTTACTAAAGAATGTGTGTTTAAATAGCTATGAAATAATATTTCAAAAAACAATATAAGAATATAATATAAATATGCAAGCATTATATTTAAAATAATAATTTACCATCGAATAATATTGTTTATTTCAGCGAGACAGATGCATTGTGTTATTAATAGATATAAAATAGTTTGTTAAAGGGAAAACCAAAACCACTGGTTATTAATATCTCGGTATTATTGTCTATTTAAATAAATAGGGTTAAATGCATTTTGTTTGGGCGGAACCAAAAAGGAAAAGAAACAATTCTGTGTGGTGGTTACCGTTACACTTTAATAATAATAATAATAAAACACTTTATTGCACACAAATTCACAAAACATTTACAGGATAAACTAAACTTACTAATTTAATTTACTTTAAATGTTCGAAATAAAAAATACTAATAACTGGAGATGCGTTAAGCGTAGTGAATGCAGTGCGTCAATGACACTTGATAATGCAAGGCAAAATATAATTCGGAAAAGTACGCACACGTGTATAGCTGACCAAAAGCGCTTGAAGTGTTAATTATCAAGAATAAGTGTAAAAGAGACGTATGCGAAGATTTGGCACCTATACAACCGATATATGAAAAAAAATATTGAAGCACTAAGGAACAAAGGTTCAGAGTATTTAGACTATATTCCACAATTCAAGCAATTTAAAGATAGTCTTTACAAAAGGAGGAAGGCTTTTTATAAATCAGATGTTTTAATTTTTTCTTGTTTGGAAGACGTAGGAATTTCTGAAGCGTTAGCAAAAATCTTTTTAATTCTATGTGGGTACAAGCGAGAAAATCCTAATTTTTTGCACAAAAGCCGTCCGACGGGTAATACACGCTAAGGGCCAACTCACACCGAAAGAGCGGCGAAGGGCAGCGGAGCGCAGCGACCCGCTCGGTAGAGAAGGCGCGAGGATTCCCGCGACTGCTCGAGAAGTCGCTGGAATGCGCGAGAAGTCGCGGGACTCCGCGCGCCATCTCGAGCCCGCACGCGATGAATTCACGGGTCGTTCTATGCGCAGTTCACTTTCAATAAAACTCGAGGAAACTTGTGTTTATGCAGTGAAAATGAGTATTTTGGATTTAATTATTATTGCACATATAAAAGAAGAGGAAGAGGCCGAAGACATAAGGAGGGAAAGATTTAAAAGAAAAAGAAACTTTTGGGTACACGACGTGTGGAAGAAGACATTTGTTTGGCCAATTTCGTACATTTTGCACAAATTTACATCTGTATCCTAGCATTCATTATGACTATTATAAAATGAACTATAACAAATTTGAAAGTTTGTTGGAAATTCTCAGGCCACATATTCAAAAACAAAATACCAATTATAGATTGGCTATTTCCGCTGAAGAAAGACTATCGGTCTGCCTCAGGTGAGTAAATAAGTAAAAAGTATATTAATATTCAATTGTATTGTTATTTATTTTTCAACATTAACTCCAATCAACAACACTCCAAAAAAAACATTGTTTGAAAGAAAATTTAGGCAACAGTTCTTTATTAGTCAAATGTCGTATTGATAAAATTGGTTTCATAATCCTCTTCAGAGGATCTTTGTTGTGATTTCGACACAGCGTGTGGTATATAAGGCGACGGAGGTGGGTCGAATGAGCTTAGTGAGGAGTTTGTCTCGTAGATATTTTCTGTGTTCGTTTCTTGATAACTTGTTGAAGTCAACGGTATTTTGGATGGTTTGTATGAAAAAGATGTAATAGTTTTGTTTTCTGCAGCCGGTATTATTGATGGTGTGTATGAAAAGGATGTGGTTGGAATGTTTGTTTCATTGTAATTTTCTGTCACAGATCTAGGACTGATACTGATTGTTTCCAGTGGATACTCTGAAGAAGGTGATATGGTTGTATTATTTCCTGTGGCAGATAAGTCGAATTCAGCTGTATCTCGTGTCATGTTACCACCGGTGTCATCGGCAAGTCTTATTTCCGTTTCATTTATGAGGCGAAAAATTTCTCCTTTTAATTTGGCTTGAATATTTTTAGGCATTGTTTTCACAGTTCGGCCCATGGTTAAGAAAAAGCTAATAGTTGGGTCATCTTCCATTTTCTTTTCTTCAATATATTGTTTGAACAATAAATTTGACATTTTGAGAGGCTGTTCGTTGGATAAAGAGGTCCGGTTTGATAGCTGCGACTGTGGCCGTGGTGACGGTGATAACTGCGACTGTGGTCTTGGGGACATAGACTGATATTCGCCATCTGTGGTAATATCTGTATCTTCTGGCGAACTCGTTAAATTTGAAATTTGTTTCCTGCTTTTCATGAAGGGTTTTATGAATTCTAATTCTTTTTCAAATTTTAATGGGCGTTCTACTTTTCTAGCTGACCCACTTCTACTCTCTCTTAATGAAATGCCCTTTCTATAACTATCTCGTAATTTCTTCCAAGACTTTTGGCAATCATCCACTGAAAATAGTAGTAATATACTTATTAATATAACAATCTTGTTATGTTTTATGGTTTTTAATTTTTATGATGGTAACATAATAATATACACACACGGACAAAAGTAGACAAACTACCGGGGCTGTTACTCTTGATTTGTCGATATGTGTAACTTATACTGGTGATAATAATTAAATTTTGTTTCAGATTTCTAACTACTGCTATCAGTTTCAAAGCGCTAGCTCACGAGTATCATATGGGATATAGTACTGTACTTCTAATTGTTCACGAAACTTGCTCCGCGATATGGAAGTATTTACGGCCGCGTGTTATGCCAAAACCAACAGCTGAGTTATGGACCAAACTAGCAAAAGAATTTGAAACTCAATGGAATTTTCCTAACTGTATAGGAGCCATAGATGGCAAACATGTTAATATAAGAGCACCTTGGAACAGCGGCAGTCAATTTTATAACTATAAAAATTTTTTCAGTGTAGTTTTGCTAGCCATTGCCGATGCAAATTATCGATTCGTTGTAGTCGACATTGGAGCATATGGTCGCAATAGTGATAGTGGCATTTTAAGCAGCTCCAGATTAGGACAATCATTGAATAATAATACACTGGATATACCACCTAATAAATGTTTGCCAGGTACGACAGAAGCATTGCCACATGTTTTTGTTGGAGATGAGGCTTTTCCGTTACACAAACACATAATGAGACCTTTTCCTGGAAACCAAGTGTCGACAGACGTCGAGAAGAAAATATTTAATTATCGCCTGAGCCGTGCAAGACGTATTGTAGAGAGCAGTTTCGGAATACTAACACAAAAGTTTGAGGTTTTTCAAAAGAGAATTAGAATGCAACCCAAATACCTAGACATTTTGATATTAGCGTGCACTCGTTTACATAATTACCTAAGAAATGATGAAATATTTGAAAACATAAATGAAACAGTGCCAATAAATAGTATATTACAAAATATTCAAGAAGGTTCAGTTTCCCAAGAAAACGCTATGTTTATAAGAGATAAATTTAAGACTTATTTTAATTCTTGTGGTGCAGTTTCTTGGCAAAACGAAATGATTTCCCGTAGTTAAATAGATTTAACATCAAAATGGTGTCAAGTTTTACAAAAGACTGTGCCGTATGTAAACTAACGAGTTCTACAATTTGCTGACGACATCGCAACAATTTAAAGTTATTTTTAATTTTAATTAAAATATAAAAAAATGATTTATTTTAATTTTCAAATAAAAATACATACCTATTTATATACGTTTTTCTTTTGCTCCCAGCTCAGCAGTGAATCAAATAAATGGGATATTATTAATTGCACATCAAATGAAAATAATCTCACATCAATTTATTCTCAAATATGTATATATAAATATATATCAAATAAATTACTTCACAACAAATAAACTAAATGTTTAGCAAAACTAGTATTGCAGATAATTCGAAAATGTACATCAATACTACATTACTTTTTTTTCGCTTGTGCGCTTAAGTTCAATTTCTTGAACTAATTTTGAATTCGGAAAAATGACTAAATAGTTCCGCTAAATGGTCTGCAACAGAAAAGCAATAAGTATTATGTTCTGCAAAAACGGAGCTAGATTTATTTCTGTACGATCCTTTTGTTTTTTGGAGTTGCACCTTGCCACCTTGAATCCAAATGAAGTCAACTTTTGAGACGAACCAGGTGTGTTTTTAAAATGTTTTTCGTTTCGGCATGAGATTTCAGATTTGTTATTTCAGCAACCAAGGAACTTGCTGGACAGAATGCACACTTCGCTTTTTTCGAATCTTTTTAGGTACTTTTTAGGTGGAGTGGAGGACGATTCACTGTCACTGCGGTCACTCATTTCGTAATTAAAAACGTTAAATAAAAAAACACGGAAACTTGCGAAACTTCAACAACAAAAGCAGACGGTAAAAATCTACTAACCTTCATGTTTCAGTGTCAGGGGAATCCCTGTTCAATATTAGAGATAAATATAGCAAAACATTAGTGTAATAAGGACAACAACAAAACAATACCAGGTGTTAGTGATATCGTTACGAAAAAAAATGGAACGTCTATTTGATTGTACTAAAAACGATGGTAGGTGTTTTTCTTGTCGCAAATGCTTAATTAAGATTTTGAGTTTTTACTGCGCCGCAAAGAAAATCGAACAACAGTCGCTAGACCTACCTACCTACGCGCGGCATGTGCGTACTTACACGTGCATGATATCACAATGTAGCACAATATTATATTGTACAAGTACACATGTACAGTTATCTAAATAGGTATGAAATAAAGATAAAATCAAATACTTCATTGAGAAAAATCTAAACACACTCTTAAGTAGTACATTTTTAAATACTAATTAGAAATTTTAAATTTATCAATACATGGATAACAAAAACAATTTACTGCTAAAACGAACTTAAACTAAATAGACTTATTCATACGGAGGTCTTTCGAAAGAGGTACCAGAAGCTTTTTTGCTTCTAAAGAAAGAGCTGTTCTAGCTTTTGTCATTCGGGGCCTAATGAGTGTTAGTCGAGGATCTGACGACAATAGAAGATTGTGCAAAATACCCTCATTTGTGGTAATCATATTTATTTTTCTAGAATGACATTCTCTGTAGACCCTGAAATCTTTATTACGGGCTTCGGATGCCTCTTCGGAGAGTTTACCAATGGGCAATAATCTAAAATGGTCAATTATATCTGCCGCGTGGATAAGAAGTTTGTGTATGCTTGAAGGCATATAGTACTATGGATATAACTGAACATAAACGAAAGCTGTCTCTTGGCAATAATTTGAAGAATAATGTGGAACTTTTTAATCAACTCTTCGTTAAAACAAGTGATGCGTGCTGTAACATTCGGATTGGAAAAAAATCTGCGAGCCGTGTTTCCATCATTTGTGTTGCCAGCTCCTTGTTTGACCACGTCAACTCTCAGACCACATTCTTCTTTAAACTCGGCCTGGATTTGGGTGCAGCCACGCTTTCTTTATCTGCTCCTTGTGCTTTCCGCATTTACACCGAAAATGTAAATGCAATTTATTTTATTATTTATTTATTGGAGGTTTAGAACATTTTTTAAAGTACATTTGTGATTTTCTTAGAAAATTGTCGTTTTCGTTATCTTTACACGCCCTCTTACCACATAATACTTTATTTATATCTTTGCAATAGTTATAAATGAAAAATCCTATAAATACTTAATTTGAGCAAAAAATTTACATTGTCTTCATTATGTTGTTCGCAGGTAATAAAATCCAAATTTGCAAATAACAGAATATTATTCTTTATAATATTTTTTAAATTATCTTTTTCTAATATTCTGTTAAGATTGCATGTGATATGTTGTGCACATCTCTAACAAAAGCAACAACAGCTGGTATGGGACTATGAAGCCACGGACGACCTCCGAATTCGCGGTAGATATTAAATCTTTTTTGCATGTTGCACACGATTTAAATATCTGCGACTATGTCTTTTTAATTAAATAGCCGGATATATAATTTATTACACCTATCACACGGGGGTTATCAGCATTAGCAGCTTCATAAATATTTGTCAGAAAATAGTCCGCACTGCCGCTGTTTTTATCACATGTAGTTATTTGTGATATTGAGAGCGTGCAAAGTTTCACATTTATCAGCTTCACAATTTGTTCCATATGGGGAGTGGACGCTTGATAGATTATTGATGACAAATGTTGTGAATGCACTTTCAAATTTTTCTGGGGTGGGATTCGTGTTCCGACACCCGTGGCTCCTTATTGCACGGAAAAAGTTTTCTATCGGGTCTTGATTGAGATGACGCATGTACACCGGTGTGATATGATGTTGTGTTTCTAAGTTTTTTAATAACACTTCTACACCATCAAGCGTCCACACCCAGATCTTTAATGTTGGTATATTTTCTTTTTTACCAGATTTGGTAATAAATATCATTAAAGAACAATGGGCATTTTTGTATGAACCCCGTCCCCACCCTTGTAGCATCTGAGCGTTGATATTATAAAGTGTGGGACTGATTTAAAGATTGATATTGAATGAATGAATGAACGAATGAATGTCAGGTCCGAGTTATATTAAATTGAAAAAAAAATATTTATGTAATCATTAAAAATTAAATAAAAGAGGAGCGATGGTAGCACAGATGTAATGTTATCATCTCACGTGCATGAGGTCTTCAGTTGAAATCAAGGTTAGTCTCTGCCACTGATTTTTAAAAAATATGTTTAAACTACATATTAAAACACTTTGGAACCATAATAACGTTTTATTATTAAACAAATAGCTTAAATAGTATTTCCACTTTCAATAATTATATCGTCCCAAGCATTAGCTGGGCCAACGAAGTTTTCTAAATGACGACCAACTCCGAGGAACCATATTACACTGACGGTATGTGCGCAGGCTCCAAGTGTCCTCATTCCAGTCATACAGGAGCAATAATGTTCCTTGATAGCATCTCTTCCTTGCGCATTGTTTATTAAAATATATGTATAATATATTTTATTTGAAACATGTCTTGACAAGATACGAGCTCTCAACAACGTGCAGCCGTCTGTCAATATCCCATATTCGGTCATGTTGGGACGAGGCGTCAGTGATACCTCTATGCGATAAACACCATCACCTCCCCTCAAATGTTCAGCAACATATGATTTTGCCAGCTTTAAATGATATGTTCCTAAACTGAACAATACCACGTCATCTTCAGTCATTTCTGGAAACATTATGTTCAAGGACGCATCGTCTATGGTTGTAAATACCGCCCTTTGTCTGTTGACGTTTTCAGAAACAACATAATTGCCTAACCTGTTCGGAACATCTATCCTATTCATTATTATTTCGACAAATGCGTCGGCGTGGGGACTGTCTTCCAGAGGTCGTCTAAAAGCGTTTATCAACGCTCCTGCTATGCGAAAATCTTCGAAAATATGTGGCATACTTTTGTTGAAAACCACATTTCGGAATAACTTAAAGTCACGTTTAAACCACCCGTTGATAACTTCTACAACCCATCGAACAATAGTAATCAGGCGTGACTTGTTGGCTTGAATATCGGACAACTGAGTCGCGCCCCTATCTTTAGTTGGAGGCATATGAGGTTCATACCCACGCATCTCTATATCTGGTATAGAATCCCGGAAACCTCTGTCCAAAATGAACACGTCATTATTTTGAAGGATATAATGGATGGGGCTAGTCAAATCGTTCATCATCTGACTCATAATGACTGCATCAGATGTCGTTGCAGCATGTGGTCCCGTTATGTCTATAATATAACCATCTGAGCATACCATCATAAACGGCTTCAGAAGGTTTTTATATTTGTGCAAGCTATATGTTTTCTTTTGAAATAAAAAATTCTTGCTTTTCTGTATATATATGTAAGTGCCATCAAATAAAACAATAGCTGCTGGGTTAGTAGGGTCACTGAATATTTGATTTGGTACTGTTAGTGAATGTACTAATATGTCCTCTCGAGTGAGGTGATCAAACCCTAAATGACGGCCCACAAACTCCCGCGTCAAACAATCGCGCACTTTATTAAATAAGCGCCCTAGTGTCCTTTTACTAACACCTACTTGACTGGCAATTCTAACATTTGGTTCACCAGACCTTAGTTTGAGCAAGTATGCTCCCAAGGCTGTTTTTGGTTTTTTTAACTCTTCGGAAAGAGACGGTGTTTCATTAATTATAGTCCCGAATTGAGCATGAGTCAAGCCAGTGTGGAAATATAGTTCCTCTGGAGAGATTGTCTCTATGTTTTCAAAATCGAGAAATGTTTTATTTTTGTACGCATTCCTCAAAGTATCGATGAGATCTTTTAGTTGGTCTGGGGTAAATATGGTTTCACCATTTTCATACAGTGAACTCCATTCGTTAGCACTAATATGGTTAGAGCAAATACGTGCGGACTGTGGTATATATACGCGATATTCTACTAATAAATGCACTTTTAAAAAAAAAGATACTCGATGCAGGTCAATATGCTGGCAACCACTATACATACAACGGCGAGATGTATTGGCGACCCGTTTGTAGCTTGGTACTGAGATTTCATGCGACTCCTCCGGAACAATTGCGGCTTCTTTATTGTTCTCTTGTTCATATCTAGCCTGTCTTCGATTGGCTGCAACCCAACAGCGATAACACATGTACTGTACATCATTTTGGGCCATCTGAAATAGTAAATAAAGAATCTAGATCCGTATATGAAATGTAGCGATACAAGTTTTTAATTTTTTATTACACATTAAGACAAGCAAACAGGCAGGCAACTCGCCTGATGGTAGGTAATTACCGCCGCCTATAAACATTTATACTAATACCAGAGGTACCAGAGGTACCTATGTGTTACCGATCTTGTGAGGGAGAGCGTAGCCTATAGACCCATATAAGTGGTAAATAAACAACACTTTACTAACCTCTTGTATATTAATCCGTTCTAAAACATATTCAGCAAAGCCTGGTCGATCTTCCATATGTTCTCGGCTGATAGTGTGTCTATTTCGATCGCAACGAACTGATCGCGCACAAGTAACACAATGGTCACTTCTTCGTTCTGCCATTTTTGTTAAATAACAATGTCCAATGCACAATATCCAATCCTCAGGCGAAACTCAATAATCCGTTACGAAGGCCAAGGTCATATTACAGGTCATTCAAAGTCCAATCGCAGGCAAAGATCTAAAAATCCGTTAAAAAGGTCTAAGGTCAAACAAAATGGGTCGTGGTGACAAAATGGGTCGCACTAGCTCAAACAGTTCCAAATCGGTACTAACTAAACTAGCGGCCGCGCGCAGGTAGGTACTCCCTTCCGCCCGTAGCCCGGTTCTTTCTCTGTCGCACGCATTTCAGCCTGCGCGTGCACACTAGGTCCTGCTCGCACAGTTGTTATCATGAATAATGGTAAAAAACGGATAATAAGTCACATAAATATAATTTCTGCTTGAAACTCGATAAGGGATTTATTGGCATATTCAATATTGAATAACTTTTTTCGGTTATGGCGCATAAAGTTGCCCCCATATAAAAAAAATATCTGTTTTATAAGACCTTTCTAATGGTATATGTCATTAGTTGCTACAAAGGTGGGGACGTTTTGACATATGTTCTTTAAGATTTTCTTTGCTTCGAACCACTCAGCATGATGCGCCGAAGTTGGCGTTACTGGACCCAGAAGAGGCTTGGCATACTTCACTTTCCTTTTGCAAAAGCTTCCGTTTTGCGAATCAAAAAAATTGTCGAAGAACAGAAGGACATCTGCAGTCTCCTTGCATACTTTTGGAAGAATCCCCTTGTCTGAAAAGATTTGTAGTAACTTAAAATAAACGAAAAAAAAGAGACAAAAGAAATGTATCAGAGAGAAGAAAAAATTGGAAAACTTTCTTTTCGTTTTGGATAAACCATTCAACTTTCAATTAAAAAAAAGTAAATTAGATCCTGATGTGCCAATGGACACACTACTGTACCATTGCTATATTTATAATTATATTTTATTACGGTGTAATTTTATGTTTTCATTACCTGCAAGATATCCCATGTTGGTAGCTATCGTTCGGCTAAATATTTGGGCGGCAAACTTCACCTTCATCTTCGACTTCTCTGGCGCAACGTGATTGTCGGTTAATTTGGGTATCAACCTTACACCCTTATACCCGGGGTTCTCTTTGTGTAACAGGGTTATATGCTCCCATTTGGCCGTCTGTTTCACGCCGTTTATACTGTATTGTAAATTTTTAGTTAATAAATTATTTCTTATGAATTTTAATAGATGCGGCGGATCGTACAAGGGAACAATTTCTTGGTTGTTAAGTACAAAAACATTTCTTTTGGGTTCCTGTCCTTATCTTTGATGTTTCATATCTACAGATGCGTCAAGATTCTTCAATAGGTCTGAGCCAATTAGTCCATCATAGGGACTATCAACATCGTAGACAACCTCGAATGGTTCTTGAATTTTGAATCTTGCGAAAAATTTGTTAGCCTTTACGGGATTTATGAAAGACCTAGAGCTTCCTGTATCAATCATGAATGTAGCGTTAATTTCAAGCATGCAAGCATGTCTAATATGGGGTAAATTTAATGCATTTACACAATTTATTTGGATTATATGAGACGGGGTTTTGTTGAGGCCCTTAACTGAACATTTTCAGCCGACAAGTCAGTTGGAGTCGATTCGCTTCCTCAGCTTGTCCTTCAGATACAGGGGGAGGAACGCCTTCGTAATTTTCAGGAAAATCGTCTTTCGTGGGGAAATATTTTTTCTCGTAGTCGTATTCGTACGGAATGAAACAATCATCAGTATAATAGATGTTGTTATATGCGTCAGGGGAGACGATCATGTATTGCGCTGTAGCGGTCCGCATCGACACGTCAGGCTCAGGTAATGCGCATGTATGTGGTTTCTGAGGTTCGGTTTTAGGCATAATTTGATATAAAGGTCGTGTTTGTTGCGGGTTGTTTTAGTTTTGCCTAGTTCACGGATGATTCGGTGGGAAATTAAACCGTGCGTTTTGGTTTGGGACGCCGAATTTTAAGTTTTGATTATTAGGTAAACCGAAATTGAAGTTATTTTGGTTAGGGATACCGAATCTGAATCCTTGGTTTTGGTTCGGGGGTCGATATCCAAACTGGGGTTTGGTGTGAAACCGAATTTATTTAGTTGGAATTGTTGTGTAAAAGGATTACCGGATTTATTGGTTTACATAGGTCGGATAAATAAAATGGATTGTGATATAATGCAGAGTTTATTTTTTAGTTAAAAAATACATAGCGAGGCAGCCATCGACATGCAGAGAGAGGGCTGAAGACCACAGACAATTTACGTCACAAATCGTAGACAGAGAAACTAATAGACTAAATAATGTTTTTTGTTTCACTCGCACTAGAAAGAGATAAGCCAACACAGAAACCGTAAGAAAAAAGGGGATAGCATTATCTTTTATTTGTCCTTGTCGCTGTAACCTGTTTTTACCTGACCACAAAACGTCAAAATAACAGTCTGTGTGCAAACAATTAACTGATCCTGCGTTTTTACTCTAAATAAATACTTATTAGTGTTTCTTAGCTTCCAAGTACTTTTTTTGGACAAAAACAATAGCGGAATAATAACAATGCCAGTATGTAGTGTTTTAGGGTGTGAAAACAGAACATATCTAAGCAGTCCGTGTACATCATCACAGGTACGATTTCCATTAAATTATACCTTAAAATTCTTTATTTCTGTGTTTTATTCTCGTAAAATCTTCAATTTGGTGTTAGAAAGAGATACCAGTGTAATTGCAGGTGATTTTTCGTGTTTTTTCTGTAATTATAAAATCACCACGAAATTTTAGTGTTGCCTACCAGTTATTTTTACCCTAAATTTTCACAAAAAAGTCATATCAAGTGGTACCAAATACTTACTGTCTATTATTATTAATATGTTGTTGTCATTAAAGGTTTCCACTTCAAGAATGTGAACGCACTGATTGGGTTAAAGCATGTGGAAGTACAAACTGGGAACCGCCTAAAAGTGCTGTAATATGCTCTAAGCATTTTGATGACAACTTCTTTATTAAAATAACAGTCTGTGTTAGCTTACCTTGATAAGTTAAAATTGCCGAATGGTCAAAAAATTACCCAATCGAACCGAAAAAGTGGTGTAATAGGATTTCGATGTTGCATCAAAAGTTTGCAAATACTTTATCTAAGACTGGTTGAAACAGTGCCGTAACTAGCCTTTTATGCGCCCGGCGCGAGCTTTCAAAACTGCGCCCTTGAAAAATGCTCTAACCAGGCTCTGACAATAAAGTTGACAAATGTGCATTAAAATCTATCTATTTTTTGTTTACGAAGGTATAGGTACTTAGTAGATTTCTTTAAGATAAAAATTGTTTATTCTAAAATATTTGCTCAAATACAGAAATGACACAAAGTACACGATAGTAAAGACCCAAGGCTAAGGTAAACCGTAATCACAAAAAAAGGACAGCTACCTACTCAAAGATTTACTTTCCGCGCTTTTCTCATTGCGAAGTCCTTGATTACATTGTCATACGACAGGAGCCGTGCTATGTCGCGTTCAATCGACAAAATCGCTAGGCCAGACAATCTTTCTTGGCCCATCGTCGAGCGCAGGTACGTCTTTATTAATTTGAGCTTATTGAATGATCTCTCGCAGGAAGCTACAGTCACTGGCATCGTTAAAAATATCTTTATAGCGACTACTACATTGGGAAACATTTCCTTTAAATCCAGTTCCACTATAGCTTTGAGACGACCCATACTTGACTGACATTCACATTTATCAAATAATGTAGTCCCTTCAAGACAGGACAAGGTCAGGGGTCAACGACCTTACATTTCGTATTCTTTTGGAGTGCCAATACCAGTACAAATGATAATTCCGTCATGGGCCGTGGGGGCCATTTCGTCTTCCTTACCTCGCTATACCCTTTAATTAGACGTTTTATTAGCTCGGAGCTCTACATGAGGCTGATTGTTAAAACAAAGCATATTACTATCTTACTTCTAACTTACAATGTAAATTTAGGATGTTTATGTCTACGCGTTGTCATCGGGTGGCGCGACGGATGTGCGTGGGCGCTAGGCTCGCATTACTACAATGTCAGCGCCTTGGGTAGGTATAACTCCTCCCTCCTTAAGCTCGAAATTATCAGGGGAGTTTTTCGACTGATGATTTTGAAGCAGCCTAAAACAGATCTTGTTTCTAAAATAATAAAGTACAATACAAATGATTATAAGTAAGATTACATAGAGCATAAGAGTTCCAACACTGATGTTTTCCACATTTACTGCACTAACTTTTTCTTTGCTTTCCACTTCATTTTCACGTTTCAGGATAGCTGAAAGTATCTGTAAATTAGTCAGGTCCATATCTTCTAAGTTCAGGGCTCGGCTTTCCTTTTTCGGTGACGTGGTTGTAAACTCAGGTATGTGAATAACTGGTAGAGGGTGCATCTGGTGATACTCTACTTGTCGTGGTTTTATGATCATTTCATTAATTTTCACATCGCAGTTGTCGTCTATGGTGAGTATATAAGTTCCTTGAACGTGATGTCTGGATACTTCTTTTTCACAGACTTGGGTAACTAATGAATTTTCTTTTGAATACAGTATCCAATTGTCTGGTTGGAGTGGTATTAATTTCACCTTTTCAATTTTTACCACGATAGGATGACATTGTGTGGTGTTTCCGGTAAACTGTATAAGGTTCACAATGCACTCATCTTCCAGGTCTGGTATTCTTGATTCTTCACAAATGTAGTAATTTTCTTCCAGCTCTTTGCATGGTTCACGCCACGGCCTTGCTTTCAACCCCTTCATTAGGATATAGGGATACTTTGGGACTATAAGGGTTGATTCATTAAAATTATTCAAAATAGGTAAAGGGAAAATTTTGTAATACACATAATTATCATTTCTTATCAAGGGTATCTCCAAAATAAATGTTATCTGACTTTCCTTTACGTAAGCTTTCATCTCTATCGACTGCTCTAACTTAACCAAATTATTTAAATCTACAGGGTATACAAATGACAATGGGCACTTTTGTATGAAACTTGGTCCAAGAACCTCCACTGATGAGACTTATATGTAATGAAAGCTTATGCTTTCCCTATGATTCTGGCAAAGTCCTATCAGATTCTGTCCCGGGGTTCTTTTTTTACGGCCATGTTTATCCTGGCTAAAAATGTGATAAAATACAGTGGGAGCTAAAATCGACTCAAGATTTGTTGCTGGATAACTAAGTCTACATAAATAATTATGTATCATATTGTATATCATTTTAAAGAGGATCTTTTCCAGAATCCGAAACATAAAAAAAGCACAAAAAAATCTTTTTGTAAGCGAATTATAGTCAATTTATATCTGCAGCGCCATTGTTTCTCGGTAGCTAAGTTCAAGTTTCATGCCTTTTACCCCTTCCAAAAGTATCTTACCGATTTTTTTTATATTGCTTCCGGAATTTGATCTGAGTGATAATAACAAGAAAAATAAATAAACACCTCTCCGATAGAGACCGGCTAAGCTATTGCCTATTGCAAGAAATCGTCATCATTAGCAAGTCATTACGGTATTGCATATTATAAGCTTATCAGCAACTTGGAACTTGGCCCAAGAACCTCCACTGGTGAGACTTGCATGTAATGATAGCTTATACTTGTCCTATGATTCTGGCAAAGTTCTATCAAACTCTGTCCTAGGGTTTTTTTACGGCCATGTTTGTCCTGAGTGTACAGTAGTGGACTGCAAAATCACCTCAGGATTTGTTGTCGAAAAACTATTTAACTAAGCTAAGTCTATATACATAATTATATATCATAATGTATATCAATTTTAAAGGGGAAGGTTATCAGAATCTGAAACACAAATAAAAAAATGCATTAAGTATGTAAACGACTTTTAGCCAACTCACGTCCGTAGCACCATTTTTCTCAGCAGCTACGTACGAGTTTCGCGCCTTCCAACCTTTCCAAAGAAGCCCAATCATTTTTTCCTTCTTCTGATATTGCATTCTTAACCTGACAAGTGACAACAACAAGAAATAAAATAGATACCATTCCGATAGAGGCCGCGTAAGCTATGGACCTATTGCAAGATAACGTACTCAAAGGCTAGTCATTATAATCCAACAGACGTAACATGATTAGAATGCGGGAGGACGCAAATGTAGTATGTTTTCTTTCACCACAATCTTGTTTTATTAATCCAGGCTTATATCTTGTCTTATAAACAATGCCGAATGGTACAACAAATGTATCGTAAACGTAAGGTTGCCTGATAGTAATTGCTACCTTGGCAATAAAGCCGCCTTTTGCACCAGTTATTGCCTGAACTTGTTTAATAAATGTGTTTCTTTTGTATACAATAGAGTCATGGTATTGCATCTTGATTAGAATGACTTATTTCTTGTTTCTCTCGTACTAAGCTGTATAGTTGTATAGTTGTATTGCTGTTAGTGTTAAAGAGACACATATTTCGTCTCTTTCGCATAAGGCGATGTACTACATTTCCGTCCCGCCGCATTCTAATCATGTTACGTCTGTTGGATTATAATGACTAGCCTTTGAGTAAGTACGTTATCTTGCAATAGGTCCATAGCTTACGCGGCCTCTATCAGAATGGTATCTATTTTTTTTTTTCTTTGTTGTCACTTGTCAGGTTAAGAATGCAATATCAGAAGAAGGAAAAAAATGATTGGGCTCCTTTGGAAAGGTTGGAAGGCGCGAAACTCGTACGTAGCTGCTGAGAAAAATGGTGCTACGGACGTGAGTTGGCTAAAAGTCGTTTACATAATGCATTTTTTTTATTTGTGTTTTTGATTCTGATAACCTTCCCCTTTAAAATTGATATACATTATGATATATAATTATGTATATAGACTTAGTTAAATAGTTTTTCGACAACAAATCCTGAGGTGATTTTGCAGTCCACTACTGTACACTCAGGACAAACATGGCCGTAAAAAAACCCTAGGACAGAGTTTGATAGAACTTTGCCAGAATCATAGGACAAGTATAAGCTATCATTACATGCAAGTCTCACCAGTGGAGGTTCTTGGACCAAGTTCCAAGTTGCTGATAAGCTTATAATATGCAATACCGTAATGACTTGCTAATGATGACGATTTCTTGCAATAGGCAATAGCTTAGCCGGTCTCTATCGGAGAGGTGTTTATTTATTTTTCTTGTTATTATCACTCAGATCAAATTCCGGAAGCAATATAAAAAAAATCGGTAAGATACTTTTGGAAGGGGTAAAAGGCATGAAACTTGAACTTAGCTACCGAGAAACAATGGCGCTGCAGATATAAATTGACTATAATTCGCTTACAAAAAGATTTTTTTTTGTTTTTTTTTTTATGTTTCGGATTCTGGAAAAGATCCTCTTTAAAATGATATACAATATGATACATAATTATTTATGTAGACTTAGTTATCCAGCAACAAATCTTGAGCCGATTTTAGCTCCCACTGTATTTTATCACATTTTTAGCCAGGACAAACATGGCCGTAAAAAAAGAACCCCGGGACAGAATCTGATAGAACTTTGCCAGATTCATAGAGAAAGCATAAGCTTTCATTACATATAAGTCTCATCAGTGGAGGTTCTTGGACCAGATTCGCCCATTCTCCTTTAACAGTTTTCTCTGCTTTCTTAAGCGTAGCTAATAGTTCATCTGAATCTATAACGGATTGGTGTAAAGTTCCTAATTTACTAAAAGACACTGCCGTCTCGATCTCATCCAGCCTAATGTATAACATCTGAAAGTTATGTAAGAATAAGTTATACACTTGTATAATCTTATCGTGGTGTAATGATGTTTTTGTCTCGTTTAATTTAATCCGAAGTTCTCGTATTGCTTTGTCTAACTGGATGAAATTGTTTCTGGTAGCATTTGTATTGTTTACGAAAGACTCCATCATTTCAGTGATTAATGTTATTTTTCTAGAGACAGTTTCCTGGCGTGATTGTAATTCGTTAATCAATTTGTCGTACTTAATAGCATCGTCATTATCCAAATTTCCTGTTATTACTTTAATCAATGAGCCCATAGGATTCAGAATTCCGCGCTTGTAGCGTTTCATAGGGACAAGTTGCCTAAATTTGTTTTGGGTTGCATTTTTAATAAAGTTTGTTTGTGTCGCTATATCACTGTTTGCCGGGGTCATTCCTTTTTTGTTGAAGTATTGAAGTACATGTTTGTTAAAATTCGTATACCTATTTATATTAAAATTTAGGTCTTCGCCTAATAAGCTTATATTTAATACAAGATGACCCGGTTAACGTCGTATCACCATATGTATTTTAGAGCCTTATAAAGGCATTATCAGAGCACCTAGCATAGGGCGAAAATGTATTGAAACGTCACTTAAAACGTGTGCATAAAACCTATCATGCTCAGATACTCAGATAGTCTAAGTATCGGCCCCATAGTGTGCGGAAAAAGTGGGTAAATCACGTACACATGTTCAGCATAATGTTCATAATTATTTTGTATGTCACATAAGTCACGTTATGAGATTATAGACACTTCCCTGATTAAAAAAAAATATTGAAAAGTATTGGATTCCACTAACTGTATATATATACATAGAATATAGATATACAGTTTGCCTGGGTTCAATACTTTTCAATACTTTTTTTTAATCAGGGTTATGTTAACAAATAAGGTAAAGTCTATTTTTTTTCGGTCTTTATCGATTGCGCCATATTACTAAACGTAATAGTAGTATAGTAACCAGGCAACACTCACTGTCACTGTCACCAAACTTTCAAAGAAAATATAATTGTTATTTCAAAACTATTTTTCAGAAGTAATAACTTTTAAAATGCACCAAACTTTCAAAGAAAATATAATTGTTATTTCAAAACTATTTTTCAGAAGTAATAACTTTTAAAATGCATTGCTGTTTTGTAAGAAATGGATTGAACGGCAGAACAACAGTAATACCTGTCCTAGTTGCAGACAACAATTGTTAAGATGCGACGAATGCTTCACTATAACCGCTGATACTTTCAAGTTTTGCGTCAAGTGCGGTCACAATTTGAGCCGAATAATAAGACTAAATAGGGCTAAGGAACAGAAAAAGCGAGTCAAACAACAACTGCTTTCAAAACCGAACTTCAGTCACTCAACAATGTCATCATCAGTTGAGAACATAATATTTTCTGAACTTAATTTAACTGCCGAAGACCTTAAGGATATGGAGGAGATAGAAGAAAGCCATCAACACAACATCGGCAATATTGTGGTTCAACCAGACTTGTCCGAGTCACCGAGGCCTCTCGCTACTCCGTTAAATCCTGGCGAGCCAAGTGAAGAGAAGTTATCATCATCATCATATCGGACAAAAGATGTCCATTGCTGTACATAGTAGCTGGATATACAGTTCATTAATTTAAAGCTTTCTGATAAACTATATTTCTTGTCTTTTTTTGCGGTGCGTAAATATATAATGATGATTGTTTTCGGACGCGCGAACACGCAACGTATAATTGTCCATGCGCGAAACAGGGAAACTCCAAGTTGATTCCGCAAACTTGCAATGACTGGCCTTGCGATTTATTGATGGTCATAGCAAAAGCCAGACGCACGGGAAATTGTAAACGCTTAAAATCGAATGGCAAATCCGTTGGAATCATCGGTATACGCGGGATCAAGACATCCTCTCCTTTATATTTTCCCTTGATGATCGTGGCTTCGATGACGTTACTCATTAGCTTCTTCACAGCCAGTCTCGTTCCATTGCAAAGTCTAGGTTGATTTATGTTACGCAGCATGATGACAACTGATCCTACTTTTAATTGCAAATTATGTGGTGGTAGTCCAGGCAATTCCAATGAATTTAAAAATTCTGTGGGATAGTTGACTGCGTCATCCTGGTTTGTAGCTGTGTCAACTGATTTATAAGTAATCAACTCTCCTGGAAGGAAATTCTGAATGGTCACATTAAGGTCATCGACATCTTTGTTTTTTGCCGCCAATATTGCTCGTTCACTCAGCCAATTATGGTCATTATATTGTTGTTTTATGTCCGGAAAAACACGCTGAATAAGCTCCTCTTTCGAGTCTGTGAAGTGACAGAAATCTGTGTTATTAATCCGCTCGATGTGTCAACTGCGACCTTACCATTTCCAATATCTAGCAACTGCTTCGAAAACACAATCGCAGTTTGATCTTGTTGCAAAAACACTCGCATGTTAGTTGTTAATTGGAGTGTCTTTACGTGCCGCCACAAATTAGATGATTTTAGGCATGCGTTTAGTTCGTCAGCAACAGTTGATCGAGGAATAACTGGAAGAGTCTGACGAAAGTCACTTGACAACAGAATCATGGCTCCACCAAAAATGTTTTGGTTGTCACGTAAATCTTTTAACGTCCTATCCAGTGCCTCCAGCGACCTCTTGTGAGCCATTGTGCATTCGTCCCAAATTATCAATTTACATATCTGGAGAATCTTCGCCATAGCGCTATTTTTGGCGATGTTGCAAACCGGTGTTTCGTTGATTTGCATGTTTAGAGGTAATTTCAAGGCCGGATGTGCAGTTCGTCCGCCTTCTAACAAAGTTGCAGCTATTCCAGATGAAGCCAACGCTAGGGCTACCTCATTTTGCGATCGGATCTTTGCCAATAGCAATGAAATTAGGAACGTTTTTCCAGTACCCCCGGGAGCATCAAGAAAGTAAATCCCTCCAGATCCACTATTCACAGCTTGAATCAAACTATCGTACGCAATCCTTTGTTGTTCATTCAATTGTGGAACAGTTGTGCGAACTGTTTCGGTCAATGCTTCAGTATCGTATTGTTTTTCTCTTCGAAGTTCATGGTTAAATGCATCTTGCATAGAACGATTGGGTGCTGTCAGGCCCAATTACACGACAATACTTTATTTGCCATCAATAAACACATATCTTCTATCACGATCAATGTCTCGTTATAAATTTCTGCAGTAATTTGTAGTGTAGGATCCAAAGTTTGACAACGCACACGATGCAACACATCTTCAGACATGTCATCCCTATATTTCATCCACAAATCTTCCGGATTCGAGGGGAAACATGTTGATATTATAATTGCAAACAATGTACGAATTTGATGCGGCGATGAAGATATGATGGAATCCTTGAGCGTATTATCCCAATGCGAATCGTCCTCGAGCAACTGCAATAGTTGACATGCCTCACGGTAAGTTGCACACCGATGTCCATCAACTGTTCTCAATTGTTGAAATGATGTCGGACCACGAACATGTACCAATAACAATCTAAGATAATAACATTCATCGTTATTTGGATGTACTGTATACTTATAATAATATAATATAAGTTTTAATAAACTATAATAATATAAGTTTAGTTTTATTTACATAATTAAATAATATAATCATTGTTTTTTTTAATGAAGTTAAGAAAATAATCAAAAGTTCATTTTTTTTTGCACGGGAGTGTACGTGCGCGAACTTAGTGAACTTAGAACTTAGAGAAGTAGGGGATAGGTTGTTTGTATGAAGTGTCCGGGCTGTGATGATAGTAAGGTTCGATAGGTGCCTTGCCTATAGACGTCTCGATTCCGAACCATTTTCCGTAACTAAACTATAATAAAGCCGTATTAACATAAATTGTAGGGTTTAAAATAATTAAAGACGTAAAATATTATGAAAACAGAAATTTACCAAGATACCTACCTACTACCTATAATACCTACTTAATACCTTAATAGGTAAGTATCTACCTAGGTAAGTTAGGTAGCTATAGGTAGAAAAAGTAGCTTTTCGCTTTCAACTTTAGGCAGACGGCGATTGTCGTAGATGGGTAGGTAATGTTTGTAACTAACGTAACTAGTTGTTTAAGCCTGAAGAGGTAACAAACATACAGGCAGATTTACCTACATACCTAGGTACCTACTACGCATCGCATCGCATCGTACGTACCTATCATTTGCGTTTGCGCGACTCAGCCAGTAGGTAGGTACCTGCCTACCTACTTACCTACAATCGTAATAACACGTGACCTCGCGCAACGCAACAAGCCAGAATGGATCTTATATTTATAATTACATAAAGTCTATAGTTTCTCGACACACGGAATTGAGACGTAGTTGTTTACAATCTTGTACAAAACAGTGCACCGCGCTTACAGGGCTTATAGGTATATATGTTACTGTAAAAGCTCGAACTGCAGTAAATCCTAAGATATTCCAGTAAAACCTAAGATTTACCAATTCCTAATGGTAAATGTCCCAAAAGATTTGCGATTCGAACTTTTACTACCATTCCGTTGGTAAATCTTAGGATTTACATTAACGGCACGGTAAATGTTGAAAAACAAAACATGTCATAACGTGCTCAGCGCATCGACTTGTAGCTTGCCGCTCCCGCTACCCGCGCACCGTCTCCGCCACTCCGCTCGCCTCAGTCGCTCGTTTGACACGTTTGAACTCGCACGATAAATTGATTTCTAATTGTATTTTTGGTGTTTAAAAGTTATTTGTGAATAAAAATGAGTATGAAGCAAAGATTTTATGAAATAATGGACGAGCTTGTGGCAAACAAGAAAGATAATAACTTTTATCTCGATAAGGACAAATACGCTAAGTGTTTAGAGGAAGTAAAAACTGCAAAGAACATTAAAAAGAAGGAAGCTGTTCATTACAGGCGTATAAAACGCTATGATATTTTGACTATAGGCGGCGAAGAAAAGCTAATTGCCCCAATGAAGGAAGATAATGGAGAAATCAAATATTATGTTTGTTACGACGATTTATTTAACATTCTCGAAGAAACGCATTTTGCTGTTGGACACGGTGGAAGAACAAGGATGCTCAAAGAATGTAACCGCAAGTATAATAATATTACAGTTGAGGCTATCATGACATATTTGAAATTATGCCAACCTTGTCAAAAGAAACAGAGGACTTTGAAAAAGGGTATTGTCATTAAGCCTATACTTCATAGTGAAATGAACTCACGTTGTCAAGTAGATCTCATAGATCTACAAACTAATCCTGACGGGAATTATAAATTTATATTAGTTTATCAAGACCATCTGACTAAATTCGTGATCCTTCGTGCACTTCAAACTAAACGCGCAACTGAAGTCGCATATCATCTATTGGATATTTTTACCACTTTTGGAGCGCCGAACATCCTTCATTCCGATAATGGTCGGGAATTTAGTAATCAAATAATTGAAAATTTATGCTCTATGTGGCCAGACGTTACAATCGTACACGGAAAGCCAAGGCATAGCCAGAGTCAAGGATCGGTAGAGCGTGCAAATCAAGACATAGAAAATATGCTCAGTACGTGGATGGAAACCATTCAGATTACAAAGTGGTCAGAAGGCTTGAAATTTATCCAGGCCATGAAAAATCGAGCATATCATGAGGGAATCAAATGCTCTCCTTACGAAGCAATGTTTGGTAGTCCAATGAAAATGGGCATTGCGACATCAGCTATTCCTAAAGATATGATTGGACTATTAAAATCTGAAGAAGATTTGGAAAATGTGTTGCATTCCCGAAAAAATGTTGAAAATATGATAGAACAGGACAAGGAAAACAACGTGGTTGGTAATGAGTCAGAAGGAATAAAAAAAGGAAACAGTAAAAATGTGAACAACAAAACACAAGAAAAAGAAATTATTGCACTGGAACAGACCACAGAAAAACAAATAACCGATGATAGTGATGATACCAATCTAACTTTTCAAATACAAACCGATTCAGAGACAGAAAGCGCTATTCAAGCTCAACAAGATCCAATACCAAAGAAGATAGAATCTATTCAAACAATAAGAACAAAAGCAAAAGTTAATTTGGAAAACCAAGCTGAAAAAATGAAAACCATGTCAGCTGATAAATATTCAAATGTGGAAGTGGGCCAAAATGTAAGACTGAAAGTACCTGAAATTGACAGAGCTAAAACTGACCCAAAAAGCATTATTGCAGTTGTGATAGACGTAAAGGACAATGAGTTTTACCAACTAGGTACCAAAATGGGAATACTAAAACAGCTTTACACCAAGAATCAGTTCGCCGCATGCTCTGAAGATTTTATAAAGATAGAAGAAATTGTTACGGATAAAGAAGTGAGTCTTCGAGAAGTTGTCGGAAAATTGTCGTTAACTGGAGGACAAGGATTCAAAAAATGTAATTGTCAAAAAAAATGCTCGACGAAAAAATGCACCTGCAGATCATCAGGATTACTTTGTAATTCTAAATGCCACAGCAGCAATCCTTGTTGTAACAAGTGAAATGTTTTTTTAGGTACCTTACCTATTAATCAATCACATTTGATTGTCTTTTTTTACTTTTAAACCAAATAATAAAAAAAATAATAATTAAGTTTGACTAGCTTTTGTAAGCATTATGTTTTGTATGTCGTTGTTAAATTCCAAATAGAGAAGTACTGATTCAGTTAGATATGATAGAGATTGAGATATTCAGAGATATACGTTATGTGTTTTTTCAGAATAATTTAAATAAGTTGGTATTAGTTTGTACTTATTACTATCATTATGATACCTTTAAAATACTATGTACCTGTTTTGTCTAATAGTTCAAAGTAAATAATTAAGAATTAATCATTGTTTTATTCCTAAAACCAACATCTACCAGCTGACAGTGGTAAAACCTAGCATATACTGAATTCGAATGGTAAAAGCTCGAAAACATCGTCGTATCTTCAGAAATACTTACATTTACCAACTCATGTCGGTAAATCCTAAGACTTACACTTAAATCTTAAGATTTACCGTAGTTCGAGCTTTTACAGTAACATATATATTATAACGGTTATTAAACTACCCAAACGCGATGCGTCGAGATCGCGGGCTCGGGCATCAGGATCGGGCAGTGTTATAATAAATAGTTCATTGGTGGGCGATTTCGTCATACATTTTATAGGTAGGTAGGTAGGTTACATTGGTACACACGATGACTTGGCGCATCGTGTGTGGCAGATGAATCGAGTTAATGTAGGTAATAAAGCCTTATCATTCCACTTACTTAAGTAGGTAGGTACCTACTATCTGTCATTATAATAATATTATAAAACAAAGCTCCCACGCCATTCGCTCGTCTGTTTGTTGGCGGCTAACTCAAAAGAAAAAAAATAATAATGACAGATATAACTTAAAATAAAGTTAGATGTGTTTACAGGAATTAGCACCAATGTCATGATTTACAAGAAGTGTTATATATTTTTTTCTTTGAACTTCTATATTTGCAACTTTTTACCACGCACTTCGCATGTTGCCAGTTCGGCGCCTAATCGCGCACCGCGAAGAAATACTGTCACGTCGCTATATTAACAGTAACTTTGCGTCCCACTTTTTGAGCGCTGATGTTCAATCTATGTCCGAAAAAATCAAGACTAGTGGAGCTTTCATCGAAAAAGCTGCCTAATGGTTTTGAGATATAACAAAACAATGTATTGTGGAATTTTATAAGTACCTACCTATGTCTATCTTTTAGGAATCACTTATCATACACATTTTAATATTTATAAAATGGCTACGTTAATACGTTAGTTACCTACCTACTTTAATGAATGTTATAATTGCCCTTTTCTTCCTTTATGTTAGGTATGTTACCTCCAACAACTTTGCTTTACATTCACCTTTTGGGGCCTTTGGCGACTCAATCATAACCCTGACACTAGGGTTGATTAGGCTGGTATTCCACCCACGACAAGAAAATAAGATTCACGACATTATTTAATACATACTATTTTTCTTTTTAGGTTCATCAGGTACTTTTAAAGTACTGACACCGAAAAAGGTGTACAAAAATAAACGGCTTCGCGACTGCGAACTTGAAGAGCTCGTGGAGCCGCCAGCAGTAGCATGTACCGCCAGCAGGCAGTACCAGTGCAACACGCCGAAGAGAAGACGGTTGTCAATTACTGAAGACACGCCAAAATGCAAAGTTTTAAAAAAGAAATTAGTATTGTATCTAACAATAACAAAATGTAATACCTTTTGAATTAAAGAAGTAGTTTAATTGAATATTTATTGTATTTTCATTCTAGTCATTAAAAAAAATCCAACTTCATTAAATTTGTTAATTTTAATAATGAAGTAGGTATCTTAATTTGCATATACTAATACTAGGTACTTTTATATAAATTGTAATGAATAATTAATTATTTATAGTTACTTTAAATGATATCTATCTATGTAATGGAAAGGGGATAGTAAAATAAAAAAGACACATTTCTATTGTTTAGTTATTTATTCAAAACCATACAAAAACTCAGTTGAATCAGAAAGGCTGGATCAGTGTTTTTCCCAGGAAAACCTAGGTAACTATTTGGTACTCAACTAAAACTCATTTAAACAGGCACATTATTGCCAGATTCACATTCTGCTGTTTGCACATCCTTTCCTTTACTACTTGGGCCACATTATCTTTCCACTTATTTTATATTATCTTGACTCAACCAGGGTACTCGCTACATTATGTTACCTACAAACATTATGTTACCTACAAATGAAAATATAATAGTTATTAAAATAGCACATTAATTTTGATCGGCAATGATATTCAGAACAAAACATTTCTACCACCCATTAGGTATTATAGTTTATCTATGTATCACAGATAATATAATAACATAACATAAGCAAGATCTTGCATCCCATTGAGGTAGTCAAAGTAACATTCATCACAAGATGAACTAAGCACACGCACCTCACGAGCTTTCTGTTAGGCTAACGATAGGCCGTATTGCTACCTATAATGGTCGAGCCAACTGTGCTAGATGTGAACTGTTTAAAATAAATCAATGCAAGTCCGGTACCAGGGTTTGAACTGGTGTTCATCATTTGAGATGCAAACAAGTGTACCATTATGACCTATTTTATATTAGAGTAATAGTGACTATATAATAATAGTAGGTATATTGCAATGTATGTACACCTTGTGTGCCAAAACTTTGCTCTGTCCGCCCTGAGAAGGAGAGTAAGTGTGAGTTAATACTCTCATATAAGAATGAGTAGATTGGTGGAATGGAGTAGTAATAGTAGGCTCTATTTTTTACATTTAGACACATGGATGACCTATTACGCATGTAATCCGATGAGTTTGAAATTTATCTACTTTATTGAACATTTAGATATTCGGGCTCAAAGAAATGGGTTAATGGGATAATAGTTTAAGCATACATACCTGGCAAAGTGCGATTCTCATTTATGCAGAACAGAAGTCAAGATTAAGTTTTCACTATAATACCTACAACTCCAAAGAAAATATTTTTCTTTGAAAAGTAGTGTGGCTTTCATGAGGTAGACTTTTATCATATTCATCTCTTGGTCATGGTCAGAAAATTGTTGATATGTGGTTCTAATAGCCTTTGCATGTCATTCTTCACAATGGTTATCATCGTCTTTAGAGATCTGAAATAAGTTACAGGCTTAAATTCACAACACGCTCACTGCCTAACTAGACTAAGGCCTAATTCGCACGAGACGGACGTTAAAAAAGCGTTCAAATAGAACATATGCATACCCAAGTACGTGTTCACACGTCGGCGCTTTTAAAACGCGACGCTTTTTTATCGAGCAGTGTTGCATTTTCAACGCAGAGCGTTGGGAATAGGCCGTATGAAACTTTTTATTATTATTCACACGAGCGTTAAAAAAGCGCCAGCGCTGCGATCAGTACGCCCCGCGATCTCTAAGCGGTCGGACGTGTTTGTTCTGTTTTTTTCGGGCGTGCTTGTCGAGAACGTCGGTATGATGTCGTGGGTTGTAGATCCTGAAGTCCTTATTTTAGAAGTTGAATCTTGGCCACTTCTATACGCAAAAACATTGCCAGAATACTCAAATAAAATTATGAAAAATAATACCTGGGAGGACGTTGCCAAAAAACTTTCAGAAGACTGGGAAACCCTCACCAATGAGGAAAAAATTAGCCGAAGTAAGTAAATAATACACTTTTATTAATTTTATATTTTTATTTCGTTTATAATAATATGTCCATCCATATTCTATACATTGATAGCTTGATATTGCCAAGTCCGAATAGAACCTTGTGGCGATGTAAAATATTTAGCAAAATATTCACGTATTTTTAGACCCGTGTGGTTACTTCTTAGACCTGTTGGTTGTAGACCATGCATTGTACTGTCAAACAAAGTATCATCAAATTGGAATCCATCTTTTTGTCTGACAAAATTGTGTAGAACGCAACATGCTTTGACTACTGATATCGTAGGATCGGGTTGAAGATCTATAGCCCTCGTTAAAATTCTCCACTTGTTTGACAAAATACCAAAACTGCACTCAATCATTCTTCGTGCCCGTGTTAGTCGATAATTATAAACACGTTGTTGTACAGTCAAGTTTCGGTTTGGATACGGTCGTAAAACATGTTCAGATAGGGCAAAAGCTTCATCGCCAATTAATAAAAATGGCATACGTTTCCCATTCGGATCATTCGGTAGTGTTTTCGGTTCTGGTAAATTGATTTTGCTCGATTGTAATTGCCTGTTAAATGATGAAATCAGAAATCAGAATCATTTATTCAATGTAATTATCATGGATAAACTTGTTGAAGGTCAATGTAACATTTTTGAATTTACGTCATTTCGCAAGGTGTTATGGCTGAGGAGAAGAAATGACAAGAAACTGCAACAGCAACACATCTTTTAAAAACCAATGAGGATATAGATTACAAGTTATTTAATAACTAGAGGAACACATTCAATACCAGACATTTTTATCATTTAGGTAGTAATTAATCTTATAATAAGCTTTTTTACATAAAGTAAGCTTCACGTGAGCTTTAAATTTATTTTCTGACAAATTTAAAATATTATCTGGTATTTTATTGTAAAAACGTATACATAACCCCGAAAAAGATGAATTTAATTTACTTAATCTAGAATTTTGAATAGCAATTTTATGTTTATTTCTTGTATTGTAAGTATGCCTTTCACAGTTTCTCGGAAGGAGAGATAAGTTTTTACGTACATACATAATGTTTTCATATATATATTGACTTGCGACCGTCAGTATATTTATTTCTTTAAACAGCTCCCTCAAAGAGTCCCGACAACGCAGCTTATAAATAGCGCGAACTGCTCTTTTTTGAATGATGAAAATAGTTTCTACATCAGCGGCTCGACCCCACAGCAAAATACCGTAAGACATTATGCTGTGGAAGTAGCTGAAGTAGACAAGTCTAGCAGTGGGTACATCTGTGAGTTGTCGGATCCTTCTGACGGCATATGCTGCTGAACTTAGCTTGCCCGCTAGTGATACAATATGTGGGCCCCATTGAAGTTTTGAATCTACAGTAATTCCTAAGAAAACTGTGTGTTCAACAAAATCTAGTTTCTCGTCGTTAATTTTAATGTTATTATTTACTTTCTTTACGTTTGGTAGAACAAATTTAATACACTTCGTTTTCTTAGCATTTAGAACTAGGTTATTTACTGTAAACCAACTTAGAACCTGCGACACAGCGCTGTTTGCTTCGTCAAATTCCTCTAACTTTCTGTCGATTTTAAATATAAGAGAAGTGTCATCCGCGAACAGCACAATGTCAGCTTGGTTCTGTACTACATAAGGTAAATCATTTATGTACACTAAAAAAAGAAACGGACCCAAAATGGATCCTTGAGGAACTCCCATTTGAACATGAGAGCCCGAAGAAGTTGTACTATTGATTTGTACCTTTTGTATCCTATGAGTAAAAAGTAATGTTTTACACTGCTACAATACACAATATAATGCCAACAATATAATGTTATTGTAAGTGTGTAAATAAATAGAAAAACATTGTGTGTTTCCGTTTTTTGTCGTCAACTATGTTTCTACTTAACGTCAAAACAAAGCGAGACTACAACGGCGCCGGGTGTGAGGTTGGACTTTAATCTCTGGTGTGATCTGTGTACTATTATGTTATAGCAATAATATTTATCGCTAGCTAATGTAATAATATGGAACAAAGCAATACTCCCCAGGTTTTAGTCCGTATTTTCGAATTTGTAACGTCGGTGTCCGTTGGTCTCCGTACGACAATCAGCTGATTTGAATTTACACCAATATTTCCACTTCAAATACACAAATTTCTATTTTACACACTTTATATACTAAAATTAACACAAATACAAGTAAATTAGTCGACTAAAAACTATGATTATAATAAAAATACGAAATTAAAACTAAGATACGCGTCTTGACATTTACGCGTCAGTGTTGCCACATAGGACTATCCAAAATTAGCACATCATTTGTAGCGCTGTGTGTGCGATACTATAATAAGATACCAGAAGATGTACTAGGCCTTTCGGGAAACATGTTTAAGAATGTTATAAAAACTACTTTAATCAGTAAAGCTTATTATAAAGTAGGAGACTATCTTAAAGATAATAATATTAAATGGATTACTTCAGCTCAACACAAGAAAGACAAGAATGTTTGCAATAAAAACTTGGCCCTAAAATACTGAATTTGAAATAACTTTGTAAGTGGATTAAAAAGGATTGTGAAACACTTGATGATATTTGAACAGTAGACTTTTTTTTTTATATCCAGGCGGAGGATTTTTGAGCTTCTTTATATAAGTGGTGCATGCTCGCCTCGAAATGTTCGTGTACGCGGTGGCGTCCGGAAGTCGGGTCGCACCTTTCCCTCAAAAATGTGCGAAGGGAGCGATGGCTGGCTTTCGCGTCAACTCGTGATCGGGTGCTGCGTATGTGGACAGGCCTGCTTCTGTCAGGGAGCTCATAAAACACTGTTTCTGTGATAAAGTCACATAAACTCTTTATGTTTCACTTTCCTTCCACCGACTGTAATTGGAATACCATTGTATTTAAGTCTATAAATTATGTAATACAAACTGGTTTAAAAGAAAAGAAAGGAAAACATGAAACAGTAGGACTAGGGCCCTGTGCTGGGAGGTTTTCTGGCCACGTCTTTCCCTCAGCGTTACAGATTCCGATGTGGTAGTAGTTTTACAGCTAGTTACATAATATGTAATTTAATTATGTTTGACGTTCAAAAAGCGCTAACTTTGTAAGCCAATTTTGAAAAAATAAATATTTTTGATTTTTTTTTTTTTAGGATGTATTTTTAAATATGTTTGAGTCAGTGGAGCCGTCGTATGCTCCTACTTCAATGCAAGTAAAACAATAGTTTGCATCACAAATTGCCATTAAAACTATAGAAAAGTAATTTTTATAATTATAGTACAGTGAACCGCTTTGATTAGGCTTTGCCATTTCAATATGTTTGCCATCGACGGCCACTATTACATTGGGAAAATTCGTGCGTTGATAAAATTCTTCAGATATTTTTTTAAAGTCATCCTTTGATTTTTCTGGCATATACATAGGCTTTAAACAATTCCATATTGCATCTCAGACTTGTTTAATAATGTAATGTATAGTAGACACTCCAAGTAGAAACTGGTAATGTAAATCATGAAAATTGTTGCCTGATGCTAAAAATCTGTAACAAATAAAATGTGATGACAAATTTATGATACTTTTTATCTTAAGAAAACTATTTTTACCGGATTTTAATCGCGTTTATTTTGTTTTTTGTATAGACGTTTCGAGCCCTTTGCAGGCATCATGGTCACAGGTAGACAGTCTGCCGGTAAAATCCGGTAAAAATAGTTTTATTATGAGTTCGAGTCGCGAAAATCTAAGAAAGTATTACTTTTTATCTTTTTCAGGCAAAGACATACAAGCAAAGTGGAAACACTTAAGGGACAACTTCCGGCGTGAGTATCAAGCCCAAAAAGAAGTAGCATCAGGACAAGGTGCAAAAAAGAGAAAAAAATATAGATATTACGACCAATTACTATTTCTAATTCCACACGTCAAGGATGCTAAAACTTCCGGAAACTACAGTACTCCAGCAAATGTTTCGGAGGAAAATATTGAAAACATTGAAAATTCACCCGCTGAATCATCCACAGTCACACGTAGTGTTTCAGAGACCACAAAGAAGAAAAAGAAAACCACATCCTCGTTTGAGGATGCAATTCTGAAGGCCATGAACAATGAAATATCTGAAGCTGACGAAGATAAGACATACTGTTTATCACTGGTTCAGTCACTTAAAAAGATGGACGATGATAACAAAATGCTAGCTAAAATCGAAATATTGAAAGTAATTCGCACTTTCACAAATAAGTCGCATAATATATATAACAGTGAGCAAAACCAAACACCATTTAATAGACCAAACGTTGTACCGTATTGGAACCACACAAATTCTAACTTTTCGGCTCAATCAACGCCCATGTACAGTCAAACCACACCACAGCAGCAGTCACAACCAACATCCACTCAGGCCCATAATATGTATCAGCAGCAGTCAGAGTCCAATCCAACACTATCTTTGCATTAATCCTCATCCATTAATCCTGTACATCGATCGACTGTAATTCAGATTTTAGAGAATCAACTGTACCGGCCCGCTAATTTAACTGCACAAAGTTCTAGGCCACAATCCGCCCAAAGTTACTTTACCACTTTCAACCCAAATATTTGTCCATCTCCATCGAATACCGACTCATTAAGCTCAACAACAGTTCAAAGTCCCTTATTACTCAACATAAGTTCGCCAGAAGAATATCCCTTGTCTCCAGATGATTGTCTTAAATAAGTTTTTTAATAATAAATAATGTTTTGTTTGTAATATTGGTTTTATTATTTTACTTACCTCAGTGTTACAACCAGTCGTAGTGTAGGTGGTATCGCCAAACGCATGATGGTATCTTGGAGTGTTATTTGAGGCCCCACTATTTGCAATAATTCGTCAAATGTTGTTATACTCATTCGAAAATAATTAAAGAATTTACTGGGAAATTGCCTCAAATCTTCGTACAGTGTCACAAACTGTCCTTTTAAGTATCTCTGTTCATTCAGAGGATGTACCCAGAATGTCCTTTGTTTCTTTCTTCGTCTTCTAGCAACACAAACCGCTATTGCTAGTAATTTAGCAGAAACCATTCTCACGTCTTACTAAAGCGAGGCACGAGACGAAAGTGATTTAAAAACGTTCGTATGAATGATCACATTGAGGACGTTATAAAAGCGCCGATGCCGGGTTATAACGCAACGCTGTTTAAACTCTCGTGCGAATTAGGGCTAATTTAACTTTTTTCAACAAACAGTATATTATGATTTGTACCATAGATAGGCGACAGCTACACAAAAAAAGTATCTACTACATACATACTTATACTCACGCCTGTAATCCCGATTAGGCTGGGCAGAGCCACGAGTAAACAGAGACCAATTTGGAAGCACTTTATACAAAGTCCTCAGGTGCTTAACCGGTGGTCCAATGTAATGTTTCATCATGCTATAAAAGACTTGTCTTTCATAAAGGTTCTCAGTCGGTTTTACGACACGCCCGGGATGATAAGGGACGATTGCGTTCTAGGTAGGACCTTAGCTATGTTTTTAATTATCTTCCAGTTTTAATAACTAATTAGATACTTACAGGAGTTGGAGATATATTTTTGCCAATACAAAATGAAGTAGGCTTGGGTAAAAAATATCGATATATCAAAATATCGATATATTTTCAATAAATAATCGATAATTATCGTCGATATTTTAAATCTTGATATATCGATAATCGATATTTTTTTCCGGATATCAAATTCGATTTCTTTTTATAAGCTCCTGTTCGACTTCAGTTCTCGATTAGGGCCGCGTTTAAAAACCAAGTCAATTATTACCAGACAGTAGTTTGTTTCAGTCACACATTAATGTTTTGCATAAAGTTATCCTTCACTTTACCCTTTACCGAGGGAATTTAACTTGCTTTGCTTGCGAACGCGACCTAAAAAGAGAGCAATGAATGAATGAGTAAATCGGCTGTATAGTTTCTGCTCCCTTTGCTTGCCTATAAGTTTTATAACATAAATGACTAAAATTTATTGACTTGTTTGACAAGACAATTTGAACTTAAACTTTATCCAACGGGCGGTTGACGGTTGTGAATATAATTGTATTGGTTTTGTTTTTGCCATCCACATCCATCAGCAATGTCGGCAGTGTGGAAATTCTTTAAAAAAAAGGATAACCAAGAACCCGTGACGTGCAATTTGTGCAACAAGTCATATAAAACATGCGGGAATACCACAAATTTAGCTACCCATCTCAAAGTAAAACACCATTTTGCTTATTTGCAATTACTTAACATGCAGAAGTCAACAAAATCTGGCAATGAGAATGAACCAGAACCCGAAGATGCTATGTCGGTAGACAATGAGAACAGTAGTAACAGTGTAGATGTAAGTAATATATTAGTAGTAGTATATTTCAATTCAATAGGTACTGTAATACTTTTTTTAGGTTATGTAAGTATGAGTTTATCTTTTGTTGATGTTTTCTTTGTAATTAGTATCTATTTATTTATTTCCAGGTGGTGCCAAGTACAAGTACAAAAGAAATGACAGATTATCTAGCATCTACCGAGTCCGAGACTCAGTTCTCCATAAAAAAAAGAAAGCAGCCCACTTTACTCAATGTTTTGGGAAGAGGATTAAGTCTCGAAGGTGGGTTGTAAAAAACATGCGTATAGGCACTTTCTTTTGATTCAACAACATTTAAAATAATTGTTAACACAGTAAAAATATTATTATCAGTTATTCAACACAACATTTTAGTGATGTACACCAATTATTTGCGGAAATATCGATAGTAGCAAATGACTCGTTATTAATTCCTTTTTCTGACTTATCTTTATTCTTTATCTTCTTTCTTTCAGAAGGTAGACAAAAGCATAGTGAACTTACACAGGCATTAATTAACATGATATGCAAGGACAATTTAGCACTATCATGTGTTGAAAAAAAAGGCTTACAAAAATTTTGTCGAACCGCTTGTCCTCTTTATAAACTGCCCTGTAGAAAAAAGGTTTCTATTTCTTAAATAATAATTATAATAATAACAATAATAATTTTAACACTGTAATGCTTGGTTAACTCCCGCATATTAGAAAGTTCCATCCATTCTTTGAGATGGAGAATTAAAACTACACCATACTAATAATAAAAGTTATTTAATAAAATACCTCTATTTTAATTTACATTATACAAATTCAGATCAATGTTAAATTAAACAACTACTTCTTATCATTTATTTCAGGTAACACAGTTGATAAAAAACAGATGTGACATACTCACAATTACTAATTCTACAAGGAGTTTTCTAGTAGTGACGGTTCACTTCATTGACACCTTAAATGGATCGCCTGTTCTTCAAAATATAAATCTATGAGCACAGAAACTATCACAGGTATAATTATTTGATCTATGTTGAAATTCATAAGATCAACATTATCTTACCTCCGCAATTGTTTATTAATATAATGTAAAAATATATGAATGCCTTTTTAGGGTCATACGCAGGGCTGCCAGATGTACGATTTAAATCGTACTCGTACGATTTTTTGGCATTTCTACTCATGTACGATCGCAAGACTACGATCGTACGGAAAGTGTACGATTTTTCGGTACCTGGCAACATTTCGTAATGAAACAAATGTATTCCTCCGGCAGCTTTGATTTTTTTCAACACTGCAGGCATTTTTTAATCACAAGTGCAGAAGAAATTAAAAAAAGATATGATTTAGATGACCCCATTTTATCGAAACTGGACTGTCTTGAACCTACCAATGCTGTTTCCAGTAATTACAGGAAAAAGTACCGACGTTACTGCCACTCAATAAAACCCAAGGACATGCAAGTGATGCAGGCGATAGGTGACGAATACCGCAGGTTTCCGAATAAAAATATGACCTCAGAAAATTAGTATAAGTCTATTCTTAACGAATTATTCTCATTTTTAATAAAAACTTTGAACTTTATGTTGTACTATCTTTTCATTTCAAAATTTCCTTGGAATACGATTTTTTTGTAGTTGACGTACGATCATGCCTTTTTTTCATCTGGCAGCCCTGGTCATACGGGACAGTACATCAAAGAATGCTGGGAAGAAATCTGTGAAGAGTTTAATATTGACAAGGATAAAATAGTATCCATTACCACTGATGGAGGTGCAAATATAGTGGCAGCAGTGCGATTATTCTTAGCTGATAATCACAGAATTCCCTGCATGGCCCATTGTTTGAACCTTGTGGTTGATGGGGTTCTAAGAGAAATTAAAGAATTTTCAGAAATTTGCGACCGTGTCAAAGGAATTGTGACATATTTCAAGCAGTCAGTCAATGCAATGGACCAGCTACGATCTGAACAGGTAGACTGTGGAAAAAAAGAAGGTGAGGTGCTGACATTGACACAAGCAGTCAGCACCAGATGGAACTCGTGCTTAGATATGTTAGAGCGATTTGTCAAACTGTCAGCACTTGTTGCTAAAATTTTAGCTACGAAAACTGGTAGAAATACACCAGACATGATCACCACGTCGCAACTCAATATTATACGCGATCTCATTGGCCTTTTTGGTCCGTTCAAAGAAGGCACGGAAGAAATCAGCGGTGCGAACTACGTGACAGCGAGTCTAGCCATTCCTGTTTTAAATTTACTTCGTCAAGTAACAGATCATGCTAGACCATCGACAACTATACAACAGGCCTTGCTTAACAAAATCGAAGATAAACTGGCTCCATTAGAAAAAAATCCTTTTCTTTCAGTTGCTACCATTTTGGACCCTCGCTTTAAGCCAATCCACTTCACGACTCCAATTGACGTGGCACACGCAATTTCTAAAATTAGCGATGACATTCGTGCAGAACACAGGCGTAGAGGGCAACGTTCTCCAGAAACAAGACCTGCACAAATAAACGCATCAGAACAGACCGAGACCGAGTCTTCTATCTGGTCCAGGCATGAGAAACTTTAAAATGTTAGCGTAGCTGCGCAAGAGGTTCCAAGTGCTCGCTCTATCCCCAATGAGCTTAAGCAGTATCTGGACCAACCACTACTGGAAAGGAAATAAGATCCAATAGTTTTGGGTGAGTTGTAGACATTTCACGCCGGTCCTTTCTAATATCGCTTTAAAATACCTAATATGCCAAGTGCCAAGCATCTTCCGTGTCGTCAGAAAGGCTTGCGTCTGTTATTAACTTGGCAGTGCCAGACAATAGAAGCAGATTGACAGGGGTGCACATAAAACAAAGAGTGCTTCTCATGTCGATATCTGACAATTATTGGTTTGACTAAATGACTACCAATTCGTATTTAATTTTCGATACCTACTACACTACACTATACTTTGACAATGTGCAAATATTTCGATATATATCGATATATCAAAATATCGATTTTTTTACACGATATATATCGATACTTTAAAATAATATCGATATATTTTTTTCATTTGCCCATCCCTAAAATGAAGACGTAATCAATAAACCCCACCAAACATCAGAAATAATCGTATGTCAACTAAACTAACAACTGTCACCTTGACAATGTCACAGATCATTGTCACAGATTATAATACTAACATGTCAACGTTGAGAAAAAAAAACCGTTTGCGCCATCTATTATCTTAATTTTACTCTAACTCTAAGTAAATATATTGTGCCTGCAATAACTTGCACTCAGTAAGCTGAAATTTCACTAGATGTCGCTCGATTCGTTCGATCCCATCAATATTTACGCTTGAGCGCTAGGGCGTTTTAGCGGCAGTAGTGGTCATTTATTAGAACTAAAATAGCCCGAAGAATTGCCCGAATTAGGACGGCACGGTTTTGTTGTATGACGTGAGGCATCTGTACGTTAGTATTATATGATCTGTGCTTTAAACTAATGAAATTTTATACAAATAATGACCATGGTTGAGAAGCAAGACACAATCAATCCGAGTGCCCCCGGCCGGCTATCTGAATGTGTAATTCTCGATGTATCGGGGAATCCCCGAACATTGGGTGGGACGGTGCGGCAGAATGGAACGTTTGTGAATCGTTTAGTTTTGTAAGTCATCCTTTTCACTCTTGTCGAACGATGAATTTTCTATCTATCTCTCGCACGCTAGTGCGTCAGTAAAGCCGCACGTAGTTAATGAATAAAATCAAAAATAAAGGGAGGACCAATGAATGTGGCTGACAGCAATGACAGCGTGACGAACTATATGTACATCTCCTCAGCTAGATTGACAGATTTGCTTAGAACTTCTAAGTTAGAAGTGGCGCCCTCCAAATGAATATAGACAGAAATTGTCTCATAGTTACGGTATAGGTACTTTTGTTTGTGTATGTAATATTGCGAGCAACAAGGTGGATTTATATTTGTCTGATGTGTCGTGACGTGACGCGTCAGAACTGTATCGGTTCCATACATGAGCCACAACACAACACGTTACGCACTAGTGTGAACGTTACCATCCTACTAATATTATAAACGCGAAAGTTTGTATGGATGGATGGATGGATGTTTGTTACTCTTTCACGCAAAAACTACTGAATGGATTTTAATGAAACTTTACAATAAAATAGCTTATACATCAGAATAACACATAGGCTACAGTTAATAAACATATTGTTCGAAATACTAATCCTGCGCAGACGAAGTCGCGGGCACCAGCTAGTACTAAATGTATGAAACCGATACCGTTCTGACGCGTCACGTCACGACACATCAGACAAATATAAAACCACCTTTACAAGTATTGTTGTTTCAAGATCGCTTGAAAAATGCCATATAGATATAGATAGTACAGAAGGCGCGTCTACATCATATTCGCAATAAAACAAAATGTACCTACTAACTACCATGCATGAAACAAAACTAGATACTGGTCTGGTCATTTCTGCGCCCCTCCAGGGTCTGCGCCCTGTGCCTGGGCACCGCTGGCACCGCCCTAGTTACGGTACTGGGTTGAAAATGGCGTTTTAAAATTTTTGCCGGCTTTTTTGTAATTTGTAACTGAATCAAGATCATTAAGAATCTTTTTTCAGCTCTATACGGTTTAAGGGTGGTTTTAATAACAACCCCTCACCGAAGCAATTCAGGACAGCTTACAAGAGGCTAATTGTCCACGGTGAATTAAAAAACATAGAAAGCGGTAATTGTACCATTTTAGAAAATATTAATATATTGACATACACATGCAAAAATTTTGAAAAACAGATCAACTCTTCTCTTTCATTTTAAGAGATGGTGCGTTAATGGAAGCTTTCGAATCCGAGGAACTTGATTTTTCAGTAGACCATGACTATCTGCCACATCCATCCTGTTTAACAGAATATACAAAACATGTAGTGGGATATATTGCGGGCTTTGTTGTTACCAAAGTGTCCAAAATAGTAAAGTGTCACGATTGCTTAAGTAGCATAGTGGAGATGTCAAATTCAAACTTGTTATTAATTTCCAAAAAAACCAAAGGCGGTTTGCGATATCCTTCTGCTGATGTAATAAATTTATGTGAAATTGCTGAAATATTTTTTTAGCTAATTATCCATGCAAGCGAAGTTTACGACTTTGGTCGCACTGACTTAATTCACTGAACTTCTAATTCATTTGGTCGCCACTCGCGGACGACTACAGCGACTACGTGGGCCACTTGGTGTACCACGTTGAACCACTGTCGAAAGTCGCTATGGCTGTGACTAAAGTCCCTCATATAGGAACAGCTGTTGCGTTTGGTTAAATGTGTGGTCCGCGCAGTGAAAAGATGTGCAAACATGCTTACGCAACAAAAGCACCAGGCTACCTTTCAAAACAATTATAAAGCCACAATGTAAAAATATCGGTGAATTAATTCATTCCGATGTAGCTGGCCCAATGAGAATAGTCACAAAAGAAGGCCACAGGTATTACCAAACTATTCTCGATGACTATTCCCATGTTACCCAGATTTATCTGTTGGTAAACAAATCAGAAGCAGCAGATAACCTGTGCTTCTGAATCAGTCTTAAAAATAAGAACATGTTTACAGTCGTTTACAAACAATAAATACAAGGCACAATCACACTGTGGCCTTTTGGATTTTACTTTGTTGCAACAATAGAAACGTTTTTGACCTTCATCACTATTCCGCGTATAGTTTCTTGACCAAGTATTTTCACAATTCACAAATTCTTCTGCTTCTTTTTCACTATAGCACCGTTTGATCAACACCCAACTTTATAATACGACGGCTCTTCTTCGCCGGTACTGACGGTCCAGCTCTTTCTTCTTCCTCCTCGGACTCAGAACGGTACACCTACTATACCTATATCCTCACTTCCTTGGTAGATGTTTTAAACAATAGCAACAAAAACTATAACAATTTTGTAACATAAACAAACAACACACGAAAACAGCCGAACGCCACCCGAACCCGATAGTTATGTATTCCGGACCTACCGCGGGTACTGTAAGAGTCCCGACGTAAGCTTTCTAAGTATTGTATGAAGCGCATTCCCAGACCTCCGGCGCAGACGAACAACATCCGTCCTGCGCATTCAGCTATTGATAAGCCCGAACTACCGGGAGGTATTGTTGTTTGCATAGCTTTCTTAGATCATAGAACTAGCTCATAAGTTTAGTCTTAAGTTGACCACTGTAAAGTACGCATTAAAAGTTTAAATTCAAAATTCAATTTTTGCTTTTTAAAAAGAGTCCCTCGCTCCGCGGCAACTTAAGTGGCGCAGCCGGTAGGATATCCGCTATTGGAAGAAGCTGTACCCAGAAGACCTGCAACTCGGTTATCACGGGTTACAGTACGGTGGATATTCTACGAACCAAATAAATAACTTTTGGACAAGCGGCGTGAGACAAAGGACGAGTACTCTCTCGGTGGCAACGCACAACTCTAGTAGGAGGAAATGGGATCGAGCGGTCTGTGAGTAGACTTTTTCACTATCCTGTCTTATCCCTTTCTATTCCAGCTAATTGTGAGACTCATTTAGGTAGGGTCTGACAATCGGACATAAATTGCCGAATGTTTTAGACAGCTAGCATAGTTTAGATAGGATCTGACATTTGGTCACAATCGCCGAATGTTTTAGATAATTAGCATAAAGTAGTTAAGTGATCTGATTTTCTAAAGAAAAATAATAAAATATAATTGAAAAGAAATAATTGAAAGCGATTTATATTATTGTCTTATTTTGCTTGTGTATTACTTGTGTATTTTTATTGTGTTTTTTATTGTGTTTCTATTGTATTTTGTGTCTTGTGTTATATTTTAAGTAGATAAAAATGACGCAACAAATTTCTCTTGTTCCAAACGAAATGCTAAGCCTTATTCCAAAATTCAGTGGCGAACCACAGTTGCTGAATTTATTCATTAATAAAGCTGAGTATGTATTATCGGCATATGCCCAGCAACAGGACAATCCACACCAAACGCAGTATGTATTTCATGCTATTTCAAGCAGACTAATAGACAAAGCAGCACATTTATTAAGCGAAAGACAAGATGTGAACACTTGGTCTTCCTTAAAAGATTTATTAATCCTACATTTCGGTGACCCAAGGTCGGAAGAATGTATAGCTATCGAATTGGAATCAATGAAAATTAAATCTGGCGAATCGTATCACGATTTTTGTTGTCGAATCCAACAAGTGCGAAGCACTCTGTTTGCGAAAGTGAATCTATTACAGGATGAAGGCGTTAAGGCCGCGAAAATGATAATTTACAATAACACTTGCCTTAATGTGTTCATGTATAATCTGCCCGAGAACCTCATTAGGACGGTGCGACTTAAGGGTTCTAACACGCTCGAGAACGCCTTAAGCGTAGTTACGGAGGAAGTAAATTTCCAATTTCAATACGACGCGAAAAATAAGAACAAAACTCAACCCGCACAAATTTCACAAACACCATTTATGAGAACAGCTCAAAATTTCAGATTCATTCCATCCGGTGCTGGATTCGGACCGTTTCCACAACAGTCCCGTAATCCTTTTACACAACAATTCCAACCTAATAAATTCGGATTCACACCAAAACCCCAGTTTGGATATCGACCCCCGAACCAAAATCAAGGATTTAGATTCGGTATCCCCAACCAAAATAATTTTAAATTTGGAATCCCAAACCAAAACGCACGATTTAATTTCCCAATGAATCATCCGTGGTATAGGCAAAACTTTAATAACCCGCAACAAACACGACCTTTGTATCAAATTATGCCTAAAGCCGAACCTCAGAAACCGCATGCATGCGCATTACCCGAGCCTGACGTGTCGATGCGGACTGCTACAGCGCAATTCATGATCGACTCCCCTGACGAATATAATAACATCTACTATACCGACGATTGCTTTGTCCCATACGATTACAACTATGAGGAAAACTATTTCACCGCGCAAGACGATTTTTCTGAGAACTGCGAGGGCGTTCCTCCCCCTGAATTTGAACAACAAGCTGAAGAAAGTGAATTGACTCCAACGGACTTGCCAGCCGAAAATTTTCAGTCAAAGGCCTCAACAAAACCCCGTCTCAAATAATCCGAATAAATTGCGTAAACGCATTGAAATTACCCCATATTAGAGTACCTGAAATTAACGCTACATTTATGATCGATACCGGAAGCTCTAGGTCTTTCATAAGTCCCAAAAAGGCAAACGAATTTTTTTGCAAAATTCAAAATTCTGGAACCATTCGAGGTTATCAGCACACATGCCCGTAGTTGCCATAATGAAGTAATACAAATTCCCCTTTTAAAGACATTTAAAAGCAAGTTACAACAAAAATTTTATGTCTACGATGTTGATAGTCGCTATGACGGTCTAATCGGCTCAGACTTATTAAAAAAACTGGACGCATCCATAGATATGAAACACCAAGTACTGCGGACCCGTGACACCGAAATACCCATACTATACGAAGCACCACACGAGTTGATTTTAGGACCTCGTACCGAAACTAGGGTTCGCATCCCAACTGAATTACAAAACGGACATGCAATTTTGGACTTTATAGAGTTCACCAAAGGTGTCCGCATGCCAACCGCAATAGTAAACTGTGTAGACTTTATGGCTACGTCAGTTATACAAAACGCTACTGACGACACCATAACAGTGACGTTTAATAAACCTCTGCCTGTGACACCATTCCAAGAGAACGAGATCATAGTAAATTTCACCGATCATAGTTACGACGTTGACGACCTATTGAAACAAAATTTACAGAGACTAAGACTGGACCATATGAACAAAGAAGAGAGAGACAAAATATCAAAATTATGCTATGAGTTTCGAGATATATTCTACAGTGAAGACATTCCGTTAACCTTTACAAATCAAGTAAAACACGAAATTCGCACGACAAATGAAGATCCAATTTATATCAGACCTTATCGTCACCCACCTGCACAAAACTTTGAAATTCAAAATCAGGTTGAAAAGTTATTGAAAGATAACGTTATTCGAGAGTCGCACTCTCCATGGAGTGCGCCAGTGCACTTGGTCCCCAAAAAACAAGACGCTTCTGGAAAAACCAAATTCCGTATGGTAATTGATTACCGTCGCCTCAACGACATCACAGTCGACGATAAGTATCCACTTCCAAACATCAACGACTTGTTTGACAAACTAGGCAAATCTACATACTTCAGTACCATCGACCTAGCGAGTGGATACCACCAAATAGAAGTAGCCGAGAAGGATCGACACAAAACTGCGTTCTCTACGCAAGCCGGTCATTTCGAATTTACCCGTATGCCTTTCGGTCTTAAAACCGCACCCGCGACGTTCCAGCGAGCAATGGACAATGTCCTCCGTGGCTTGCAAGGATTACATTGCTTGGTGTATCTCGACGATATAATCGTCTATTCATCCAGCCTACAAGAACACCTAGAAAAGCTAAGAAAGGTATTCGAAAGATTAAGAGCAACAAATCTTAAAGTCACACTTGATAAATGCGAGTTTCTTCGTAAAGAAGTACTCTATTTAGGCCATGTAATAACTAAGGAAGGTTTGAAACCAAACGATGACAAAATTAAAGCCGTTTTGAAATTCCCTTTGCCAAAAACAACTACGGAAATTAAAAGCTTTCTTGGTTTAGTCGGATATTATCGAAAGTTTATAAAAGATTTTTCCAAATTAACACGCCCACTCACTAACTGTTTAAAGAAAAGAAATCGGATTCAGATCAATCAAGAATACATCAACGCATTTGAAAAGTGTAAGGAGCTTTTGGTAAATGCCCCTTTGCTACAATTTCCGGATTTCACAAAACCCTTTGTACTTACCACTGATGCCTCAGACTATGCGATAGGTGCAGTCCTATCTCAAGGACCAATCGGTTCGGATAAACCAATCGCATACGCTAGTCGTACTTTAAACGATGCAGAAACCCGATATAGCACAACTGAAAAGGAACTTCTTGCCATTGTATGGGCTACTAAATATTTCCGCCCATACCTATATGGGAATAAGTTCACCATATACCGGGTGTTAGTGACATCGTAACGAATACTGAAAGGGATGATTCAGACCATGATTCTGAGTTAATATCTAGTGGAATTTTCCGTCGCAAAATTCATGAAATTTTGAGTTTTGTTTTTAATTATTTTCAATTCCATATTGTGCTTTTAGCTGCATAGAACCCAAATTTCAATAAAAAAAACAATAATGACAAATTATCGAAAATTTTCGATGTAATGGAGACAACAGCTGCTCGAACGGGTCAACGGCCACACGCACCGCGCCGCGCGCCCCGCTCCGCACGCCCCGCTCCGCGCGCCCCGCGCCGCGCGCCGGCGGGCGCGGCTGCGGCGCGGCTGCGGCGCGGCGGCGGCGCGGCGGCGGCGCGGCCTACAAAGTAGGCACTACGAACCGATCCTATTTCTTTCTCTGTCTATCGTAAATTATAAATTTATTTTATTCTTATTCTTAAATGGACGGATAATCAACAGGCATAAAATTTATGGAATACACGTCAATTTTAAGCAGAAATCTAAAACAACCGACAGAATTAAGTTACGCAGCGAGATACCTTTTTGATTCGACCGGGTTATTCATTCATTTACTCATAGGAATCAGGGCCATTATCTACCTAAAACAGTTGAAACAGTAAATAATTGTATTCTTTGTTGTCATTAGAATAACTAACAACCAACTAACACAACCACCACAGATTAGGTAATTAGTTACCTACTATGTCAACCATCCACCAACTTAGTATGTAAGTACCTACGCAAAACCTCGCTACACAAAAATCGAAAATAAATAAATCTTTTAGATCAATACCCATTATTGTTACAAAGCAAGACCTATCGGTACTATCGCTAGTATCGATCTAAATGTACTATCACTACTTTCGATAGTTTAGACAATTTTCAAGTTCAACAATTGATAATCTACCTATCGATAGTTCGGCAACTCCGCCGCGTAGGCAATGTCGGCATGTTCAAAGAAAAAAATTGTCCGAGTGGAGTGATCTTATTTTTCTTGTTACATGTTGGTACCGTACCGAGGTACTAAGTACTAAGTTATTCGTAGTTTTAAATCTCATTGTTAAATCATCAGTAAAGAACTAATTAAACCTATCCTGTTCTGTGTACAATATTCATGTAACGGCTACGTGCTTACATAAGTACCTAGTAGACGGGAGCAACGACTTAACGTACCTTCCGAAGCACGGATCATTTTACTTTCGGACAATCAGGTGATCAGCCTGTAACGTCCCAACCAAAGGCCTTATAAACAGATTTTTGTGATATGTCCCCACCGGAATACGAACCCGGACCCTCCGCATCCCATCGCTCAACCACTGGACCACATAGGCCAAGAAGGTTCTAAGACATAATTAAAGGATCCTGGGACGCAAGACCTCCGAGTTAGGGCTTGTTTGATCTGTCTTGATGGATACTCGGACGTGAATAGCCTCACGGATCAAGGGCAACGCGCGCCAATAAAGTAGGCATTACGAACAGATACTAGGTATTTCTTTGAGTTGATAGGTATCAAGTGAAGTTTCCTGTCGCCAAATTCATAAAAATAATAGATTTTTTTCAGTCCCATATTGTGTTTTAAGCTGCATAGAACGCACATTTAAAATAAACAAATAAAAATTACTAATTATTAAATTTTATCAATGTCATCAATAATAATAATAACGTATCTACAACTTCAGCTATGCGCAGGTGAATAGCCGGCGCACGGGTCAAGGGCAACGCTCGCCAATAAAGTAGGCATACGAACAGATACTATTTCTTTCTCTGTCACTTGCACCATAAACATACTCTCTCTCCCTCTCTAGTCGTCGGCTCGACTCGGCCGCGGCCAGTGCGTCGTCGGCGCCCTTAGTCGGCGCCTTTGATGCTTTGCGCTAACGCCGCCGCCGCGCGCTTCCGCTCAGTCGAATACTAAGCTTGACCCGAATCGCGTGATGTTTTTCGAGGATATTTTTTTCGTGTTTGTGAGTGTTTGTTTCATTCTGTAAATGAGTAGTGTCGACTATGATGATAGATCATAGACCATTTACTGCGCAAAAGTATGGAAGATTGTTGATGTTTATTAAAGAGCAAGGTGTTGTGTTTGTGAGTGCGTGTGATACCTACCTACCGCGGAGGAAACGCGATGTTGCATTCCTACGTGACGTGACATGTTCTAGGGTACCTACCTAGGTACTTCATCCGAAGGAATAACAATTAAGGTAAGGCAAGAGTAGGGTTTTTATTGTTAATAAGTTAGGAACGTTTTAATAACTGGTAGGTAGGTACCGTGCGTGAAAAATCGTGGCAGTAGGTGTTCTACTTCAACAAACAACATTTTTAAACGTTGAACCACTACTAAGCATCTAAATACAAGAGAATGAAAACTCCTACCTAGATATCAACATCGTATCTCACACGCGTAACGTAGCCGCGCGTAAGTTTAGCGTCTGTGTGGCGCGTTGTTCGACTTACATTGCGGCACAGTAAAAATTGAAAATCTTAATTAAACATTTGCGACAAGAAAAACACCCACCATCGTTTTTAGTACAATAAAATAGGCGTTCCATTTTTTTTTTCGTTACGATGTCACTAACACCCTGTATACAGATCATCGCCCACTAACATGGTTAAAGTCCATGAAAGAAACCAATAGTAAATTAACTCGTTGGAAACTACGTTTGGCAGAGTTTGACTACGATGTCGTATATAAAGCAGGAAAACAGAATAACAATGCTGATGCATTATCCAGAATAAGGGTAAACGCAGTAGGTAACGATTCGGAATCCATGCGAGTCAATGTTGACGAAAGTGAACATAGACTCAGATCCTACTTGGATGACGTAGTAAACGAAGTAGTCAGACTAGGAAGCCGACCCCAAAATCGACGTAATGAGCAAGTAAACACAGATGATGTAATAGAACTCTCATCGGACGATGGAAGCGAGACCCCAAGGGCGGGACACAACGAATTGGAGTCCCAATTCCCAATCGTCTCACCATCGGAAAGTACCATTACAATCCCTGAAAACACTAATAGTAACACCGATACGATCCATTCCGCACGCGATATTGATACCAATGGAATCCCCATCTTGAACGAAGCAATCGACAGCAAACCCAATCAAATACTGGTTTATACCTGGAACAGAAATGAAACATCAATTAATAATTTGTCCAATTCAAAGCAAAGAATAATTGAAGTAACCTTACCTTTAAATAGACCGGATCTAGTAAAAGAATTCCTGAAAGGTTATGTAAGACCCAAAATAAAACAATTCATTTACTTCGAGAGTGAAATTCATCGCAAACAGTTTGTACAGGCATTTATATCCCTATTCAAGAAGGGCGCCGTACATCTCATGGAGTGTACCAAAAGAGTAATAACCGTTGAAAATGAAGAAGAACAGAGACAGATAGTGCTGAAATATCACGAGGGCTCTACATGTCATCGTGGTATAAAAGAAACTTTAATGAAATTAAAACGTGTCTATTATTGGAACAATATGGACATTACAGTAACCGCTATTATCAATTCCTGTGAAACATGCAAAAAACTTAAATACGATCGGAAACCCTTCAAACCGGAATTACAGTTAACGCAAACTCAGAATAAACCATTTCAAGAACTTTTTATGGATGTATTCTCTATAGAAGGACAATACTTCCTCACAATAGTAGATGCTTTCAGCAAACTGGGACAAGCTATCCCTATCCCAAGTAAAAACACCCCTGAAATAGTACGCGCATTAATTTCGTACTTTTCTTATTACGGTACCCCTAGAATCATAAATGTAGACCCCGGCACAGAGTTTAATAATACCCTTTTGAAAGAAACCTTATGTTTCTACAAAATAAACCTTCATATCGGAACTCCGCACAACCCAAATTCCATGGGAATAGTAGAGAGGTTTCACTCTACCATTTTAGAAATCTATCGTATCGCAAAGTATGAGCGAAAACTTACCGACGCAGCTTCCGTCATGACGTATGCTATCATGGCATACAACCATACAATACACTCTACTACTGGATTAACCCCATTCGAAGTAGTATTAGGACAGACGGATTCCTCAAACGCGTTTGATGTAGACTTTAATAAACATTACACCCAAAAACTAATCAACGATCATGCGAACCGAACAAAATTCTTATATAAGTACCTAACAGAGAAAATGATAGACCACAAGGAAAATATTAGGGAAAAACGAGGAGGTGAGAAAAACATTAACTTAGACGAAGGAGAGACAGTTTACATCAAAGGAGTGAACACTAGACGTAGCAAAGACAAACCACGTTTTGAAAAGGCAATAGTATCTGGAAATATAGTTAGAAACACTGTACCCATCCACGTTAGGAACCGCGAAACTAAGGTAACTATTAAGGATATTCGACGGCCCCCACAGGTTCGCGACCGTGCTGCTGGTAATGAGCATCCAGAGCCAGAGCCAGGCCCTTCAACTGCAGAAGATTGAACGGAACCCTGGAATACTTCCTGTGAGAAAGGGACGCGCCATTATTACCTACGACAAATGGTTAATTTTTAAGACATTAGATTTAAACCTTGTATATGAAGATTTAGAGCTCAATGTTAATCGACTTGCGGATCTAAACGAACATGTGCTACATTACTTTAAACAAAACATTACCTCCGAATGCACTGATATTAAAGTACAAACTGAACATATAAAGAACATAACCATACAAAAGTTTAGACAACTTATTCCTTCTGTCAGACAAAAACGAGGACTATTAAACCCAATAGGTTCACTAATTAAAGTTTTAACGGGGAACTTAGACAACGAAGACGCAATAAGGTACGATAGTCAGATCAGTAAATTACAACAACAACAACATAGTGTCTCTATGAAAATCGCCTTGATAACCGAAATTATGGGATCTGTTGCAAATGTAACAAATGCTACGAAGAACAATTTTATCCAGCTCGATAAAGAAATACACGATTTGAAAATATTACTAAATGAATCAATCCAAACAAGCCAAAGTATAAATAAAGTTATCCATGTCTATAGTCTCTTCTTACATAACTTCCAAATGCTCTACATAAAGCTGGACGAAATTGAAACTGCCGTTGCATTTAGTAAGGTAGGAACTTTACATCAATCGATTATTGATACCGATGAATTTATGACTGTACTTAGGAAAATAGAATTAACTGATAAATTGGTCTATCCCGTAGAGTTAAATAATTTGATAAGAATTGAACAATGTGTAGAGTTAAAAGCGTTTTCTAAAGAAAATCAGATTACCTTTATTATTGAAGTTCCGTTAGTCAGATCCGAGAGTTATCATTATTATCGAGTCTTGTCATTACCTGTAACAGATAACCTAAATCTAACTACCCTAATAATTCCTAAATATCCTTACCTTATTGTGAATCAGTCGAAAGCTCTGTCGCTCTCCCACTCTTGCCTGGAAATAGAAAGAAGCATCTTCATGTGTCATGAAGACTCCATTGTTCCGCCGACTATGGAAGATGTCTGCATCACCGATCTACTGAAGTTCGTCATTAATACCACCATGTGTTCCCCTATTCACGTGGATATAACAAAATTCAAGTTACAGCCAATAGAGTCAAATCGTTGGATATTCTACTGCAAAACCGCTACTCTAATGACGTCACAATGTGGAGAGGATGTCACTAGAACATATGTTGAAGGAACCTATATACTTACCATTGAAGACTCCTGCGAAATAACAATCCAAAATGTAACTCTGAAACAACACCGATCAAAGGCGGGCAACGTTTTATACGAGAAACTTCCAATAATTGATCTACCATCACTGTCGACGTCAAAGCCTGTCGTCTCGAAGAAACCACTTAACCTGGATGAAATAGATTTACAGACCCTGCAAAGCCTGTCCCATGTCCTGAAAAATAGTGAAAGTGAATTAGTTAGTGAAGTGAGCACATATGGAAGTGTAGTAAACGCAAGGAACATTAGTATAGGGACTCTACTTCTCTATGTTATCATAATTTTAAGTATTTTCATATATTCATTTAAACGTTTTAAGAATTTTATATTATCAGATCGGAATCATCAAAGGGCTGAAAACCACCCCTCCGATAATTCCAATCTTATGGAGGGAGGAGTTATGTATTCCGGACCTACCGCGGGTACTGTAAGAGTCCCGACGTAAGCTTTCTAAGTATTGTATGAAGCGCATTCCCAGACCTCCGGCGCAGACGAACAACATCCGTCCTGCGCATTCAGCTATTGATAAGCCCGAACTACCGGGAGGTATTGTTGTTTGCATAGCTTTCTTAGATCATAGAACTAGCTCATAAGTTTAGTCTTAAGTTGACCACTGTAAAGTACGCATTAAAAGTTTAAATTCAAAATTCAATTTTTGCTTTTTAAAAAGAGTCCCTCGCTCCGCGGCAACTTAAGTCGCGCGGTCCGAACTGTGTAGGTATTTTCATAATTATTGAAAGTTAAAAAAAAATTTGGTAACCAACAAAAGAAAATTGAATAGCTCATGCAATTCGTAAAAGATCGATTATTCTGACATGACCTCTGTTGTCAGTAACCTAGAAAACTTTTCGGAGGTTCAGTATTTTATTCGGAAGTTTAGTTGTTTTATTTGAAGTTTAATAAAATGTTGAAGTAAAAATGTAATTTGTGCCTGTTCATATGTGTTTGTTAAAATGTTCATTTTGTTTTCGGTAATTTATTAGAACGCGGGTACATTAGAATAATAGTCGGACAGAGAACGCTGGAGATTCATTGCTTTTTCGGAATCATTATTATTTCACATTTTTTAACAGGCAGCTTCTCGCAGGTTTCTTGAGCTTTTCCTAGTGGACCAATATAAGATTTAGGTCCCGAAGTACACCCGTCGAGATGAAGAAAAAGGTGTCTCAAAGGCAATTCATTCATGTGAAGCAAACATATTATCCACTGACGTGGTTTTTGTAGCCTTTTCTCAAGTAGTTTAATGATTCCACCATACTTTTCCGTATTGACTTTCGTACCGTCGCAACCGATTGTATGATCTTGAGCAATTTCTTCATGTAACAAGAACTCTGTTATCGCAGTTTCTATCCCTTTCGCTGTGTCAACGTCAGGTACTACGTACGTACCCCATGTAAATGGGTCACGGCTCTTGAATCAGTGAGATATGTTCCTCAGCAGTCTTGGTCCCATAGCATTTACCACCTTTTTTAACAATCTTCAAAGTTTTATCTTTCCTGCCATCGAAGTATAAAGACGAGAGCTCTGTAACAGTTGCATTTTTCATTACTTTTTCTCTATTTCTAGTTCTCTCTCTGTGTAACTTGTGTCTATCGATTACCTCAACATTAGATCCAATGTCGCATAATACAGATGATGCTATTGTTGCTGCTGCTCTATCTGATACCCCATACCTATCACAGGTCTTCGATAACGTAGGGAAATTGAAGGACACAGAATTTTTCTTTTTTTTTCAGGAACGCGTTCGATTATGGTGCATTCTGTCTTTTCTGACGCTGATGATGCCGCCGAGGAAGTACCAACATCCAAATCAGCTGACGTTAAGAGTTTAATGATGTGTTTGGGCGATTTTCTCGTTCATGCTTCCTTTTTAAAGTTTTTTGCAACTTCCTTGTAGCAGTTACGTCGATGGCGCTGATTATCATAATTTGCGACGTTCTTTGATCGATTAAAAAAACTTGCTCTTGTTTAGGTACCTTTTTATCCTTTGGACAAATGCACTGAGCAAATTCTTTGCATTTGCATGCTGAAATATAGAAAAGTATTTTAAAAAGGCAAAGCATTGCCGAAAACTTTGTAACTTCTCCGGGGAGAGCCTCTTGATAGAATTTATGCAGGTATTTACATTTCAAATGATATGCTTTTTAAATTTGAATGATTAGAGTCGCTGTCGGAATACAATACAATACACAATACAAATACACTTGATTGCACCAAAATAAAAAGAAATAATTACAAAAAGACTCTTAACTAAATAAATGGCAAATGGCGGCCTAGAAATGGAATAGATGCAGTTTGCCATATATTTTCGATCCTGGATGTCACTATATCTGCTATCTCTATTGGTTCTTTTGCAGTTTCTAATTGTAATTTTAGTTGATGTCTCGTCCATTCATAGTACTTCATTACATCTTCGTAAGTGGGTAGAACGTTTCTTTTAACTCACAAATATCACCAAAAAGAGGACATTTAAATGCACTCCGAGTTGTTTGCATAGTTGCGGCGAAAGAAAATGGATATACACGAGCGACGACCAGCGTGTAACCGATACGAGCTAAGAACAATAGAGCACTGAGGCGACAGCGACGCGCGCGCAACGCGACAAGTGTAGCTAAATGCCCCTTCCCGCGCCCCCTCACTTCCTTTATTCTAACACAAAGTCAAACATCTTTGTGTCGAAATTACAAAACTATAATATGACAAATTGTAAAGCTGTTTCCACGCCGTTGCCAGTTAATTGTAAATTAGAAGTACATGCAGTTTAGGTAGACTTATGAACTTATCTGTATGTACACGGCCAAACATATCCAATGCCTGTAGTTATCTGAGCATGTTTAGCACATGTTTTAATGAGGATCATTGGCGCATGGAAAAGCGCGTATTGCGTTATTTAGCGGGAACCATAAATTATGGCCTTTACTTTGTAAAGAGCAATAATTTCAATAGTATGCTTACGCTGATGCAGATTGGGCTAATGACCTCATAAAATAAATATTTACTGTAATGTGGTATATTTATTGGTGTAAATGTATCGATATTTTGACAGTAGTATTTCGTGTTATTTGCCTGCTCCTGAATCACACGCGGTGCCCCTGCCACCACCCAATCTGTCCAAGAATAAGTAATACTTAAAAAGTTAATACAATAATATTGCCGTTACAATATAATGGACAATCATTTGAATGCGCATTAACACATAACATTATTTCTACATCATAAAAAAGGAAGGTACATTAATTTTCACATTTTAATACGGTACTACAAACAATAATCATTGACTGACAAAGGAAACACTTATTGGTGCAGCTTTCAAAAAGGTACATAAGAATGAAACTTTACCACTGCGACTAGTCATTGGTACCTGTGGCTGTGGTTCACTGCGGACTGCACGAGTGTCAACATCGATAACAACAGCTTCTTCTGAGGAAACATTACTACCTGTAGGGTTACTTAGTTGAGATTTCTCTGAAATTAACAAATTACTACTTGTTGAAATTTCTAAGGGGTAGTTTCTGAAATGGACGTCTCCTGCTGTCTACATGAGTGCGTCTACACAAGCAGTTCTATACTCACCATCTTTTCCTACAAATATATCCTCTATTAGACCTAAAGGCCATTTTAATCTGTTTTCATCAGTCTCTATGAGTACTACATCACCTACTTTTAAATTGTCTCTTTTCTCTTTCCTTTTCAGCACAAGCAATGTTAAATATTCAGTTCTACATTTTTGACGAAACTTCTCTTTGTCTTTATATTTCCCAAATCTCTACTAGTCTTTTCTAACAATTCCTTGTCTTCTGCTTGTATCAACCCTATAATGACTTTCTCTTCTCTTTCATGCTCTTTATACGTCAGTTCTCCCTTCTTTCTATTTAACTGTCTTGAATTCCTTATAAAACGACATATCCAAGCTACAGTCCTTATTATCTTAGTATATTTAGAGAATTTACTTTGTAATTTATATAATATCCCCTCATTAGGATTTATACATAATCATTATCATTAAAATTGGCATTTGTTGTTTCAATTTTTCCTTTAGCTGTTGAATTAAGAGTATTTTCCTGTTTTGCTGTATGTATCTTTACTGAACACTTTTCTTGCTCTTTTAGTATTTCCTCAGTATGTCATGTGCTTAGAACATCCAGAATCAACAATGAAGTTTTCTGTTTGTGCATAGAATGTTACAGCTGACAGCCGAATGCTGAAGCTGAATGTGACAGCCGTCCTTTTTATTATTTTTCTTTTTATTCCAGAAGCAGTCATTTACTTTGTGATTAAATTTCTCCTTTTGACGCACAATGACCAATACGCACAATGACCAACAGGTAATACGAATATTGACACACAAGCATAACGACCAACACGTATAATGACGCCTAAGCAAAACGACCAATATGCATAATGACCAATACCAATTAAACTCGCATAATGACCAACTCGCAATTCGACACACTCGCATATTGACCTATTAGCATTTTGACTAACGTGCAACAAGTTTACATTTTTTAAGCTTGTCTGTAAAAAAAGTACCACTACCAACTGTTTAGAAGGGTGGCACCACCGTTTGAACGTGAGAATGTCCATACATCCAAGCCTTTACCGTTTTATTTTTAAACTTAAAAAGGAAACAAAATTTTATGACCATGAAATTTCAAGATCGTTATTTCGCGAGCCAAAAGTAAATCGAAGAAAATGTGATATCGATTTTGATATGAAACTGTCTATTTTGTTGCGTGAACTGCATGCAAAAAAATTAACACCATGCAATATCTTAGGAAGATAGTGTTTTCGCGGCTGAAACGTATTGCATGATTATTATTTTAATGTAAGAATATTACCAGAGTCACTTTTAAGTTTACTTTTGTAGTTCAAAAATATCCATTAATAAACCGTTCATTATTATGTGTGATTTTATTTTCTTTGCCCCATTAATAGACTATTATTTATTATATTGTATTGTTTCTTATTATGTATTGGCTAACCTAACAGCGTATTTGTTGTTTCGTGTTTAATGACAATAAATGATTTGGTATTGGTCATTATGCGTATTGTTAGTTTTGCTAATGCGTCATTATGCGTTTTGGACGTTTTGCGTGTATGTCTAAATTCGAATTTTCCGTTAGTCATTATACGTATACGTCTTTTCACGTACGCGTCATTTTGCGTTTTAGTAGAAATGCTAATAGGTCAATATGCGAATGTGTCATATTGCGAAAAAAACCATTGTATTATTGGTCATTGTGCGTCAAAAGGAAATTTCTTACGAATTGAACACTATTGTTTATCTTTGAAGTAATATTTTTTTTCTTCGTGATTGTTTTTTTTACATATTGTGCACTTACGGCGGATTTTTTTTTAGTATGTAACAGTTCAAGAGAGTTTCCCTCACTTCTGTCATTGAATTGTTACTATTAATGTTATCTTGTAATGAGATATTAGTTTCCCAGGGCGTGGAATTAGGCACCGAACTCAGAGAATAGGGGGAAAATATGATTAATAATGTTGGGCGCCGTGTAGAAGATCCCCTCCTATTGCAAACAAAGCCAAGGTGTTGGAAATAATAAAGATTTCACTTTTAACAATGGTATAATTGGTTTAACAATTTAACAATAGAAACAATTAGAAGTCAGTCGGTTGCTATACATACTAATGTAAATTAAGAAACGAGATCTTTTACTATAACATGTTATCTTAACTTAGTATTATTTCTAAACAACTAGGTTTTATCCTCATTGGGATAGGTAAAGTGTCAGGACGGCAGGTCCTGGACAAAAGGCATGGAGTATTTATTGAGTATAAATACTCCATGTATTACTAGAATAACAACTTGAGAAAATGACACTATCCATAATAAGTTAAATTAGCCATGAAAAAGGGATATCCAGTTGGTATCCAGAGATTCTAACACCAAACTGGAATTACATTAATGACCGCAGCAGGAACTGTCCCTGACGGCAAAAGCAGATCATGAACACCAATGGTAGTCATGGCTGGGGAACCAGACCCTGAAGGTAGACCTTGAAGTTGATCTTTGAAGTTAGACTTTACAGTTGATCATTCTAGTTGAACTTTGACGCTGGACTTTGACCCCTGCAACAAAATTACATGTTACAGCTCTGTCAACCCCGTTACGACGCGGAATTATAGGTAAAAACACTCACCACATCACGTGGGACGATATTATAACAGCATTCCTCCTAGTCGATGGACTAAACCATTGGTTTTATACTGAATACTGAAAGAAAGAAAGTGAGGTTAGGTCATTGTCATGAACATATGTAGCTTAACACTCACCAGAAGACCTCACCATCCTTTCATCATTTTATATGTGGCTTATACACCACTTTAAAAAATAATCGCGACGGGACTTTAAATTGCCATCGTCATCGCGTAAACGAAACGTCAAACGGACATAACTTCTTCCCGGCACGTAGGCACTTACCTGTATGCCATACAGCCAAGTTGGAAGTCAAAAAAAAAAAACGTGTTACAAGTAGTAGCCATAAAGGCAACAGACACCACTCTTGATTTGCCTGTATCCAATCGCTGTTGCTCTGTAAGCAATCATGAGGTAAGGTTTGCTAAATTTTGGTCTGTTTGACCTTCCGACTCCCATGCGGTTATGAATCCCGAGTGTAAAATAAAATATAAATTATAACGTAAATCTGTTTATTAGCAAGTATTCATTTCACACATTATTTATTATGTACATTATATTTACAATAAATACAAATCTATTCATTTCTTAACAGTGTCAATTTGTTTAGAAACTGTCTTTATGACACCCTGTCACATTGCATATATAATTAATATACGCCTTCGGAGAAAGAAAATGTAAAGTTAAAGCAAACTTTCTTATTTTCTTCGGAATACTTGTTTGTGCAAAGGTAACCCTTGAAATTTGTTTACCTGCCTTTTCAAAAAGTCTTGCGGTCCTGCCAAGTCTTCCATAAATACACTTTGCTCTTTATTATTTGATTTTTATTCCACAGATCTTCCATAACATCCTTCAAATTGGCTACGACAGATGGCGACACTATCTTTCTACAAATGTCATCATAAGATGTCACTCCTGTCACTCATTCCGTAATTTTTACATGTGCTCATGTTGTATGGTGTTTTAAATTAAATAATAAGTAACAATATCGTCTTTGTGGGATTCGGGATCACGAACATGGAAACGTAAGTCTTATTTTACTTGAAGCCTTGAAAATGTTAAAGTTACCACAGTTGAAAGAAATTGAAATTCACTTTTTAAGTGAATATGTGGATTATTCAAAGCCAATAGCAGAAGCTATACAAAGCCTGTAAGGGGAAAGAGATACTTATTATGGCTGTCTGTTACCGGAATTATACAGAATTCAACATGTTATCAAAAGCCTCAGAATGGAAAATCTGAAATACTACAGCCCTCTGCTAGATGTATGATGTATTAGAAGAAAACTTAGACGGTTTAAAAGGTTTTTGCAGTTGGAACCAGCAGCAAACGATGCTATATTAGCCTCAGTGTCCCATCCCATGTTTAAACTAAAATGGGTCCCAAAAGCGCGAAAGGAATATGTAAAAGAACTTTTTCTGTCTGAAACAAGAAAGGTCAATCGATCTGAAAAACAAAAGTCGGAGGCTTTAAACAACATTGAAGGTAATATAAAAAAAGGTCAAAAGATGAATCTTATTATATGTTTCTAGAGGACTATTGCTAGTGGCGAAAACACAAGCAGCACCAGTAATTTAGAGACACTCCCGTACCTCAACAATAAAGATGCAAACTTTAAGAGCTTAAATGCTTATCTTACAGTAAAAAAAATATTTCTAAAATATAACACCTATTTGCCCAGCTCTGCCCCTGTGGAGCGACTCTTCTCCTTTGGGGGCATGATCATAAGGCCTCATCGAAGATGACCGACAATATGTTTGAGAAATTACTTTTACTCAAATCTCAACTAAAACATTAAGATTAAAAGTCTCTATTTTAAAACCTTCATATTTTGTCTTGTCACATTTGGCTGATCCTTGTTATCAAAGCGATCTATACGAAAGTTGTTTTCTCGAACAAATAAACTTAGATAAGTTCAATTAAATGTTGTTTTGTTACAAAAGTATTTTATCGTTAAAAAGTATTTGAAAGATAGGTATTTTGTATCTAGTATTTCAGATACCTTTTTAGAAAATTATTTGTATCTGGTATCTGAAATGCATTTTTTTAAGTATCTTGCATTTCAGATACTTTGTAATGGGTATCTTATACATCACTGGCAGTATCCAACAAGCATGTAGTATCTATCCACCTGGAAGTGACATCTGACTTGAACTTCAAAGAACACTCTGCCAGATTATTCTGCTGATCATTGGTGATTTTATTAATAATAATGTTCTTTTCACAGTCAGAGTCAGTGTCAGATGAAGAAGATGGCTGCGTTGGTGCATGCTAGGGACTCTTTTTTTATATCGTTGATTATCTTTTTGGAAACTTTTTCTGTGTGTTTCTACCATTGCAGACTGAACATAACTTGCCCCATGCCGGGCAAGCTCCTTTTATAAATTCATGCATGTTGCCACAAAACTTACATTCATTCTTCTTCTTTTTCTTCTCAGAACTTGACTCTTCTTTGTCTTTAATTTTCCTAACTAAAGACTCACCATTTGAAAATGTCTTTAATTGTTTTTCTCTGTTTCTGAAGCTTTGCAAATATTTACTGCCTCATGCAATGTCAGGTTTTCTCTCTTCAATAACTCTTTTTTGACTTTTATATTTTTTACACCAAAAACTATTTTATCTCTTAATATATTTAATCGGAGTAGAAAACGGATGAACTCGCACGTCTACACAGGACACGTGCACCTATACGTGGCCAGTTAGAAATTAGAGCATCAACTTTCGCAAAATTGTGAAAACTTTACGAAAGATGAAATCTACATACGACTCGGAAATCTTGAAGCATCCGAAAAGAAATTCGATCAAGTACAAGGGGACATTGAATGTCAAATCGAATTAGGATCTCTCTACACGTGAGCTTCAGAGCGTGAGTTTATGTGACGAGCTATACGGACCTGTCCCAGAGATGGAAATTTGGCGATGCTGTGAGAGTACCGGGGCCGGTGCACTATCTGGTGAAAACGGATGATGTCTTTCAAAAAAATGGATAAAAATGATTGTCGCCGTTTAATAAGTTTGTATGCTGCAAATAGATGGCTTTGGGATGCTAGAGATCCCAATTATACCAACAGGGGAATGAGAGATGATTCCTGGTTACATATAAGCCGTGAAATGAATATGACCGTTACTGATTTGAAAACAAAAAATGGATTGGGATGAATTGGGATCATATAGACGCGAAAAGTCTCGAGAGAAGAAGAGCCGAGTTACTGGATTAAGCCTGGGTTACATAGTGCGAGCTAACATGCGAGCTGACAGAGTCAGTTATTGAGGTTGTTGCAGCTACTACGCACGTGTAACCGCATCATACGAGTTACTGTCATGTGCGAGTGGGACAGTTGCTCGCGATCGAGTTACTTCAAAATTTTTTGTTTTTACTCGCTACTTGCCTTCCCCCACCACATCACTTGCACGCCGCTCGGTCGTCAACTCGCACGATTTTGCGAAATGATAGTAGCTCGTACGCTTGGGCCCATGCCGGGTACAGTGTTTTTTGTTTGGGCGTCAAAATGGCGGATAGGTGGACAACCGATTAAAATATAAAGTTTGTGGAGCTATACAAACATCAAACGAACTTATGGAATTGTTTGGATCCTAATTATAAAAACAGAGATTTGCGAAAAGCGTCGCTAGAACACATCCGCATGGAATGTAATTTACAAAACACGAATGAAGTTACAAGAAAAATCAAAAACTTACGTTCTACGTATAACCAGGAGTTATTGAAAATTAAAAATGGCAAAGAGATCTATAAACCATCTATCAAGTGGTTCGATTCTATGGATTATATTATGAAAATAATTAATCTGAAAGAAAAAGAAACATTAAGTAATTAATATTAGATAGAATTATACCAGTACACTGGTATAGTAGCTGTCTTCTGTGGCGCCAGCAGTATTGCAAAGTGTGACCGTGCGAGGCGAGTCGAGCTACTGTCATACGAGTACACAGGCACAGTAGCTGTCTATTGTCACATCAGCTGCTCTCACTGTGTAACCTAACCTTTAGGTAAGAAAGCCTTCTACTTTACCTGTACCTACGTATATTATGCTTGAGATTAGAACTTACGCGTTCTGCTTATTTTGGAATAGAATTTGCGTAAAATAAACGATATGTTTGGTGCCTAATAGAAGGCATCGGCCCCTACTGAAAAAAAATCTGTAATTTTTTTTTATATTATTTTGAGCAATGATTCTCGGTATTGCGTTGGTAGGTAATTGAGCATTTAATTAAAAAATATAAACAGTTGGTTTTTTTTAAATGTTATCTGTTCATTATTCTATTGATTTTTATAGGTACCTAATACTTTTATTTTTTAGCGACTCTCCACCGACTCACTTTTGACTGCTTTCATTAAGATATATTGGGGATATTGTCTTTGTATGTTCGGGAGAAGTTGCCATAATGAGAATTAGCTCTAATGCGCCTAAAACTCCAGCTAAAATGTAGAATATCATTATGCTGCAGTAATTAATGAGATTGATGGTGACGAAAACGACTTACGGGTTACTTTTCTTAAGGTTTGTGACAAAAAAGTGCAATCTTTAGAATAAATGATAAGGACATCTCAGGCGTGTCATTTGATGAAGTTATCTATAAGTTAGATAACCCCGTCTTGATTTTAAAGGGAAAGAGAACATATTTAATAAGTTTTCGACTGAAGTAGACGTTTTCGAGCGCTATTTTTTTTTTTAAATATTAAGTTCACTGTAATTAAACTTGTGTGCCTTATTTAATTAAGAAAAATCCTTAGGATCTCAGTAGCCCAAAATGTTACTAAACGTAGGTATACGTCGAAAATAAATCTAAGTGATGTAGCACAACATTTTATCACGGCGAAATAAAATCATGAGTAAAGCGTAGAACGTTCAAGAACGTTGGATTTCTGTACAAAAATCATAAGTAATAGCGCCACACCATATCTAAATCTCGGACTTCTAGCGCCACTGGAAATGTGTTTTATTTCATGATGATTCCCAGTCACTCATACAGTTACAAGTAACCACACCACAAACGCACAACGTCATCATACGTTGAAGCTACAAATTATGACTGGGAAACTACAACAGCAGATATACCTTTGTCTGAGTTTGATGCCCTTTCTCGATTTAAATTCGGCCCAGGTACGTCGGTCATAGACGTTTTTGATAAAATGTTACCGCTTAATATTATATACTTCAATCTCACACTGGGCAAGAACAATCATCGGCAAAAGTTTTGTTGAACCAAACTATGGCTCGATATATAAAATAACCCCTAATGAAAAAAAGAAACTGGACAACCTGCTGATGCAGTTGTTCATATACGACTATCAACCATTTTCCATAGTAGAAGATCGAGTTTATGGAAGGCCTGAACCCCTCTTATCAGTTGCCAAATAGGAAAGTCCTCTCAATAACTATTTGCCTGCACTATATGAAACGTGCATGGCAGAAATGAAAATAAAACTGGAAAGTGACGTAGAAAGCTATGTCTGACGACTGACATTTGGAAATCCAGCGTAAATGACGCTTACTTGGGACTAACAGCACACTACATAGATCCAAGCTTTCAAATTGGGTCGGTGCTGTTGGAGTGCACAATTTTTCCGGGTTCGCATACGGCCGAAAATACTAAAGAACACGTACTCTGCACTGTCGAAAATTGGAAACTTAAAGAAAAGTGTTAATAATTGTAACTGACAACGCCAGCAACATGAGAAGTGCTGTTGAGAAAATGGGATTGAAGCATTTCGATTGCTACGCTCACACGCTTAATTTAATGGTGAAGAATTGTACAGTGGAGAATACTGTAGACGAAGAAGTACAGCATCTTATAAATAAAGTAAATAACATTGTTTCACACTATAAGAAAAGCGTGAAATCTACCGAAAAGTTAGTCAGTTACCAAAAACAAAACGGCATTTCTGCACCTAAAAATGTCCTCCAAGTTGTGTTTTGTTGAACTCGACATTAAATATGTTGGAGCGCTTTCTCGAGCTTGAAGATGCCATCAAAGCAACAATGGCCTTAATGGATGAGAGGTGGGAGTCCTTGACACTTGTGTACTGTGTTGAAGCTATTCCATCAGCTTACAGAGACTATGAGTGGCGAGAGATATGCGTCTGGTAGCCAAATACTTATTTTAACAAGAGGTCTAATGTCAGCACTAGGGCGTGCAATATCGGAATCTCAGAATATCGCAATATCGGAACCCGAGATCAGACTGAGTGAGCGATTGGATACGAGCGCGCTCGCGCTTGCTACTCGCGCAGGCGCGCGGGGGGAACGTCTGCGCGGCCCGACCGAACCGTTTTATAAGTTCTAATATTATTATTAGGCCCCGCTACACTTTTTATAATTCAAAAGTTATACAGTGCTTAGTAAATTTCTTGAAGTTAGTACAAAACCAAACGAATAATTCTGTTAAGATAATTCGCAGAGACAATGTTTTAAATTGTAGAAGTTTGCAATAATTTAGAAGGTGCTAGGACATAGATAGTCAAAATGTAAAAGCATTTTTGGGCACCAGCAGTCAATACAACTGTATTTACAATAGATGTGGGCCAAGTCTACAAGGTGACAGAATATGTTTCGGAAATAGGTTGTTGGTACTTTTCTCGTACTGTGTAATTAATTGCTTAGTAATAGTTGTAATAGTCCGTATGAGTAATGGACAGGTAAGTCCTTTGATATTTCATTTCTCAAAACTTTTGTTACTAAAGTTGCAGTTCATGTTCCCAAGCAAAAAAGGTTAAAAGTAGATCCAATATTAGTAGGTTATGATGGCCAAGTAAAAGGTCACAGAATCTTGTATGATCTATGGTAGTCTTTAAACCTATGTTATCTATGGTGATTGAGTATCTTGCGATATTACGAACTGTTTTTTACCATAATTTGTATTATGTTTGTATTGCTAAAATTGAAAATAAACAAGTGTTAAGCTATAAATCTGAGTATTTATTATTGGCGACGAGAATACATAGGAGTGAAAGAGAAGAACTATCGAATTGGAAAAAGATTTTGCGGCGTACGCTGAACGGATGGAATATTTTTTCATTGCAAATGCCATCACGGAAGATGACAAGAAGAAGGCTTTCTTCATTGGCCTAATCGGGGCAAAAACTATGAAATTCTAAAAAAATGCTATCACCAACACTGCCGAGCAAAAAAACTTACGACAATTTAGTGACAGTGCTAAAAAGTCAGCCATTGCAGCTGGATATGAATTTTACAATTATAAACAACAAGAAAACCAAACAATAAACGACTTCATAGTCGAGATAAAGCGGAAGGCGGCTGAGTGTGACTTCAAGGGCTTTCTGAATGATGCCCTTGTGGGGACACAGTTCTCAGAAATACAAACTTGTATGTTAGCAGTTTTTGCATATAGAGCCAGTTGTTCTCCACCTCGCACTCCCATCGCACGCCCGATAATTATACATTTGTAACGTTAACAAATGTGTCATAATAAACTCAGTTCAGTATAAATCAGTATAAATATATTATTTAAAGTCGTCCCTGCATAAGGCCCTTAAGGTTCAATCAGAACATTGGTGACCCCTTGACGCGAAATAAAACGCGTATTTTTGAGAACAACTCGCCCACGGAAACGGTGACGTCGGCGGTTCCGTGTGACCCGGGCGTGGGAGCGTGTATAAACCGCGTGTGATATATTTTATCAGTTATACGAGTATACGCGAGTGAATAAGTGTAACAAAAAGTGTTTAAATGGGCTCTGCATCCACAACCACCGTTGCAGCAATTTCTATCGGTAACCGTATATCAGACTTCTGGACTGATCAACCCAGGGCATGGTTTGTACACCTAGAGTCAACCCTGGCGCCGCAGAAGGGTAGTGAAGAGGTGAAGTTCAACATTGTGTTAACCAAGTTAAGCAAGGATGCCGTCACACAAGTTACCGATCTGGTTACGTCACCACCAGCGAACATTGGGCTATACGAGGCACTAAGAAATAGACTATTGGAGCTCTACGAAGAGTCTGAAAGCAGTCAGCTGCAGAAGCTCATCGGAGAGATGGAGCTGGGCGATCAGAAGCCGAGCCAGCTATTGAGAAGGATGAGGGACCTGGCGCGAGATAAAATCCCTGATGCCACCCTTAGCATGTTATGGCAAAGTCATTTACCCTCTTGGGTAAGAGGAGTGCTGACAGTTGTTGATAATAAAAATGTAGCCACATTAGCCCAGGTTGCAGATAACATTCTGGATAATACTCGCACAGCACGCATGGAGGAAGTAAAGGCATGCACAAAGGCTGCCTCACCGCAGTCGATATCCACCGATACGGCTATGATAGTATCCGAAATAGCGAAACTCGACGTCCGAATGGGACAGATAGAAAGGTCCAGATCGCGATTCAGAAACAATAACGGTATAGGATAGACGTGTAATGTAGGGCGTAGTGTAAGTAAAAAAGTGGTATGACGCAAAGTAATGATGATGTTTGAAATTGTGCAATTAAAATAGATGTAAGACTGAACATAAGTTTTGACAGTGTAGTCAGCAATTTGTGGAGAATAAATTACGGTAATTTATCTAAAAGTATACATTTGTTGTTTCCGAGTCTCGTAGTATATACAATTGTGTAATTAAGTCAGTAGCTATGGGCGCGTATCAAAGTAGAGGAGACGTCATCTTAGCCCAGACTGCCCAGAAACAGGGAGATGTCGTTGTAGAGAAAATCAACAACTTAGGGTTGATAATGATAGTATTAGCAGCCATTTGCACATTAGTGTTGCTATGTGCACTATGATACCGATGTAGAAGCGATGTAGGGCTGGCTGAGATCGCAGGTCAGGAAAACGGTCGGCGCGCAGCCAGGAGTACAATCGGCGACACCACATACGTACGCCTAACAACGGGACTTGTGTGGTAAGGGCGATAAAGTTAGTTCAGTTAGATACATTCAGTGCAGTTAAAATGTGATTTATATAGTATACATTTTTTTTTGTAGACAAAGTTAAAGACAAAATTGTGCTCCCATTACACAACTGTGCTCCTGTGTCCAAAGTACAATAAACTTTCTGCCATTTATCTTTAATTTTTAACTTCAAAGGGGCTTCAACATGACCAGATTCTTTATTTGTGCGCACTTGAGAGATATAAACTGTCCTCAGAAGAATTATCCACCTCTAATTGTTATCACAATGTTGGGCAACATTGTTACAAACTTTTTAAGTGGTTTCATCCATCACATTGTTCACAGCGTTTACCATATGCAGGGCACAGTAATTTCTTAAAGATATGCTTTCCACCAAAAAACTTACACTCTTGAGCATCACCCATTGATTTCTTTCTCACATCTCTTTTGGTGATTTTATTCACCTGCTCCTGTGCCTTATGCATATCTGACAATTGCGCTGTGGCGGCCTCTACTGACCTGCATATTTCTATGAAGGAAACCAATGTTAAGTCCTCCCGTCTTAACAGTTCCTTTATAACTTCACGATCCTTAATACCAACCACTATACGGTCACGCAGTATCTCTTTTTCTTTGTCACCATAATTGCATGGTTTAATAAGTTTTCCAAGTTTAATAGAGACTCATCGAACGTTTGGTTTGTTTGATTTCATTAATAAATAGGTATCTAGAGTAGATAACATTAGTCTTATTTATCATAGAATCTTCAATTTTCTTAAAAAATATTGTTGGAGCATTCCACCAGCAATGCAACCGCAGGCTACAAAACTCAACATTACAATGTGGGCGTAAATTCATCATAAATATATACTATAGGTACTCAAGCACTAATTAAAAAGTTTTATAGACAAAATGTATTTGACATATAATTATTATGAAATTTATTTAAAACTCTAACATTGCTCTTTGATCGCGATCAAATATTCTTCGTTTTCTCTAGCTTGGTGTACAAGGAAACACGATTTAAATAAGATGTTTGGGTCATGACCTCAAAGTAGCCAGATGTTTAAATGAAATATCAATTTGATAGCAATTGTCAGTTAATGTCACACCTATGACTTAAGATAAAATACCTTACTAACGCTGTCCCGCACGACAGAATTGTGGAACAATTTTTATTTTTGAGAGTGTGAGGGTAGATTTATAATTTGATGATCGCATTACAAACGCAGTTTAGTTGTAGCTATCGATAGTGGCACTCGGGAGGTTATTGGTACCGATCGTTTAGTTTCGACTTTATTTAGAAGGTTTTGTCCCGCACAACAGTATTATTTTATTTTTTGTTTGTACAATGTCGGATCACAGTAATTCTGCGTATGTAAAGAAATACCGTAAGAAAAGAAAAGCTGAAGATCCAGATTACCAAAAAAAAAAAATTTTTTCGAATTTCTAATTTAAAAAAGAAGCAAAAGGAAGCTATGACGAGAAAAGAACTGGAAGTGCTAAAATTGTACGAAAGAGAGAAGAAACGCAAACAGAGGGCAAGGAAACGTCTATCTAGTAAATCACCAAATTTTTCAGTCGTCAATACATCAGGCGAAACAGCAAGCACTTCCACGCCTGGGCCGCCGTATAAATGTCCACAAGCGGCTTCTAAAGCGATACGAAAAGCTATTCAGGCCCTACCATCTTCTCCTACTAAACGTGACTATGTCATAAAAGGTCTGTGTAGCCGTTATAGAATTAAGTTAGCTGAAGAAATTGAGAGAGAATTGAAGCAAAATGATGAAGTAACTTGGGATTATGACGAAAATTCGGTAAAACAATTTTATTTTCGTCCAGATATTGTCTACACGTGCCCAGGGATGAACGATTGTATGACTTCTTGGAAAAGTGGAGAGAAAAAAAAACTGCAAAAGTATTATCTAACCATGTTCCTTCGTGAAGCATTTCAGATATATAAAGAAGAAAATCGGTTTAGCAAAATTGGTTTCTCTAAGTTTTGTGAGTTACGTCCCGAAAATGTCCTTCTGTTAAAGAATACTCCAAGTGAACAATGCAAATGTAGAATACACGAAAATTTTGTCCTGAAATTAAAGGCGCTAAAAATTACCTACAATCAAGGTTTTTGGGAGAATCTTCTATGCGATTGTTCAATGAATTCTGCTTGTTGGCAACATAAGTGTGAATCCTGTAATGATATGCAAAAGTTAAACCCCCCTGAACATATACTACAGACAATTGTATGGAGAGAATGGGAAAAAGATTCTACGGGAAGATTGAAACTGGCACTGAAAGAAAGCGAATTTGCGGAACTGTGTAACAAAGTTAAAGAAGACTATCCCAAATTTTTGAGTCATGTTAATTTAAAAAGAATACAGAGTGCAGAATTCGAAAAAGATAAAAAATGTCCTGAAACTAGAATCCTACAGATAGATTTTGCGATGTCTTTCTCATGCGAATACCAAAATGAGATCCAGAGTGCTCTTTGGGCACGTTCTAGTGTACTTATGTTTACTGCAGCTGTATTTTATCACAACATTGTGAAACTTATGTGGTCTGCTCAGACAGCCGCAATAAAGACAAAGATTTGATTTTCGTTTTTGTAAACCACCTTTTTGAAATTATATTTAAAAAGAATAATCTTGCGACCATCAAAAACATCATCTGGAGCGATGGCCCCTCATCCGAATTTAAGAACAAATTTATGGTGAAGCTGCTTAATCACCTGTGCCGAAAATTCAACCGTAAATTTGTGTGGAAGTATTCAGCTACGTCCCATGGAAAAGGAGTTGTGGATGTTGTGGGAGGGAACGTGAAAAGATTGGTAAAACAGAAAATGTTAAGCCAGGCTGGAATAGTGGTCCAATCCGCTGAAGATTTCGTCAAAGTCGCAAGAGAAGTAGGGCAGGTGAGCCGGTTGTGGCCACCGACCCCTTTGTGGCCATTTAGAACTTCAAATCGTTATAACTAAGGCAAAGACAAATATATTACTCTATGATTTACGGGAATAAAAATATCTAATATTGGCAATACTGATAGCGTTGACCGCTTTGATGTGTCAAACTTCACTTCAATCCAACAAGTCATTATTTTTTCACGATCGTCAATTGTTTTAAGTCTTAGCAAAAAAGCTAAGGCGAGCGGGTGAGTAATCAATCATTATTTTTTTAATCCTTCATATTTTTTTAATGTTTATGTTAATCCTTCATAAATAATACACTGTCTAAGTGGTACTAATGATATTTTATCGCTATTTGTTTATTAAGTGAGGTTATGAGAGGTGGCCACTAGTGGAACGGAAATTAATGAATTTTCCCATCTTTGGCCACATGACTGGCCAAAAGTGGTGCTCGTAGAACCCCACTTTTGGCCATTTAGTTTTTATCGTGATTTTTCAACTTAATTACTTAGCTGTTTTGATATAAGTTATCTATTCATTTCCAGAGTTACGATTATAATGTCTCCATCGAAGCCAAATACTAAAAAAATCGGTGTCGTGAAAAGAAAATTGTTCCAGTACTCACCGCATAAAATAACATTAGCTTTGAACGCAATAAAGAATGGGATGCCCGTTGCCACAGCTAGTAGAGATTTTAACGTACCTCGAACGACTTTGCGTCACAAAATTTCTGGAAAAGCGCCTGAAACTTCTGGCCATGTAGGGCCCCAGTCAGTTCTTGGAAAACCTATAGAAAACGAACTAGTCATTTGGATTAAAGATTGCGCTCGCGCTGGATTTCCCATCAACAAGGAAGGTTTGTTGGATTCTGTTAAGAAAATTGTTGTGAAGGGCCAAATTGCTACACCTTTTACAAATGATAGACCTTCAAGATCCTGGTTCGATGGATTTATGGCGAGACATCCTGATTTGAGCCAAAAACATGCCGAGTATATTAATAAAGCTCGTGCCTTAATAACTGAAGAGAAAATTCGAAACTGGTTCCAAGAAATTTCTTCATTGCTCGGTGATGAAAATTTAAAGATTCTAGAAAACCCTGCGAGAGTGTGGAACTGTGATGAAACAGCTTTTTTTCTAGCTCCAAAAGGATCTCTTGTGTTAGCTGAAAAGGGACAACATGTTTACGATACATCAAAAAACTGCGATAAAGAAAATATAACTACCCTATTTACTGTCAATGCCGCTGGTGAATATGCACCTCCTTTAACTATTTACAAATACAAAAGAATGAGTTCTGAAGTTCTTGACAATGCACCAAATGGATGGGGAGTTGGTAAAACCGATAAAGGATGGATGACGGGCGAATCTTTCTATGAATATGTGGCAAACGTCTTCATTCCTTACCTGAAAGAAAAACAAATTGAATTACCAATTATTTTGTTTCTTGACGGCCACAAGTCCCATCTGACTATGCATCTTAGCGAATTGTGTAGGGAAAATGGCATTATAGTTATTGCTCTTGTCCCAAATACAACTCATATGTTGCAACCTTTGGACGTTGCTGTATTTTACCCATTGAAACAGAATTGGCGTCAGATGGTCAAAAAGTGGCGCATTGAAAACGATGGACAAGAAATCACAAAATTTACTTTGCCATCTGCTCTGCAAAGTTTACTCCTTGATAACAAAGATAAGTTTGCAAAAAATGTGCAAGCAGGATTTCAGACATGTGGTTTATTTCCATTTGGCGCTGACTTTGTTAATTACAAGAGAATTATAAAAGATAGAGATCCAAAAACTATTGAAAACCGACACGAAGTTGCTATTTCTGAATCCAGCTACATTTCATACCTGGAAAGTAAAATCGTACCAAACATACTGAAAGACTTTTATACTACATTTAATTCTGGTAAAGACTGGGAAGGCAACAAGGAGGCATCAATGTTATATGATATATGGCTAACTTTCAAAAATGATACTACTGCTACAATGTCATAGCCCACCTTGGCATCTCATGATATTGAAAATGCCGTCAGAGAAACTCCTTCACCATCGCTTATCAGGGATGATAATATATCAAGGAACCAAGAGTACATTGATGACTTAACTGACCAGAAGGACCCATCAGGAGAGCCAGGTTCATCTTCCGTCTATCCTGCTATCGACATTCAAGACTCGGAAAATATAAGCAACTCCCACAAAACTTCGGCTGCGGAAAAAGAACCATCAGATGAGCCAGGTCTATCTTCGGGCAAGTCTGTTACAGACGTTCAAGACTCTTTACATTCTCATCAAGTAGAAAACACACTAATTAAAACCACATCTTCAAAGGATTTAAAAATCTGTAATCAAAAGGATATCACAGCAGAAAAACCAGGTCCATCTTCTAGCTATTCTGATACAGATGTTCTAGACTCACAAAACAAAGACAACCCCTGCAATACCTGCCTTACAGCTAAACCCCCTGCAATAATTGGCCTTCAAACAGCTAGAGATTTAGTGAAAGATTGTGTTTTGTACCCAGGAAAAGTAATACCAAAAAATACTAGGAAAGCAATGTATGTCCCTTCCGTTATCACGTCGAATAAATGGCGGGATATTATGAAAGCAGCTGAAAAAGAAAAAACAGAAAAACTATCTAAGAAAAAAAATAAACCAGGAAATAAAAAGATGAAGAAAAAAGTGTGTAGAATAATCGCATCTTTTGAAGAAAGTAGTGATGATGGTGATAGTAGCGATTCAAATGCTGAAAAAGTGATAGAAGAAAACAAAATGCCAAAAAAAGATCTAAAACGAAAAAGAAAACGTTCTGAGACTGATAACACAAGTTCCGAATCAGAGTTGCCTCTAAATCAGTTAGCAAAGTTAGGAAACAATAAAATGTTCGATGAAAACTTAAAAGTAAGATCAAACGTCATTGTTAAGTATGAAGGTGAGTATTTTCCTGGAAGAGTTGAGAATAAAGATAAAGGATATTATGAAATTAGCACAATGGTATTATCTACAAATAATACATTCCGATGGCCAGAAAAAACTGATAAAATTTGGTATGGAATTAATGACATTGTGGAAATTATAAAGTCACCTATTAAAGTTAATAACAGAGGCTTCTTTAAAGTTACTGAGATGGAAAAGTTTTTGCCAAACATTTATTTATAAAATCTTAAAATATAAGTACGTATTATATAATATTTTTTTGTGATTTAGAACTATATTGATATTAATTTAAGCATAAACTTAAATTTAATAAGCAAATACAAATAAAAGTGTTATCACAAGTGTACCTAATTAATAAGAAGTAGGCTATAATTGTTTACTTTATTGCAAAGATAGGTTGCCAATATTGTTATTTAATTTTAAACAACGAATGTGCATCATACCTAGAGATAATTATAAGAATACCTTTCAAGACTGGTCATTATAATATTATAGATATCTACCTCGTATAGGTTAATGTTGATATCCTCAATTGTAATTTTAATTCAAGCTGAAATATTATATTTCATATTTGTCGTCAATATTATGTTAGCTATTTTTCTCTAAATAAAGACTGTTGGTCGTAAAATATGCGATTTTCGAATAAACTTTTTATTACTTTGAATTACCTGCTTTTTATTTTTGATGAATTTTGATGGCCAGAACTGACACATGACTGGGCCAGAAATGGGGTAAATCTGGCCAAAAATGGCACAAATTCCCATTTTTTTTTCTTTTCAACAGGATTATTTTTCCATTGAATCATTATGAAAAAAAATGTATCCTTAGGCTAGATTTATATATATTTAATCACTTTTTACAAGAAATATGTCCGTGATAACAAAAACTGCAAAATGATATAGCCTCAAAGTCTACAAAAGTCTTAAAATGGCCAAAACCGGGTCACCTGCCCTAATAAAGACCACTGAGATTATTTATATTCCTCTGTCTAATATAACTGCTGAAGTCGATCAAGAAAAGCCATGGACCTCGGTTAAGCCTATTCCTGGCATTTCTAAGTTTCACGTTATCTCATGTCTCTACAACGAAATTCAGGCTCTAGACCACGGTTTGAGCGACAAAGCTAAAGTTTTTAAGTTATAATAATTGTTTAAAATGATAAAAGAAATATGATGCTTTTTTATTTTTCTTTGAATAAATGTTTGATTTTTTTTTGAACAATAAAATATAATGCCTATATAAAATCATTATTTTACATTACCTTCAACCTAATTAATTAGAATTAATAGATATATTTATGAAATTGATATAAAGTTCGTACTGGTCCCGCACGACAGACGGCTGTCCCGCACAACAGTTTTGAAGTTTTTTTTTGTACAAAAAACAATCAGCATATTCTAAGTTTTATTGTAGCTATTTTCCTCCTTCGATTGTCATTTACCAGTGGAAAAAAAATTGTTGCATCCCGCTGAGTGTAGACACAATATAACTCAGTTTCTTGTCGTTCAATTGCTGCAACACCACAAGTAGCATTCATATCTGCTGCTACCACTAACCGGCTTGACCTTGACCACATGCAAAAACAGCTGGACGTGCTCACCAGGACGGTGGCTAAATTAACTACAGCACTCGGCCAGAGTAACAAGGATCGGTCACGAAATAGATCCAGGTCGCGTAACAGACCTAACAAACCCGGCCTGTGTTTTTATCACAGCCTCTTTGGGAACCAAGCAAAGAGGTGCATACAACCGTGTAACTGGTCATCGGGAAACCCCACAGGCAGTCCGTAGAGGTAGCCTCCGACTTACAGACCAAATCACCAAGCGTAAGTTCTTAAGTGGACACTGGCTCTGATCTGTGCTGTGTCCCAAAAAGTGCTACACAAGGACGGAGGCAAGCTACATCGTACGCTCTTATCGCTGCTAATGGGACACCCATCAAAACATATGGAACCATCAGTCTCACCCTGCGACTTAGGCATGTGTCGCGACTATGTGTCCGATGTGGTAGTAGTTTATACAGCTAGTTACATAAATATGTAATTTAATTTTTTGAAGTTCAAAAAGCGCGAACTTTGTAAGCCAATTTTGAAACAAATATTTTTGAATTTTTTGACTATGCGTGGAACTTCGTCGTGGCCGAAGTACAGACCGCCATCATCTGGTCGGACTTCCTGGCGCATCATAACCTTCTGCCAGACTGTGCGCACAAAGCGCTTGCTTGATGGTACTACGCAGCTCACCGCAGCCTGCTCCGAAGTCCCATGGGACACAGAGCACCAGAGCGTGAAGGTCATTCACATCAAACATGACTATAACAAATTATTGTCTGAATTTTCAGATATAACCAAACCACCAGGTGTTCTCCGGGCTGCGAAGACTACTGACGGTCTCCCCGTTACGTCTCGACCGTGCCCCCTCGCTTCTGAGAAACTTCAGGTGCATTCCACGAAGCAAGAAACCATATGGGCTGTTTTCCCTAAAGCTAAGTATACTTTATTTCCTAGAATAATAAATAAATAAATAATAATAATTTCCTGTAAATGTTTTGTGAATTTGTGTGCAATAAAGTGTTTTATTATTATTATTAATAGTTTCTAAGTAGTGTAATGAGGCCCTTTTACAAAGGACGCCGCGCCACTGCCATTGTTGACCAGTCCATACATTCAATCATAAAGGACGCCACCGCCATTGTACACAGAGAAGGAATTTTGTTTATAGATTACCTTCCCAAAAATACTACAATGAATGGTAATTATTAAGCTGGATTGTTGGCAAGAGTGCGTCAAGTGGTTGTCCAGAAAAGGAGAGGCAAACTTGCGAAAGGTGTCCTGTTTTTGCAAGACAATGCGCCCGTCTACGCTGCGCGAGTTGCAAGGCGTGCTCTTGCCGAGACTGGATTTGAAGAAATCAACCACCCACCGTACAGTCCAGACCTGGCCCCTAGCGACTATTTCCTTTTTTCCAATTTAAAAAAGGGCCTCCGAGGACGGAGATGTGCCAGTGACGAGGAAATGAAGGCGGCCGTAAACGAACATTTCGAAGACAGAGACCGAATATTTTTTTGGCCGGGTTAAAAGCGCATTGAAATAAATGTAAGAAGTGTGTTGAAGTAGAGGGAGATTACATAGAAAAATATATTTTTTATACACCTCTATCAGTATTTGTAATAGGTACCTTAGGCTCATAATTTTTCAGCCGCCTCTCGTATTTCTGAAATAAGTGAATATTTTGGTGACGGGACATTTGCCAGCTGTCCAGCGCCTTTTAACCGGTTATACACAATATTTGGAGAAGTTCATAGCAACATAGAAAGAATTAATGTACTTACTGCCATTGATATATGCTTTGATGTCAAATAGGAAAAGGAAAACTTACGACATTTTATTCCAAATGAATTAAAGTCAGCTGTCTCAGGGGAATCCGGTGAAATTCCACAGTGATGACGAAAAAGCCGCAACGGAAATAATGGGATATAATTTAGAAAAACGGCAGTGCCACTATTTCCATTTTGTATTTCCATGGAAATAGTGGGATACGCCGCAGTTTTGGATGCTTACGGGTTGCCGATGTCGTTGGACATAATGGTTGGCCGCATTGGCGACATCACCTACTTTATTTGGGAGGTGTTTGTTTTGTAGCGTAGCTCATATTACTTGTTAATGTAAATATAGAGATAAGTTCAGAGATAAGTTAGCTTTAAGAACTTTTGTATTCATTATGTCAGTCGCCTAGTAAACGCCTTACAGTGAACACGCACTTATTATTTGCCGCCCTTCTGAACCACATAACATAATACCTAGTCTCACACCCAGTCAGTATCACCACAATTAGCATAACCCACACTATTTCGGCAAAGTTTATAACGGCTTTGAGATGGTGCCTGAGATTTGACTTTGTGTTTAGTGTATGTTGTTTTTTTTGCGTTACACTACACACGTCATAACAGACTTGAAAATTTATAGAAACTAAAGAGAACAACGCAAAACAAAAAGAAACTACCTACCTTCCCCCTCAAACGAAATAATTTAAGAAAAATTAGATTGTTCATAGTCATTGCTAAGAACGTAACAATCAGGTCAGAAGAAAAATACATCAAAGTAGATGAAAGAAGCGCTTCGAAGATGATGGATCGTTGAGCTTAAAGGAGGACGCTGAGGTGAAGAGTCTTTCGAGTCGAGAAAACTCATGAAGAACACTAGATAGAAAAATAAAGAGTATCGATCTTGACTTTTTCTGTTGAGCCAAGGAATATTGTAGGTCACAAAACAACTTTAAGGCAAAAACTGTTTTTACACACGAAAAGCACCCTTAGTGTGCTGGAGTTTACAAAAATCTCTTGCATGTTTTAATGTGCTCAGTAAGTCAGGTATACCAATGTAGCGTAGCTAATATACAAATGTAAACATAGATAGAGATAAGCTAGCTCTGAGAACCTTTGTAATTATATCTGCAGCTTCATTCTGACGCCTCACTGAGAACACGAATCTATTTTTGCCTCCCTTCTGAACAAAACAAAACTTCATACTTCGGATCCACCCCAAAACCTGCCCAGAAAGTCCTGCATTCATTTTCGAGAAAGTTGGCCACCTTTTCCTTAGTTTACAACAATATCTAATGGTATTCAAATGAAGTAAACTGCACAAATTGTCTGGAACCTACACAGCTCCTTAGTTCAAGTATGCAACACTAGATGGTGCCGATTGAAGAAGTATGAATACTTTGAAAAACTTTTCCATTATTTGAGAGCAAAAGTATCTGCAGCAGGAAAACAGTCCAAGACTTTGAACTTAGAAGATTTCCAGTTTTTCGTTTACAGCCCAGTATGCACCACAAATTTACTGGTGCTGTGAACAATTACCTATTGAAGTTTTACATAGAGTAAGTTTTTGCTTTTTGTCTCAATATCAAGTTTTAACACAGCCAAATGTATTCAACAGGGTTTACTCATAACCCTATATTGGCTTTTCTTGTTCATCGAACTTTTATAACAAGCACAGTTCAGAACATGTTTCTCTATTCATATTGGTCTAAAGTCATGATGCGATTTGCATCCACAGAAATCTGAATGCTGTTTTATGGAGGCCGTATGTGAAGGGTAGCCCTGGAAAAGAAAAACAATAACTTTAATTATGTAAGTATGCCAATATGCATGTATATTATATTGTTTAAGAGTTTGAACCATGGATAACGGAAATTGTAGAATCTAAAATAATTATAAATTATAAAATTATCTTTTAACAAGTTTACCTCTGATATTGATTATACATTGAATAAATTATGAGAAGGTTTACTTGCACCTACTTTTTCTTAGCTATACAGATTGTGAGAAGCTGCAGTAGTTTTAGGCAGATGAGACATTCAACGATTCAAAGTGTAACTATGTTAGCAATTGAATAAATACCTATTTGAGAGATCATATCAACTTCCAGGCCAGAAGTCTCCTCTACGTTAAGTAAGTATATTGACTATGTAGATACCTAAGTCATATTATTCTTTACTAGCTTTCCACCCACTACTTTATTCACGTGGACTACAGTAATAGTGCACGGAACTTATTTCCATTACTGGGTGGATATGGATTTCTAAGGTCGAAACCATCCTATGTTCCTCTCTAGGTAAATAGATGCAGTAGTTAAAGAGAAAAAAGGAACAGACAGACAGTTGCTTTCGCATTTATAATATAAGTTTATTTTATGTAAGCAGTAGACAGATATACATACCCCTTTTAAAACAACATTATAGGAGGTCTACATCGACTGTAGTTCAAGATGTTTCTTTTCACTTGACTAAGACTTGAGGATATAGCTCTATAATACTGAAGATGTTCACTCAATGATCATACATCAAATAACCTGGAAAACACAATAAACAAAACTATTACAAAAGTTGGTGTATTCTAAATTTGAAATTCAGTGATGTAGAAGACCAATATGTTATTCTTGTGAGAAATAAAAAAGATGTTGCATGATACATAGCATAATACTTCCACTAGATATCAACAGAATAGCACATAAAAGCAAGTCTTTCCTCTCTATACAAGCTAATGTCGATATCCAAAACCACAAATGGATTTACATACAATGCTATGCACTCCTTTTCACTAAGAATATGATATGATGTGTTACTTTTGTGTGTTTTGCATTGTACTGATTAAAATGTATCCAGGCAATGCCGGTTCGAGTGGCTAGTTGAGTAATAATAGTAATACGTAACGAACAAACGTAATAATGATAATGGAGACTTTTCTTACCAGTATTCAAAGTCCAACTCAGCTTAAGTTCGCCTTGACTTTTATAACTGCTTTTCCTTTTTACGTGCCACAAGGCTTAATAACATACTACGGCCTTTTTCTTCTGTCTCGTGTATAATAGACTGGCATAGGTTCGCTCCGTGATATCACCACTTGCTTTGGTTGCTGGTACAACATTACGCTAATCGTTATTAATTTGCTGAAGATAAAGTGAATACACTACCGTATTTTATTTTCAATTCTTGATCTATATAACATAATGAGTCTCACTGAAATACACGTTAGACGTCAGTGTCAGACCTGTCAGACCAGGGCTGCCAGATGAAAAAAAGGCATGATCGTACGTCAACTACAAAAAAATCGTATTCCAAGGAAATTTTGAAATGAAAAGATAGTACAACATAAAGTTCAAAGTTTTTATTAAAAATGAGAATAATTCGTTAAGAATAGACTTATACTAATTTTCTGAGGTCATATTTTTATTCGGAAACCTGCGGTATTCGTCACCTATCGCCTGCATCACTTGCATGTCCTTGGGTTTTATTGAGTGGCAGTAACGTCGGTACTTTTTCCTGTAATTACTGGAAACAGCATTGGTAGGTTCAAGACAGTCCAGTTTCGATAAAATGGGGTCATCTAAATCATATCTTTTTTTAATTTCTTCTGCACTTGTGATTAAAAAATGCCTGCAGTGTTGAAAAAAATCAAAGCTGCCGGAGGAATACATTTGTTTCATTACGAAATGTTGCCAGGTACCGAAAAATCGTACACTTTCCGTACGATCGTAGTCTTGCGATCGTACATGAGTAGAAATGCCAAAAAATCGTACGAGTACGATTTAAATCGTACATCTGGCAGCCCTGTGTCAGACAGACACTAGTGTTGCGATCGTTGCGATTCTCAACGATTCGCAACTTGCGATACTCGATAATTTAATACTATCGATAGCATAATTATTAGGATCAATACTATTGCTACGTAATGAGGGACTTGGCTACGTTCCCCAAAAAAATGCATAGCTGGCGCTGTTCAGTAACGTATTAATTAACTATTTACTCATTACCTCTGGTACATTATTATTCAAAAACAAGTTAGAAGCGTATGTAAAAATAACTGTTGCTTGATATTATTTGGATCAGATTAGGTATGTATCATAGAGATAGGTATGTATAGAATTATATTGCTATATACCTATGTCGTTTCTGGTTTAGGCTTTTCGGCGGGAAACGGGAACGGGACAGTTGCTTTCTTCATTGAGTAGGTAATCTAAATAATTAATACGAAGTGGTGTTTTGTGGTTAATGATCGCATTAAGTTAGTCGGAAGACATTCGCGAGTGTTATTATATTGGAGTATTCAATAAACAAAGTGTATCTGCCTATTTTCGCTTCGTGCCGGGAAGCCGCTTCATAACTCAAAAGTTTATGCGGACTTTTGAGTTAATTCGTTTGGGGTTCGGAGTAGGAGTCTACTCCGAGGGTGGGGGCTTAGGTTTCATCATCATCACCTTTCATCATTTCATTAATCATCAAGAAAAAAAATACGTCAGACATGGCTGTATGGGCATAGTTCCCTTTGCCTTACCCTTCGGGGAAAACCAAAACAAAAAAAAAAGTTTCTGGTTTACCTTTTTTTTTCTTTATTTCGATCAGAATAATAGGGGAAGATGTGTTGTGCCTGGGTGTAATAAAAACGACCATCATTGACTATACCCAAATACAAAGGTAAAATATGCATATATGTCTGTTATCCATGAAATTAGAAAGTTAAACGAAGGCAAGATTGAACAGCGCCATCTATACATATAATTATAGATACTACCGATAATAATATTGTAGTGTAATGATAGTTTTATTGAACTGCTGTACAATAAAGAATAATACCTACTACTACTATATAGGATTATTTGCAAAAAATAGCGATCGGCACATTGTTAATACCAGGAATAAAAATAAACTTGCTTTACAAGTCAGTCGATTACATAAGATTACTAAATCTTTTAAGGGGCAATGTATAAGTTTTTACAATAAGATTCCCATTGACATTCAGAATTTGCCTTTCAACTGTTTTAAGACAGTAGTTAAACAAAAACTTTATAAAAAAGGTTATTATAAAGTTCGTGATTATTTAGAAGATGTGAATGCATGGGATTAACTGTCTGAGAACTGATATTAGGCAGCTACATTACTCAATTGTACTTATACCAATATTTTGTTTATTTTTATTTTTTTAAAGAACGTCTAGGGCCCTGTGCCGAGGTTTTTCTTGCAGCTTCTTTTCCCCGGCTATACAGGTTGTGAGAAGCTGCAGTAGTTTTAGGCGGATGAGACGTTCGTTATGTAAAAATTGACGATTCAAAGTGTAACTATGTTACCTACTGAATAAAGATATTTTTGAATTTGAATTTGAATTTGAACTACAGTACCTACTATATCGGTAACTCTCCGCCCCGCACCGATTCCTATCATGCGCCGACCTCCTCCCTCTGGATGATCTGGATCTTACGGCCGTAAGTCATTAGGCGACATTATAAGAATGAGATTTTTATATGGAGTGACCGGGTTCTGTGCATAGAATAAACAATAATTATATTCGGTATATGAACTACATGCATCGCAGTAACCATAATATAAACCTACTTATAGACCATTATTTCTAAAGATTTCTCTTTAGGTCTTCTGAAAAGATGACAAAAGTCCACAGGGTGCTTTTCCCAAAGGAAACGGGAAGCCATAAAGCATCAGACGGGGTCGATAAGCGGCGCGTCCACCATTATGCCCAACTATGCAAATTTTAATCTATGGACGTAAACACGGGCCGGGCAGAATATTCAGTTAGTGTATAAAATTTTGCAGCGTCAGATTCTACCCCACACAGCCTCCGTGGTATAGTGGTTAGAGCGTTGGGCTCACGATCTGGAGGTCCGGGTTCTATTCCCAATGGGGACATTGTCGAAATCACTTTGTGAGTCTATCCTTTGTTTGGTAAGGACAAAGCAGGCTTGAATCACCTGATTGTACGAAAAAGTAATATGATTCCGTGCTTCGGGTGGCACGCTAAGCCCCGGGCTGGAGTAAATCCGCTGTGGAGCACCGTGGTGGAGTATGCTCTATATCCCTCCGCTTGAGTGAGGGGAGGCGTGTGCCTAGCAGTGAGACGTGTATAGGCTGTTTATGTTTAATGTTAGATTCTACGAACACAAAACGTAGGTAGATACATGGTATAAGAAGACCAGGTATGCTCAATGCTATGACAAGCCGCCATTTCTAGCCCATGATGACGTATGATGTGTTTCCATTAAATTAGTATCTGCAACATTCCAAAGACGTAAATTTTATTATTGAAAATTAAGTGAATTACTGACTAATGTATTTGTCAGATGCAAAAATCTTTTATTACTAAAAGTACAAAATTTCACAACATTGGAAGTGGGTAATTTATTTTTACGAAATGTCAACGTAGGGTGGAATGATGTCAGCTGGGCTAACTTTGAAATGCTAGCTGTCAGTTTTAAGCATACCTACCGGGTTTGCATGACAACCGCGCCGTGCGCGGCGCGAATTATATTGAGCGCTTCGGCCAATAAACGATACGAGTGATATCTACGTATATGGACGTCCAACGGCTATTGGTCGAAGGGCTCGATATAATTCGCGCCGCGCGCGGCGCGTTTACCGTGCAGAGCCTACTGGTTTTCTTATACCATAGGTAGAAATGTCTACATACATTAAATTCACGCTTAATGAGCTAGGCAGACCCACACGCAATCAGATAACTTGATAACTTGCAATCACTTTGATGGAGTCCTAAGATTGAAAATATGCTGACTCGTATGGTGACATGACGTGATCAACCTACATACATACATAAACTCACACCCGTAATCCCTAATGGGGTAGGCAGAGCCACATGTAATCAAAGACAACTTGCAGCCACTGTTGATACGATGTCGTAAGCTGGACATAATTAACCTTATGGTGATAAGGGATCACCACGCCTATCGCCCATAACATTAGTCCATCATGTTAGAAAGGACACATGGTCGACAACCAAAATAACATAACATTGCATCACGCCTGTATCAGCGAAGGGGTAGGCAGAGGTGTACAGTACACGCACTCCTCGCAATCTGGCGAGCCAATTCCCATTAACCGGGCACCAGTCCTGAAAACCACGTGATGTCAATTATATATATTTCGGCGCGATAAATATATCGTTAATTATTTTAAGGCATAGGTAAGCGCGATTTAAACGCAGTCATATGACAGTCGCGCTAACGGAACGTTGGAGCTGTCAGTACCGAAGACTAGGCAGCATGGTCTTATGATCTTAGCCTGACCCTCAAATGGACAAAAGGAAAAAAAAATGTTGGAGCTGTCAGTTGGCGCCAAAACAAAAACGTCAAATGAGCGGGAGACAGATCGGACTGGCGGTTTCTTCTCCAACGCGTCGTTGTGCCGGGAATATTATTGTTTTTGAATGCGTAATGTTAATTCTCCTTGTCATTTAGATACCTTGTGTTTGTCATTTGTTCTAATTAGAAATAAAAGTGGACTTGAAGGTTTAGTTGTTTTCCTGTGAAGTGGTGCGTCGTAAACGAGTGGGAACAATGTCTGATAATAGTGATCAGCAGTCAGATGATGCAGGTAAGCTTATATAAATTAATTCAATACTAGTAAAGTCGCATTCAGTGGATTAGTTTAGAGCCGGGATGCGAACCAGGGACAGTATTTAGGTACGATGTACTCGTAAGTCACGCGTTTTTCGAACAGGGCTATTTAGCTAACTGTGATAGTAGTTGGCGGATACAAATTGCATTTAAGAACTAAATACATAATTAGTAGAGATGTATGGGAAAGCCGACTATCCGGCCACATTTATAGTCGGCGACTAGTCGGCGATTCGTCGGCACAAATGCCGACTAGTCGGCCCATACTATTTTTTATTGTATCTGATACACTTTTAACCACAGACCCTAATTGAGGTACCAGCTGTGGATGCTTGTACTTGATATGATTCGTCATACTTGTAGTGTTAGCCTTTTTTCCGGTCCCTCCACGAGAAATGACAGCTTGGCACTGATTACATTTCACTTTGCTGGAATCGTCTAATTCGTCAAAAAAATTCCATACATGTGACTTTTTCTTCGACATATTTAACGTTTAACAGCTTCAAGTAGGTACTCTTTAAATAATAAAAAGTTAAAAACTTAGCCGAAAGCAATGATTGGCAAGGCCGACTAGTCGGCAATTTTACAACCGACTAATCGGCTAGTCGACTAGTCGGCCAAAGTCATAGTCGGCCCATCTCTAATAATAAGCCGAATATAGCCATTGTAGTCTGATCACCCGATTATCCGAAACTAAAATAATCCGTGCTTCGGAAGGCACGTTAAGCCACTGGTTCCGGTTAATACTTACTAAATAAGTACGTAGTCGTTACGAAAGTCATCTTAGGAGCCTTTGGTGACTCAATAATAACCCTGGTTTATGAGATTGGTCATCCACCTCACAACCCACGCGATAGAAGAATACGCTGATTATAATTAACTAGAGTTAACGCTTCCTCCAAGGCGGTCAACCACATATTACATAAACTACGTAAAAAAAATAAGAAAGATACATAGAGGAGTAATAAAAACCCGCTAATGATTTCCCGACATGATTTATCGTTGGGACTTAAAAAAATAAAGGCGAAATTAAAACTGGCCCCTCCCGATGTAATGACAAGTTGTCAACACCCAGCAATGGAGGAGTGATTAATAGCATCCGAGTTACTAGGCCCGGGACTCTTTACAGGGTGTCTCAGGATATTACGAGTAACATCGTTTCGTCAACACCAACACACAATGGAGCAGCCTGGTGGAGTGTGCTCAATACCTCCGGTTGACAGACGGAAGGCCTGTGCCAAGCAGTGGAATGTATAAAGGCTGTTTGTGTTATGTTTTGTTTATGTATCGTTTCATCATTATGGTGTCGGACGACACCGAAGATATCAAAATAGTTTTTAGTTTCCTTTGTTTTATATGTATAGTTTACCTATCGTTTATAGTTAGAGATATAGTTTCTAAGATTGTTGTGTAAGAACAATAATAATTATTGTAGTTTTATTCATCAATCAATCAATCATACTTTATTGCACAACGACATAAGTACAAAGGACATAAACATACGAATAAAAATAAGCACAATAGGTGGCCTTATTGCTAAACAGCAATTTCGGCCACGCAACCTTAAGGTGAAAGAATTTTCGGGTGAAGAGGTTGAGTATTCTTCTTCTTCTATCGTGTGGGTTGTGAGGTGTTACTAACCTCAGCAACCCAAGGTGTCAGGGTTACTATTGAGCCGCCAACGGCCCCTGACATGACTCATGTAACGATTACTCACTTACATTAGTAAGTAGTAAACGGGACCAACGGCTTAACGTGCCTTCCGAAGCACGGATAATCTTATTTTCGGACAATCAGGTGATCAGCCTGTAATGTCCTAACCAAACTAGCTGAAAGTCATGTCAGGGGCCTTTGGTGGCTCGAGACGATGATAGAATTAGTGAGTATGGTTGGATAAGCACCCTGTATAAAAGCTTCAGAAATCTGTCCAGTCACTGAACATGACTTGTAACGGAACACCTTAAATCTACAGAGTCAATTAATTGAAGTAGTAACCTATCATCAAGCCGCTATTTTACGGTGAAGACAGAAAATGTTGATAACATAATACTTCATAATAAAATAACATTACAGGGCGTTAGTGACATCGTAACGAATACTTTGAGGGATGCATTAGACCGTGATTCTGAGTTGATATCAAGTGGAATTTTCTGTCGAAAAGTTTTGAAACCGAAAATAATGAAAAAGAAACTATTTTTTTATAAATTTTTCTACAGGAAATTCCACTTGATATCACTTCAGAATCGTAGTCTGAATCATCCCCCTCTGTATTCGTTACGGTGTCACTAACACATACTTATACGTACGTGTATGGCTACCTTTGCGCATGATTCAGCTCATTACCTATTCTGAGTTAATAAAAAGCGGAATTTTCTGAATTGAAAATAATTAAAAAAAAATCCGTCGCAAAATTCTATTTGATATTAACTCGAAATCATAGCAACTTTAACAATGCAATTTATCCATAATTCTTATTATAAATGCACTTGTGCCTAAACCACTGGACCGATTTGGATGAAAATTGGTAACCCAGGGACGGAAAAGGTACTTTCCAAGGATGTACTTACTTAGACTATATAATAAGGAATAATACTACAAGTTTGTGTTTTTCATTTTTTACGTCCCTGGGTTACCAATTTTGCACAGTTGGTTTGCAGTTCTATTGCAGTCGTGTCAACTGCATTCAAACTGCACCTGGGGGGTTAAAATGGCCACATCGAAGCAATTCATCTAAGAAAGCAATGTTGCAATTTGACATTTGCGCATATAAAAGTAAGTGCGCAATGCAAACAAATGTCAAATAGCAATATTGCTTTCTTAGATGAATTGCTTCGATGTGGCCATTTTAACCCCCCTGATCTGCAATTTGCGGTTGGATTGCAGTTGAAATGCGGTCCGTCTGTCAAGAGCCTTACTGACACCAGGGTTAATTAAGGGTGGTATTAATAAACTAATCTTAGCTGAGAGTGCCCTCAAGATCATGCTCAAGTTCCTGTTTTTATACATATAAGAACTGTCATATTGACATGATCTTGAGGGCAGTCTCGAAGCTTAGTTTATTAATACCACCCTAGGATCGGCCATTTACCTTACAATCACAACCCATACGAGAAAAGAAGAACTTAAAATTGTATTATTCGTATTTGTGTCCATCATGATGGATCATTACATGTCGGCTTCCGTGGTCCAGTGGTTGAGCGTTGGGCTCACGATCTGGAGGCCCCGGGTTTGAATCCCGGTGGGGACATATCACAAAAAATCTCTTTGTGATCCCTAGTTTGGTTAGGACATTACAGGCTGATCACGTGATTACCCGAAAGTAAAATGATCCGTGCTTCGGAAGGCACGTTAAGCCGTTGGTCCCGGTTACTACTTACTGATGTAAGTATGTACACAGAATAAATAATAGTGTATGTAGTCATTACATGAGCTATGTCATGGGCCTTTGGCGGCTCAGTTACAACCCTGACGTCAAGGTTGATGACGTTGGTATTCCACCTCACAACACACACTATAAGAAGAACATTAAATAGGTGGGCATAAACGACGAACTAGAACATTACAGCAACAACACACATCTCCTAAGAATGCGATCAAACGAAACTTGTAATTTTAAAAACCCTACCTTCATCACACTCTGGCTACCCCGGAGCTACACTGCTCATTAGTGCGACTATTGTGTGTCCAGCTAATGACGCCAAACCGGGTCGCAAGCTCGTGTAACGGCCTAACGACTAATTATTCTGACGCCTGCCTGAACGTTAACAGCAATCACAGCAGACGGTTTTGCTAACTAATAAATGGCAGGCGTTTGGCAACTGCTAATGTGTGAATGGGTAATGAAATGAATTGAATGGTACACTTGTAATAGTGTATAATTTTAATGTAGTGCTTTAACCATTTGTTTTTCTATATGTACATGTAACGTTTGTGTGTGTATACGACCACATCACTTTAGAAATCAGAATCATTTATTCAACGTAATTATCATGGATAAACTTGTTGAAGGTCAATGTAACATTTTTGAATTTACGCCATTTCGTAAGGTGTTATGGCTGAGGAGAAGAAATGACAAGAAACTGCAACAGCAACACATCTTTTAAATCAATGAGGGTATACATTACAAGTTATTTAATAACTAAGGGAACACATTCAATACCAGACATTTTTATCATTTAGGTCATTAAGCTTTTTTACATAAAGTAAGCTTCACAAATTTATAATATTATCTGGTATTTTATTGTAAAAACGTATACATAACCCCAAAAAAGATGAATTTAATTTACTTAATCTAGAATTTTGTATAGGTAGCAATTTTATTTTTATTTCTTGTATTGTAAGTATGCCTTTCACAGTTTCTCGGAACGAGAGATACATTTTTACGTCTCCTATCGTGAAATCTAAGAAAGGAGTCTCGCTAGGAGTCTCTGTCAACTTTCGCCCATCCATCTCTTTAGCGTTATCCCGTTTTCACAAGGCCGCTTATATAACCTGAAGACTTGACACGTCCGGTTTTTTACGGAAGCGACTGCCTGTCTGACCTTCCAACCCGCGAAGGGAAAACCAGCTCAATACAGGTTAAGTCACATTCCTCCAAAACGCATTTCTCGTAATTCGTGGGAATGTGGGTTTCCTCACGATGTTTTCCTTCACCGCTGAACACGTGAAAATCATTTATGATCAAAACATGGATTCGAAAATTATTGGTTTAGAACTTTAGACCCGTGCTGTGAATTTGGACGAAAATCCTTTTATACAAATTCGGTAATTACGGCAGTAATAAACCAACTGTTATCTTGTTGGAAAAAACGTGTTAATGCACGGTGTATGCAGAGCGATTGCATGGCGGAAACGGAAGACATAAACCGTACCCCGCGATAGCTCCGTAATGCGACACATGATCGCTAGATGGCGTTGGATACCACGTAATGTACACCCGAGTTTCCTAAGCGAATTCAGATGGGAGCGTTATACTTTTTTTCCCGGGTGAGAGCCCTCGGCACTCCCCATTTGTCCAGCCAAATATACAACAAGACACGTCAAAAAATGTTATACTTTTTGGAAAAAACTTCCACGGTATAACCTTCAACTTATGGTTGTCTTGAGGAAACCGCTTTAAGCGATAAGGCCGCCAGTTGCCATGTATCGAGACAAATCTTTTACCTGTGTGAGTCAATATTGCCCAGAGCTTAAACAACATAACATAAACAACCTATATACTTCTCACTACTAGGCACAGGCCTCTCCTCAATCATACAGTGTGGAGCATACTCCACCACGTTGCTCCACTGCGGTTTAGTGGACGTGTTTTACGGCGAATAGCCAGGACGGGTTAACGTGCCTTCCGAAGCACGGAATCATCACACTTTTTTTCGAAATCACGTTATTCACGCCAACCACGTTATAACCAAACAAAGGACAGTCTCACAAAGTGATTTCGACAATGTCCCCATCGGGAATCGAACCCGGACCTCCAGATCGTGTGCCCAACGCTCTAACCACTAGACCACCTGTCTACCCTCTTTCTTTGCCGCTTGTTTATGTATTTGATATCCCTATTTTAAACGCGGTAAGAACCCGTTATTATGTGTTTTAATTATGATAATAACCGCGTAAACTTAAAACAATGAATAAACGATTTCATAAAAAATAATAGAAATTGTAAAAACCGTGGTAGACGAGTTGGTAGTACGCTAGCCTCTCACTTTGAGATTGCAGGTTCGAATCCAGCACAAGCCTAAACAAATTATTGTCGAATTTGTTTTCGAATTTATTTATGGATCAAAAATGATTATCCCGTGCTCAGCACCCACATTGTATGTGACCTAACCTGTATTGGGCTGGTTTTCCCTTCGCGGGTTGTAAGGTCAGACAGGCAGTCGCTTCTGTTAAAAACCGTACCTGTCAAATCTTCAGGTTAGGTAAGCGGACCCTGTGGAAAACGGGATAATGGTAGTAGATGATGATAAAAAAGAATAGAAATACTTGCTACATAGACTTATGTTACTTTTACAAGGGAAAACTTAAACAATAGTGAGCAATAGCGGCCCACTAAAATATGGGCAAATCTTCGTTCAGTAGTTATTTTACTTTATAGTTATTTTCAATCTGTTTTCCTTCACGGCCGGTCGTTTGTTTCAACTAAAAACTAGTTTATAGCCCCATTACGTGTCGAGGGAACACTATTTATTAGGTAAAATAAGGTAGTTGTCTTCCAGTTACCTCTGAATGCCAGAATACTATTCTATAAATTGTTTATTTTGTACTATGCCAGCGCACAGCGTTGGCTTGTATTGAAGACCATGTAAGCGCCTTTTTGAAAATCAAAACCACATGCGGATGTCATTTTTGTAACATTTTTTTTTGACGTGACTTATTGTAGATTAGCCGCAGGTAGCATTAACTACTTGGCCGGACAAATGGGGAGCGCTGAAGGCTCTCACCCGGTACAACGTTTAAGACAACAGGCCTAAGGGTGCCCAGTTGGGCGCGAACCTCGGCTCAGGACGTGCGTCGTCTGAGAGGAAAAAGTATTTGAAAGAATTAATCGATCCTACTGGGTCGATAGCGATAAGCGCTGAATGAGGGAAATCGTCGACCACGCCGGCGGGGTCGGTATCGGGGTCCTGAATTTTTTTAACAAAAGCCTTCGAGTGACTTAGCTTATAGGGATATAGGCGCAAACTTATTTATTTACTTATTAGTACATGGAAAATCAACAGCTTACAAAACAAAATAGACTTAAAAATAGCAAAAAAAGCCAATAATATTACAATTATGTTATTTTTATTTCACACACACGCGTACACACACCCATATGCACACACACGCACAAACGCACACACACACACACACACTTACATACACACACGACACGTGCGTGCAGCAGCGCGCACTCACACTGTACAAGTCATGAGTCATGAGCAATATCATGTACCCACTTTAGAACCCTGTCGCACTATCATTTTGACATTTAATGAGACTTACGGTTTAATTTGTCAAAAAAGTTAATGTGACATGGTTTCAAAGTGTATACATATTAGTACTCATGACTGTACGGCATTACACATAAATAATACTCACAAGTTCACAACCCATTAATATCGGCGGTTGTATCACCTACCCATGTAACGGAGAATCTTCGAATCCTATATGTATGGGACATATCTAATAGTCTACCATTTATGGTCAGTCACATCTCTAGCGCGAGCATGCCAACGCGTCTCAATGTTTGGATCTTGTAATTTAATTAATATCCTAAGTAATACAGTTCATTCAATTGTTTGTGTGGGGTTTTATTGAAATTACCAGCGCTCCCTACACTATAACACAAGTCTCAAGTAAGAACTACGATACCAGGGTTTATTATATTTTAGATACAATGTACAACCATGTAAAATTGTAAATGAATAATGTTAAATAAGCTCTTTTTGCAAATAAAAAAAATATTTATATTTATTATTATTTATGGTAATAGATCTAAAAAATAGTCACTAAAATTATGTAGGTAGGAGTGAAGATATCCGCCGTAACGGCATATAACGCTTTTACGTTTTAAAAGGTCCAGATATAGCCCTCGTGAAGGTGAGATGGACGGACAGACAGCGTCGGTTTAATAATTTGGTCCCAACCCCGTCCCAATTTACAAGTTCACAATCTTCATAATGTACAATACAGTCCTTCAAAAGGCATGTGTATAGAACGAACGGTATACACGCTAATTAAGTAGGTACCTATATATAATATCGTTCATTGAACATAGACATACAACTTTACAATGAAAATACAGACAACTAAGTATAATACGACCAATAGTCTAGTTTCCAATTAATCAAATCAGTTACTTTTTACTATTAAACGTCAAAACACGAAATTACTTTGGAATTTGTATGGAAAAGCACACTGACGTCATAGAAAAACGTGACAAAATTACTACTTATTATTAAATTTTTCTTTATTAAAATTCATAAACAAGTTAAATGGAAAAAAAAAGTTTTTGTCATCTTTCTTTATATAGTAATCAGAATTCCATCATTTATCACTGACCTAGGAAACTACCCAATTCTGTTAATAAGCCTAGCTACTCAATGGAAACACTAAAAAGATTCATTAAGTAAGTACATTTTAAAAATATACAATTATAAACTTTATGATCGCCTATCGTGTGAACCCCTAACGAGTATTGACTTTTGTTTCTACGCCAAACTTGGAAGTGTTTAATGTATCTTTTGTTATAGTTATAATTATTCAAAGTGCTCTGTATTCTATCCGTGTATCCATTATGTTAACCTTAAAATACGAAATCGTACTCTGGCCCTTGCGATACAAGCTGAGCTTAGAACAGGGACCGCCGCATACCTAGAGCAATTGGGTCGAGTACTAAGTTCAAGATAAATTATGAAATTCGTAATACTATACAGAATGGTGACATCGTAACGAAAACTTTGAGGGATGATTCAGGCCATGATTCTGACTTGATATCAAGAGGAATTTTCCGTCGCAAAAGTTTGAAACTGATAGTAAATATAAAAAACAAAAAAAAACATGAATTTTCCGACAAGAAATTACACTTGATATCAACTCTGAATCATGGTCTGAACCATCCCCCTCAGTATTCGTTACGGTCTCACTAACACCCATGCCCATACCTACTAGTATGGCTACTGTATGTACTTGTACGGTGTGTAAGTGACATCGTAACGAATACTAAGAGGGATGATTCAGCTCATTATTCTGAGTTAATACCAGGTGGAATTTTCCAACGCAAAAGCATAGAATAAATAATAATTTAAAAAAAAAATTGCGACGGAAAATTCCACTTGATATTAAATCAGAATCATGGTCTGAATCATCCCCCTGAGTATTCGTTACGATGTCACTAACACCCTGTATAAGACAGATCTATAACTAACGAAAAATATTATCTTTTTCTATTTCATCATCATCATCATCACCAGCCCATTAACGTCCCCACTGCTGGGGCACGGGTCTTCCCTATCGATGGTTTTCTATTTAACTTCTTTATGAATTTTAATAAAGAAAAATGTAATAATAAGTAGTAAATTTTGTCACGTTTTTTTATAACGTCTCAGATTGGTTTTTCATACAAATTCAATCATTATAAATTTTAATCGAAATCATTCGGATTCGGACGGAACTTGAACCTACAGCTCTTGTCAAGCCGGGCCGAGCGTGTTAACCATTACACCACCGGGTCTTTCTCCTGTCCGCGAAATTCTTTCGACTAATTTTTTGTTTTAATTTTTCTTCTTCTTCTTTGTGAGTTTCCCTAAGCACGGTTAAGTGCTATAAAACAAATATCATTTAGTCACCAGGGGGGTTATACAGGCCGCATTGACACAATTCATCTAAAAAGCAATATTGCAATTTGACACTTGCGAATATAAAAGTAAGTGTGCAAAGTCAACAAAAGTCAAATAGCAATACTTATTTTTTTTAGATGAATTGCTTCGATGTGGCAGGTCTAACACAAAGCACACAAGTCAAAGTTTAGAATACGGAAAAGAAGTGAAGGGCTATACAAGTTTGAATGACTAATGAAACATGCAATAGGGCAGGAATCACACAACAACACCAAATGTTCGAACTCGCTCGAGCCGGCAATTTCACATTGCGATGCCCAAATGAGGTTACGTAACTCGCTAGGATGTTATTACGTGTTGTGATAGCAATACAGGTTGCCTTTGTGGCGACATCATCTCTCTAGGGAGTCTAGGTTATCCCGTTTTCACAGGGTCCGTTTACCTAACTTGAAAATTTGATTGGTCCGGTTTGGACTGGGATTGCCAATCTGAGCTTCCAACCTGAACGGAAAACTGCCCTTGAAAACAAAAGTCATGTCATCAGAAGAATTTAGATTAACAAAACAAAAATCGACCTTATCTTTTGCTGTAATAGTGATATAATCTATACTAATAAACGCATAACGTATTCTCTACAGAATACCAGTGTCGTGGCTCGCGCCGCGGAAAATAAATACTATAAAAAATATTATTATTATTTATTATTATTATATTTGTTTATGTACACTAGCAGCTCAGAGCTGATGCGTGTACTTCACTGCACTTGTTTTTAAGATTGTTATTTTCTATTATCAATGTTCATGTGTTTTGCTATAAAACAACATAAGCTCACTCATACGTCGCAAGATGATGTAAGTAGGTACACACACTTCACCCGAGCTTTCTGTTAGACCAACGTATAGATGATGAATGGTGAGCCGTATCGCCGTTCGAGCAAACTGAGTATTTTTTACTAAATTGATTACTTATTCGAAGAAACCTGTAATTAAGAAATCATTTCAACACTTACCAAAATAATTGGCAGAATATAATTACTTCTAAGGAAATCGAATACTTACAAAGATTTCCATGATGTCTGCCACCTGTCAAACTATCAGAGAACTTTCTTAAATCATGAATATAGAACATGAAAATTGATATTTTATTAATCTGTCCAGGGAAGTTTGTATTAACTTCACTTATTGAGATGAGGAATTGAATACTACCCTTTATTAGAGTAATTATATCTGTATATTTTGTTTCTTTACATCTTTTAGAGCATTTCATAAAAATCCAAAGAAGAATTGTGTCTTTTCTAACATGATAGACCGTTATATGGGAGATAGACTGATAACCTGTCACCATAGTATTGTATATTTCAAAGACTTCGTATCAAAAGTCGGTAACACATTTAAAAAATAATTTACTTATGATTTATATGTTTTGTATTATTATGCAACCGCATTATTATAAGCAATGGCATTCCCATAATAATACCCATTAGTTTACCATCGGTTCATCACCTGTCACTATTACGGTTCCAAAAAGTTTTTCTTACTTATGGCATAGATTAAAGAATAATACGACCTCCGTGGTCCAGTGGTTGAGCGTTGGGCTCACGATCCGGAGGTCCTGGGATCGTTTGCCGGTGGGAACATATCACAAAAATTACTTTGTGGTCCCTAGCTTGGTTAGGATATTACAGGCTGATCACCTGAATGTCCGAAAGTAAGATGATACGTGCTTCGGAAGTCACGTAAAGCCGTTGGTCCCGGTTACTACTTACTGATGTAAGTAAGTAGAGTAGAGATGTAGGGCCGCCAAAGGCCCCTAACTGAGTTACATGAACTATGTTAGAGGCCTTTGGCGGCTCAATAGTAACCCTGACACCAGGGTTGATGAGGTTGGTAATTCACCTCACAACCCACACAATAGAAGAAAGAATAATACTAAGTATAGAACGGTAACTCTCCGCCCCGCACCAATAAGTATCCCACGCCGAGCTAGACTTACCTCACCCCCGGTCTTACTTTAGTCCAATGGCCGTAAGCCGCTAAAGAGTATGGGAAAGAGCGCGCGCTACTTGTCTCGCTCGCATTTACACGCGTTAGGCAGCACACGGAAAGAATAATATTTTTGTATGGAGTGTCCGGGGCGCGGGCTTATGGCTCCGCCAACTTCGTCAAGTTTTCGTAAGTAAAGTTTATGCATATACTTACGTGATAGCAACCGGTATCTATCGTGATACGTCGTCATCGAAGGCAGTTGGTTGGAATAGCCAGTTGTGAACAAGATTCCTCAAGTTTGTTCATTAAGAGCTGCTGACCTGTAGTCAAATGTGAAAACTTTAATTGTTGCCATGTTCAAGAAAATATGCTGCAAGATTTTGAATCTGTTTTCGCTTCTGCATGTCCGTGATTCTGTGAGCCGTAAAGGGATGGAGTTAATTAATTAATTTGTTTTACGCGTTATCATGGCTGTTTACTTCCTCGAATCGTTTGGAGGGGTTCGTATTCCGGCTACCGGGTGAGAGCCTTCAGCGCTCCCCATTTGTCCGGCCAAGTAGTTAATGATATTTGCGGCAAATCTACAATAATTAAAAATAAACCGGCTTGGGCTCTAGACCACTGAATTCGATTTATGAGTATGAATTAATGTTTGGATAATTGATATCACGTGGGAATTTTACCTTGATTGAAAATGTCGTTAACAATAATCACACGACTGTGGTGTGGTTTTCATTATAAGGTGACGCGCGACTTTTCGACGATGTTTGCGAAGTATTTTAGAATTTATTTCCTACATGATAAAGAGCCGTATTAGCCCATTTGGTTTCTACCAAATGGGAAGCGTTCTCGCTTGCATCCCACTTTGAGGTCGCAGTTTGGAATCTAACACAGGCCTAAACCAGTGATTGTCGAATTTATGTTTGGATCATAAATGATTATCACGTGCTTAGAGGTGAAGGAAAACATCGTGACGAAACCCACATTCCTGAATCAGAATCAGAATCAGAATCATTTATTCAACGTAATTATCATGGATAAACTTGTTGAAGGTCAATGTAACATTTTTGAATTTACGTCATTTCGCAAGGTGTTATGGCTGAGGAGAAGAAATGACAAGAAACTGCAACAGCAACACATCTTTTAAAAACCAATGAGGATATACATTACAAGTTATTTAATAACTAGAGGAACACATTCAATACCAGACATTTTTATCATTTAGGTAGTCATTAATCTTATAATAAGCTTTTTTACATAAAGTAAGCTTCACGTGAGCTTTAAATTTATTTTCTGACAAATTTAAAATATTATCTGGTATTTTATTGTAAAAACGTATACATAACCCCAAAAAAGATGAATTTAATTTACTTAATCTAGAATTTTGAATAGCAATTTTATGTTTATTTCTTGTATTGTAAGTATGCCTTTCACAGTTTCTCGGAAGGAGAGATAAGTTTTTACGTACATACATAATGTTTTCATATATATATTGACTTGCGACCGTCAGTATATTTATTTCTTTAAACAGCTCCCTCAAAGAGTCCCGACAACGCAGCTTATAAATAGCGCGAACTGCTCTTTTTTGAATGATGAAAATAGTTTCTACATCAGCGGCTCGACCCCACAGCAAAATACCGTAAGACATTATGCTGTGGAAGTAGCTGAAGTAGACAAGTCTAGCAGTGGGTACATCTGTGAGTTGTCGGATCCTTCTGACGGCATATGCTGCTGAACTTAGCTTGCCCGCTAGTGATACAATATGTGGGCCCCATTGAAGTTTTGAATCTACAGTAAGAAATACATTCGGAGGTATGTGACCTAACCTGTATTGGGCTTGTTTTACCTTCGCAGGTTGGAAGCAGGTCAGACTTCGCAGGTTGGAGGCAGTCGCTTCTGTAAAAACCGGATCTGTCAAAATCTTCAGGTTACGTAAGCGGACCCGGTAAAATGCTAGGGAGGAAATGATGATGATGATTTTCCACGTGATGAGAATGATTCCTTGCCCGGTTATTACTGATCCTGAATAATTTAATACTAATTTAAATTCCAGTTCGAACTCGAAATTCTTCAAGTTTTCGATGTTCTACGAATGAACTTTGTTCAGTTTAAATTTTAATTAGATCCGTTTATGAATTCTGTTATATGACATAGAATGTACGTGTCAGAAATAATTTATACGCTAGTTTGTGTCCTTCCTAACTTGATCGCCTTCTCTTTAATTTTATTCCATGTAAGTTCTTCTCCTATCTTTTCTTTTTTCTTCCCTTTACACTGTTTATTTTATTTTCGTACTGTTATTTATATAATAATGATGAAGGGTCAGTCCAGATTTAACGTGATAATTACCTATTTTCTCATTATTCCAAAATAAGTATAATATACTATAATATAATGGCAGAAGGAAATTATTATATAAAAATATTTGTTGCTTGATATTTGGATCAGATTATGTATATAAATATGTTGCTACCTATATTGTTTCTCTTTATTTTGATCAGAATAATAATGGGTGGAGTATGTGTTGTAATCACATCACTAATTTAAGATCCACGCTCTTGTCGGTGTAGCATTCTCCATTCTTGTCTATCAGATACCAATTCCTTCACTTCTTTAAGACACGACGTTCGCCTTCTATTTAATCTGTTCCACGTAAGCTCTTCTTGGTATTCCCCTTCCTCTCTTTCCTTGTAGCTTCCCTTCTATGTGTTGTGCCTGGGTGTAATAAAAAGGGTCATCATTTATACCTAATAACAAAAATAAAGATGCATGTCTGTTATCCATTAAATTAAAAGTTTAAACAAAGGCAATATTGGACAGCGCCATCTATATTGTTTTGGGGAACGTAGCCTGAAAAGTCCGTCATTATAACTTAACATAATATAGCATTACGTCAGTATTACCGAACGGGGTAGACAGAGGTAAATAGCAATATCCACTCTTATCCATGAGCATATTATACAGGGTGTTAGTGACATCGTGACGAATACTGTGGGGGAAGATTCAGACCATGATTCTGATTTAATATCAAGTGGAATATTCCGTCGCAAAATTCATGTTTTTTTAAATTATTTTCAAGTCTATACTTTTGCGATGGAAAATTCCACTTGATGTTAACTTAGAATAATGAGCTGAATCATCCCTCTCAGTATTCGTTACGATGTCACTTACGTACAGGTACGAACAAGTACGTACAGGTAGGTATGGGTGTTAGTGACACCGTAACGATTACTGAAGGGGATGATTCAGACCATGATTATGAGTCGATATCAAATGGTATTTCCTGGCGGAAAATTCATGTCTTTTTAAATTATTTTCAATTTCATACTTTGGCGACGGAAATTTTCACTTGATATCAGCTCAGAATCTGAATCATCCCTCAAAGTTTTCGTTACGATGTCACTAACACTCTGTATGCTTAATATTGGCCCAATAAATTTTATGCCTGTCGATTACCCGTCCCTTTCCTTTTCGGCGGAAAAGAAAATGACACGGAAGAATCCAGAACGATAGACACTAAACTGTCACCCTTTGTTGATAGGAATCATTCACATAGATATGAATGCAAGGGATTAGCTGTCTGGGAACTGATATTAGGCAGCCTTTCTAAATTGTATAACAGTATTTTTTTTTTAAAGAACGTCTAGGGCTGCCGGCTTAGTGCTAGGGTTTTTCTTGCAGCCTCTTTTGCCTGGCTATACAGGTAGTGAGAAGCTACAGTAGTTTTAGGCGGATAAGACGTTCGTTATGTCGTTTAAAATGACGATTAAAAGTGTAACTATGTTACCCACTGAATGAAGATTTTTTTGAATATGAATTTGAATACGATACCTATAGACTTCGGGCTCGTCGGCTATTTATTTATTTATCTCGTTGTAGTTGTTCTCTGAAAGTAACTGTTTTGTTATTAATTATGTATAAGTAATGTAGGTGGAAGTAAAAGTTTGTAGTATTAAGTACAAATGGCGTATTATTTACTTCGTGTATGTTATTATGAACGGATCGGCAGTTTAATAATGTAATATGAAATGTATTTTAATCGCTCGCAATAAACACGGGTATCGAATCTTCCATATAGAAGTTTGTGTAAACACCAGCTTTTACTTTACTATATTGTATTACTTACGAATTTATGAAATACCTATATTATCGGATATTGCGATGAAAAAAGTTGTTAGTAAACTTTATTTAATAAATATTTCTTTAGTTAGTTGTTCCTCTCTTGGCGGCGCGCTTGTCACTCCTGCATAGCTTGCAATTGGACCAAAAGGGCTCTTCAATTCCATGACAAGTGCAGGGGGGCCTGATGCGTCATACCCGAGTCTTCGCAGCCGCTGTTGCGCGGGTTCTTACCCTCGTTCGCTTCTTTCGACATAAATGCCATTTTACCTTCCAATCCCACAACTGACAACAAATGTTACGGAATTAAGTTTCGGAATTGGAAGGAAACCCAAACCTACCCTATGCCCGTTTCGGTACCCTTGAAAAAACGTATAGATACACAACATGATATTCATTTGAGTATAAGGCGAGAAAGCGCAACAAGCATACAACTAAACTTTCGCATTTATAAATAAGTAAGAATATAAAGGCACTTCCCAGGTTTTCCTTTGCATTATACGTAAGCCGCGTAAAAATCTGTACTATAGACCTTTATAGCGAGCAGAGGCGGGTGTAATGTATAGAGGTAGGCAGTACGATGGTAGATGTCAGAGCGCGCGGACGTACGTCGCTCCAACGCCCTTAATACATTATTCATCGATCGAAATACCAAATTTTAATTAATATTAACAAACTGCCGACTCACCAGTGCCGTTAGGAAGCCAATATAAAAATTGCGCCAAAATCCAAATGTCGAACGCGTGAGTTTAACAACTTTTTGACGATTTTCTTTTATTAAAAAAAAAACTTGACTGGAGCCGCGCCGAAACTTTTGTGTTTTCGAATTGTTGCTTAAAAACCAAATGTGTGTGTTTTGAAAGTAAATTCGTTGGAATTAAAAACTCAAGTGTGAAATAATATAAATCAGGTATAAAAATATTTAGTGTTCGTGTCGTGTAAGTGAATAATATTCAGTAAAGTTTTAGTGCACAAGAAATTGGACTAGTACTTCAGGTAAGTTGAGTTTAACTTTTTCAAACATTTGATTCGAATGTTTTACTTAGGGAGTAAAATAAATATGACCCGTCTAAAGTTCGACTTTATTGATGAGATACGCTCATGAATACTTGAGCTAGGAACTTTTTTATTTTTATTTTACAGTGCAAAGTTGCTTCGATTTATACCTACGAATAAAAAAAGATTGTGAATTTTTTTATTGGGAGGTCTATAATAAAATGTGGGATTATGATAAAGTATTTATACGTACTTACCTAATAAATAAGTGGGGCGTGTAATAGCGTCTATTTATAGTTACCTAATAATCACCCCATACATAATAACTACTGTAGGTAGGCTGTCTTTTTTAAGACTTCTGTAACTTACATTTGCTTAAAGTCGTAAGACCGAATGTCCTTTTAAAATCCAAACCCCATTGTTTAACTATTGAGTCTGGAAATCTCGGCCTTAGGAGATTATGGGGAAGTAGGTATTATAGTGAAAAGTTCACATAATAACTGTTTAAAGAGGAAAGATTTAGTTTTGGCATTGAGGATTCGTTCTGGGCACATTCCATTAAATAAGTTTGATCATTTAATGCGAAAAGTTGATTCGCCAAACTGCTTGGAATTGGCGTGATAGAAGATGTATACCATATTTTAATGGAGTGTGCTCGAAATGAATCCACGAGGTTCAATTTTTACTATACTTTTGATGATTTGAGATATGTTGGAGGATGTAACATTGCTTTGGCAAACCCATTATCGAAAAAGGCCAAATCACGTTATAAATTTGTCCATATAGACGTAAACTTAAGTAATGTAATTTGTTTTTAGTACTCATTTTTGTTGCCTTATAGAGCGACATAGTTTCTGTTTGTGACTAAGCTGTTAAATAAAGATTAAAAAAAGAAAGTTCACAAAAAAATCTCAGCCGTTTCAAAATAGTTGCTTTATATGTGTAATGTAAAACTCATTTAAAATTTTGATATCTACCAACTTGCACAACGTGAAAACGTGTAGGCATTTTTAAATATAAAAAACGTTTCGGTTCACTAAATACCTAATACTTAAATATAAAATATTTTTTATATTTTCCTCCGTCAATTGAAGGGAAAGCCTTCGCCCACCACCCGGACGTGGGATGTATATTGACTGTTGATATTCTGTTAGTATTTTAACTTTTCGTAGATATGAGATGATAAAAAATATCAAAGTATGTCGGTATGCAATATACTGCTTTATGTTGTATTACATTGTCGAAAGTTCTTAAATAAGACATTCACAGTAATACAGGGTGTATAAAACTCTACTCGTGAAATATTGTCGGTACAAAATTGTACAGCTATAGAAAAAAAAACAGTTCTTGTTTTAATAATTTCCACGGCAAATTCTTCGCGTGACGACATGAAAATGCTATGGTAATTAACATGCAACCTCGTAGTTAATCCTCTTGCAGATAATAAATAATTGGCTCTCAAAATATAAAAGCTGTTTTCGGGTTAAATAGTATATACAATAAGGTCGTAATTCTCGAAATGCATTGAAGCAATACTAGTGGTATTTTGGTGCAACGTTGATGTAAGTGGTACCTACAATTTGTACTCTGGTAGGTGAATATCAAATTCTAGGTTTTATTCAAATTCAAACATGTCTACTTTATTGCATTAAATTAAAAAGGAAAAGTTACGAAAAGGGATCTGACTACCTACGTTATATTTTGTGTAAAAAAAGAAACGAAAATCTGAAGTTGGATAAACCACACTTAAACAAAAACTTTTCGAGGCAAGTTAAAAAATAATAATGAACTAATATGAGTTGGGGATAAATAGAAAATCACCAAATACATAATATAATTTCCATACTATGTTCATACATATAGGAAGGGGGTTCCCTTCCTGTGCCCCAATGGGGTGCGGTAAAAAAGTGGTTTGTTGTACCACATGCTAAGATACCAATGTATACGGTATTAATCCTACGTTGCGAGAGGTTTCAATCACATCCCTAATCCCTAACTTACACGCAATGTCATAAGTGAAACGTGCAAGTGTTAAGCCGGGCACAGACGGTGAACATTCTATAGGTATATATACTTAACTGTAACTATGTATACATGTGTAGGTATGCTTAGTTAACTATAGGTAACTATTATAATATACTTAATTACTCCGAAGTGCCGAATACTCAGGGGGTGGATTTTTCCATCGCAAAAGTATAATGGGAATAAAAACTGTCTATTTCTCCCGTCAGGTGTCGCTATTGTTGAGTGTTCTTTAATTTTTACAATCCCTGTACTATTGGAGTAAACAAACATATTGTTTTGGTTGTATTTTTACACTAAGTATACACTTTTGCGCAGCGTTTAACTGCAAAATCATAGTGTTATATTTATTCCCTAAAGATACCGTTCCGAAAACTAAGAGGGATGGTTCAGACAGTAATTCTGAATTAATATTGTAAGGTGGAATTTTGGAAAACTCATGAAAATGTTAGTGCTTAGTTAATCTCAGTTCCATACTTGCGATGAAAAATGAATTGTAGCGATGACAGCGACTTTCCGAACGGTAACCCTCGCTACGGCGAATCTCTTTACGGCGAGTGGCCTTATTTTCCCTCTACGTCGAGCGAGTTTTGATGTCTTCCGCTCGATATTCATTACGGTGTGACTAACACTCTGATTGTATAATATCAATCATTCAATAATTCTTTATTGCACAAAAGCATAAACTTAGGACATGTAACAAAATAAACACAATAGGCGTCCTTATTGCGAAACAGCAATATCTGCCAGGCAACCGTAGGGTGAAAGAAGTTGTTGTATTGAAGCGCGTGAGGGTACAATACAAAAAAAAATAAGTATATATGTATATAAATTGTCATTACATAGTTACCTTTACTAAGTTTACCTACATATACTCACGCCCGTAAACCCCTATGGGGTAGGCAGAACTATAAAACGTCTAGTATAAAAATAAAACAAATTGATTATAAAGGCTCATTTATTCTCTGAAAATATTTTAAACCGAAAGAACAAAACGAATAAATCTGTCTTGCGCGAAATTAAATTCGGTAATCGCACAGCTGTTATTTGCGGCGAGTTGTTGACTGAGATGACGGGTGCAAGGGTGCAAGCAGGCTCGACTGTATTACATTTTTTTAAGTAAGTACAATTTAACATAACATAAGCTCACGACTGTATCTCAATTAGGGTAGTCAGAGGTACATCCGTCGCGAGATGAACTAAGTACCCGCGCTTCTCCGAGGTTTCTGTTAGACCTGGGGCCTGTTTAATAAAACTTCATCATCATCATCAATTTAAGAGCCACGCTCTTGTCGGTGCAGGATTTCTGTAAAATACTCTCCATGCTACTTTAATAAAACTTACAATTGTAAATTACAATGTCAATTTGATGTACATTGCGGGGTGTGTGATCACGAATATTTTGCAGTTTCATATTAACTACGTAATGAACACCAAATTGTCGTTGTATTTTACAATTGTAAGTTTTATTAAACAAGCCCGTGGTATAATGATCGAGCCAACTGTGTTAGTGAAACCTGCACTTGAATTCATAACTTGAGAAGCCAGCCGGTGTACAACACGACCACAGTGACTTTTAATTATAGGGTAGTTTCCAACTAGTCAAGTCAGTTACATTTTATAAACGACAAAACACGAAATTACTATGGAATTTGTATGAAAGGGCAACCTGTGACGTCGTAGAAAAACGTGACAAGATGTCGCACTTATTAGTTTTTTCTTTATTAAAATTCATAAATAAGTTAAAAAGAAAAAATATACTTATAATGTTTTTAACGGGTTCTTACCGCGTTTAAAGTAGGGATATGAGACTCCCGATATTACGACACTGTTGCAAGTGCCATGATTACGGGATGACAGCAACAGGAACAGCGTGTCAACAGTAACGGCAGCAACAGTGTCGAAATATCGGGAGTCTCATATCCCTGCTTTAAACGCGGTAAGAACCCGTTATTATGTGTTTTAATTATGATAATAACCGCGTAAACTTAAAACAATTTATAATGTTTTTGTCACCTTTAGATCAGTCTTTATTTAGTAATCAGAATTTCATCATTTATCTTTGACTTAGGAAACTACCCAATTCAAGTTTATCTCAAAGTTGCGTGAAAAATAAGTTTGGGAACCACAGGTTCATAGGATCTTAGATAATACATGAGACTTACTAGCGTATTATCCAAGTCTATTTAGTAATTGAATTCTGTGATAAACTATAACATTTGAGTAATATAGTTGTACGTGAACTAGTATAACAAAGGTGTTCCATTATGTTATTGTTACTAAACGCGATACGCGAATACGTGTACACGTGTACCTATTGTGGTTAAGTAGAAGCTCAAACGAAGTATTAAAGGTTCCGCAGCTTTTATGAGGGACTTTTCACGATATGTTCCTAAAAAAATAATATAAATGGCGCTATATGGGTTTTTCTTCGTTTAACCTTCTAATACATCAGTTATATATATGTATCTTTTATTTTTGTTTTTGGGGTATAAATGATGTCCCTTTTTATTGCACCCAGGGACAATTACATCCACCGATTATTATTCTGATCAAGACGAAGAGAAGCAATATAGGTAGCAATATAATTCTATACATAATGTGATCTCAATATCAAGCAACAATTATTTTTATATTATGCTTCTGCCATAATATTATATGTTCAAGTATCAGACATTCCCGCTTCCTACCCTTTCCTATCACCCGGCGGCGCTCATTCATTCATCGAACACGCTCACTCAAATTTCCGAATCATTCATTCTCTTCTTGCTTCAACAACCGTGCGTGAGAGTGCCGGCCGACCAAACAAAATACAATTATCATCATAAAAGTGCACGCAGCCATCTGATTCATCATCTCCGAGGGCCCTCGTCGAGCAACGGAATCCCCGGGGATATAAATCTCCGTTTTGCAGCGCATCTGTAAGTTTTTCCCACCTTCCCTCTGTTACTTGTCTGTAGGATATTTTTGTACAACCGCCCTTTTCGCTCAAACAACCAACGCGACCTATGTTTACGTACACCACTGGAGCTATCGAAGCTATCTTTACCACAACACAAACATTTTTGGGCCTTACGAGCCGAATTTTCATATTTGCACCGCAAATTGGTTGTTTGAGAAAAAGTTTTGGCGTCCATATTTGTTCGCAAAAGCCATCAACTTTCTAATAAAAAACAAGTGATATTTCACGTAGGGAACATAAATATTATCATATCACAACATATTTTACACTTTTCAACATATTTACATCATATTTCATTAGTTTCATCCATTTGGGGTAGTAAGAGAAAGATTCATTCATATTTTTTCTTCTTCTACCGGTTGAAACTTGTCGGTTCGGCGCGAGCGCGGTCGTTGGGAGCCGATTCTCATAACGTTTTTGTACAATCGTATAATACGGTTTTCTAACCTACGTTTTGTACCATATCAAGCGTTGTTTTATGTGTAACATGCGACACTAAAACATTTCATCAAATTCATTTTTTTTTGGGCGTACCATACGGCGCTTAAAATTACATCATTTTGTTTTGTTGTGAGAATCACTTTGTGCAACATCAGCACATAAACGTATTTTTTGTTTGAGTGTAGCATATCGCACTCAATGAATATCGTTATTTTTGTATCACATTCACATCAGTTAATTTTCAGTGTAGCATATCGCACTTGAAAAATATCATTTCATAATTGGCGTATGATTTCAGTGTAGCATATCGCACTCGAAACATAGCGTTTTTCATTAAACATAAATAATTATCTTTTGTGTAGCATATCACACAATAAGTTAATTTGCATCACATCTATCATTTTATTTCATTTTAGTGTTCGTACCATATGACGACACTTTTGTCATAAAAAATTAACGGTCCTTCGAATTTAATATTATACAAAAAAAAATTGTATCGTACGTAAACAGTTATCAGAATAGCACTCATCATAACATTCAATCATTCGGATAATATTCGTTCTATGGTAGAAAAATATTACCATTCAATGAGTGAATAATTAATGTCATTCATTCGAATTCTTCATAACATTCATTCCGTTAGCTGTCAATTTGCATTTTCGTATCGTATTGCATTTTGTAGAAAATTATCGTTTATTTTTCACAATTTTCTATTGTTTTCGGGATAATAACATTATCAATCGATAGATCATCATATGTTTTATGTTTTTTAGCCTTCTTTACAGCCTGAATTAAGCACAAAGTTAACAATATCTCGGAAGTGTTGGTTATAATATCAAATCAGTTTCTTGTTGTTTTTTCTCAACTTTACTGATTAATTTCGTTCAAAATGAGTGAATCGTTGCTGTCCCACTATAGATCAAAGCGAAATATAGCTTTCAAACGCCTAGAAGATGGTGTCAAGTGCGCAAGAAGTTGTGAGAAGGATGTCGCGATTTTGCCTCGTTTTGTAACATGGTGTTCACGCTTAGAGTCTATCATGGACTCCTTTAATGATGCGCATGTCAGTCTCATGAGTGAATTAGACAAGTCTCAAGCTACAAGTGACATGATAAGTGAAGAAGCGATATACCAAGAGAAAGCTGATGACATGTTCTTCGAAATTCTTGAGATTAAGCGTAATTTATTGCCTGCGGAGAAACCAAAGCCACAACAAGATGCACCTCCACCTAGCAAATCACATAGCAAATTGCCCACTATTAAGTTGCCAACATTTTCAGGTCAATTTAAAGACTTTCCGGGTTACATTGACTTATTCAATACCCTTGTTCACCGCCGTACAGATTTGTCTAATGTGGAAAAATTCCAGTATTTACAAACATCACTGTCGGGTGAACCAATCAACATCATCAGGCCATATCCTATTTCGGAAGCCAATTATCTAAGTGCTTATGAGGCTTTAAAAAACAGATACAATAACAAACGATACCTTGCTTTTGTATGTTGGGAACAGATCACCAATTCAAAGCCGGTTCCTTCAGGCTCGGCTCATCTTCTGAGGAATTTGTTGGATACATTCAACGAGAATCTTTCAATGCTCAAAAGCTTAGGGCTTCCTACAACTGATTGGGACTTTGTTCTGTTTCATTCTTTGTTGACAAGTTTAGATCCGAAGTCACGTGAGGCATTCGAATTGTCTACGAAGGGTAGTGATTTCCCTTCCTACTCTGAATTACAAAAATTCTTAGAAGATAGGTGCTCCGCTCTGGAACGCTCTAACTTGTCAACGGGTAATGTCACATCCAATAAAAATCAAGCACAGCCCAAGCAGAACCAGTCAAGAACGGCACCAACCATGTTGCTAGCACAAGCATCTGGCACAGGTTGTATTTTGTGCTCTAAATATCATCCTCTTTTCATGTGTTCAAGCTTTTTATCAAAGTCTCCTCAGGAACGTTCCAAACTTGTCAGACAAAATAAACTTTGTTTAAATTGTCTCCGTTCAAATCACTCTGCTGATCAATGTTTCTCATCACATACTTGCAAATATTGTAATAAAAAACATAACAGTTTATTGCATTTTCCAACCAACAAAAATCAACAATCTAATTCATCAAACAGAAGTCAACAATCTAAGTCATCAGTTAATAATAATCAAACTTCATCATCATCAAACAATCAGACCGCTTCAGTGTCTGATGAGAGTGCGATCGCACCTGTTACCTCTCTCTCCAATGTTTCTGGCGGTATGTCCGGGTCTTCATTTGTGATGCTGGCTACGGCAGAGGTGGAAGTTAGGGATGGTAGGGGTTGTTATCAGAAGGTCCGCGCATTGTTGGACCCAGGTAGTCAGAGCCACATCATAACAAACGCTTGTGTCAACCGTTTAGGCCTGACTCGTTATAAATCAAACACACCCATGTCGGGTATAGGTGGAATACCTACAAAATCATTTAACAAAGTTTTCATGGAGATCCGTCCAGTAAGTAAAACGGAGCCGTTGTTTTCCACTGAGGCTGTGACTCTTAACAAGATTTGTGGCGACATGCCTACTCATCCTATTATCAAGGATCATTTCAAACATATATCAAACATAAAGCTCGCAGATGAGCATTTTCATACTTCGCGTCCCGTTGATATTCTCATCGGTGGCGAGATCTTTCCGCACATCTTATTGCCGGGCAAGATAGACGGCGGAGATCAGGCAGCATCAGCCATCAATACCGTGTTTGGATACGTCCTCATGGGTAAAACATTATCATCAACATCATCTCCCGTACCATTATCAATCAATCATTTATCAATGGATGCAAAGTTAGACGATGCAGTCCAAGAGTTTTGGGAGATTGACACCATACCATCATCATCAGAAAAATCAAGTCTCTCTCCAGACGACGTGCGCTGTGAGAAGATTTATCAATCAACGCATGAACGTGACGCACATGGGCGATACATCGTTCGGCTTCCGTTTCGTGACCAAGAGCCAACTTTTGAGGGTTCATATGATATAGCCCTTCGTCGTTTCAAGCAGCTTGAAAAGCGTTTGCTTCGTAATCCATCATTTCATCAAGAATATCAGAAGCATGTCATGGAGTATCTATCACAACGCTTGAAATGGTCAAAACCCATTAGTACTGTTAAACCTGACCAGCTCGTTATTATCAAAGACGAATTGGCGCATCCTTTGCGATGGCGCTTCGGTCGCATCATTGCTCTGTACACTGGTCGTGATGGTATAGCCCGCTCCGCCAGTGTCAGGACTACACAGGGTGTCATTACACGGCCTCTTGTGAATTTTTGTCCTATCCCAGATGGATATGACTAAACATTCTCTGTTAACTTGGCAATATTTTGACATTCTATTATTTTATCATAATTATGTATATTTTCAATGTTAACATTTCTTTTCAAAAAATCACACTTATCATAATGTATCATAATTGCATATTTATCATTTATATCACACATCATATCAGTTTACATTCAGTCACACAGAACTCATCATATCATAGTCTATCAAATTTACTCTGTTGGTGGCTGGAGTGAACAAATGTGAAGATTTTGATTGCCTTTCTGGCTCAAAATTTCGCCAGCGGGGGGGGAAAATGTTCAAGTATCAGACATTCCCGCTTCCTACCCTTTCCTATCACCCGGCGGCGCTCATTCATTCATCGAACACGCTCACTCAAATTTCCGAATCATTCATTCTCTTCTTGCTTCAACAACCGTGCGTGAGAGTGCCGGCCGACCAAACAAAATACAATTATCATCATAAAAGTGCACGCAGCCATCTGATTCATCATCTCCGAGGGCCCTCGTCGAGCAACGGAATCCCCGGGGATATAAATCTCCGTTTTGCAGCGCATCTGTAAGTTTTTCCCACCTTCCCTCTGTTACTTGTCTGTAGGATATTTTTGTACAACCGCCCTTTTCGCTCAAACAACCAACGCGACCTATGTTTACGTACACCACTGGAGCTATCGAAGCTATCTTTACCACAACACAAACATTATATTTTGGAATAATTATGTACCCGAGTAATGAGAAAATAGGTAATTATTACGTTAAAGCTGTACAACGCCATCTATTTTGTTTTGGTGAACGTAGCCTGGAAAGTCTCTCATTAACTCAAAGAGGTACTTCAATTACATAATACCTATCAAGGGCATAATGCAGGAAACGTGTTAAAGATTATAATAGACGGACTTCAATGCTGCTTGTAAATATGTTTTTATTAATATTTATTACGTGTATGTATATCTACTGCGGCCAGTATGTGCGGTTACTATCCAATGACATTTGCAAAAAAAAAATACTCGCATAATTGCCTCATAAACAAAACATACCAGTCGGGTCTGCAAGACAACCGCGCCGCGCGCGGCGCGAATTGCGAGTATATCGAGCGCTTGGACCAATAAACTATACGAATGCTATCTACGTAGATGAACGTCAAAAGGTTATTGGTCGAAGCGCTCAATATAATTCGAACCGCGCGCGGCGCGGTTGTCATGCAGACCCGGCAGGATTAAGTGAGAGCCGAACTATAAACTGGTCCCATGCTAGTCGATAACGTAGGATATGTCACGGTCCGCTTTTGTACTTTCTTACTCCATCATGCGATAGCTGTATTTTTGTCTTAGGAATATGGCCCTAAACTTGTACCATGTGTTAAGTTTTTGTGTTATTAAGTGTATATTCTATACAAAGAACTCTTACTCAGTCGTTGTTGTCGTAATGACTCTAATTTCCCAGAGTGTATCCCTTTACGTTACACAATGAACCAGCTTTCTCCGCAGAACGCAGTGGGGCACATACATACATATAAACTCACGCCCTGAATCCTTAATGTGTTCGGCAAAATATTTTGGAGAAAACTTACAGACACTTTTTATACTACGATGAATGATATTGACCCTTACGGTGGCTACCCGCCTCTGTTATTTTTATGTGTATGTACTTTTTTTCTTAAAAAAGTTAGTTACCTATTTATTTACATACGTCCCACTGCTAGGCACAAGCGTCCTTTCATTGTTCGGAAAGGGTCTCTGGAAAATCTGGAAATCGAAATCAATAGATAAGTTTAAAAATAACAGACTGATTTCTTTGACGAAATAAAGGGAGTTATGAAAATGCAACTTTACTCAACACGACATGTGAAGTATTGAAGTTTGTTCAAAACAATGTTTTGCAATGACACATCAATCAAAAAGGGTTTCCTCCCCTCCCTTGTTTCGAACGGAACCCTAAATAGAAATAAGAAAAGTTTAACCTGTTCGTATATAAACGAAAACTGAATAAGCGAAATTCGTCACGCGATAGCGTCATTAAAGAATATTGTTCGAACTTTCAGTTCGTTCGTTGAGATTTGTGAATTGAGCACATCAGTGAGGACACGACTGAAGGCCCAGCTGTAATGCTTTGTGCTTTCCTTAACGAAAATAATAATGTAATTCATAAGCGAATCACGTAACATTTCGTTAGCTTGGCATCATCCGTTAGCGTTATCTCGTTTTCTCAGGGTCCGCTAACCTAACCTGAATATTTGACAGGTCCTTTATATTTAGGTCCATATTTTTTATAACCTTTCAGTATAGAAGATATTTATTATATGACATAGCGGGGTAAAGAGACGCATGAAGATTGCTACACCGAGCGGGGTGACAGCCTCCGTGGTCTAGTGGTTAGAGCGTTAGCCTCACAATCTGGAGGCCCAGGTTCGATTCCCGATGGGGACATTGTCGAAATCACTTTGTGAGACTGTCCTTTGTTTGGTAAGGATTTTGCAGGCTTGAATCACATGATTGTTCGAAAAAGTAATTACATGATTCCGTGCTTCGGAGGGCACGTCAAGCCGTTGGTCCCGGCTATTAGCCGTAAAACACCTCCACCAACCTGCAGTAGAGCAGCGTGGTGGAGTATGCTCCTTACCCCCTCCACCTGATTGAGGCCTGTGCTCAGCAGTGAGATGTAGATAGGCTGTTTTTAATTGCAGGATAGTGCAGCATAGGAATACTTGTACAACGTACCTGTAATGTTACATCGTATCGGACTAGTAGCCTTATTAGTAACCTAAAGCCTTGGCGTGAATGAAATCAATCTTAGTTCAATTAGCTATTTTAGAGGGAATCCGCAAAAACAAATGTTCGTAGAGTGTCCATCGCGATACTATAACTTTGGACGAGAGACAGTTTTGTAAACATCAAAACCCGGGACATCGGGGTACTACTTATAGTAGGCGATTCTCACACTGCCCCGCATGGCGCAGCGTAGCGAGTGGATGCGTGTTCTTCCGTTGCTTGTAAGTATCTCCGTTTGTTTAGAAAACACGCACAGTGTAACACACAGAAAATGCATCCACGCGCGTTCATGCGGATCACGCGCATACAAGCAGAGAAACATGCTCCCCCGCGCGTAGGTGCGGGGCGAGACGCAAGGTATGGCACATGGAATCCCACAGTGCCGCGCGTGATTTTGGAACGGCTTTGAAAGAAATGAGAGCCGCCGTGCGTTAATCTACAAAACGCCCCTACACGCGTGAGTGCGTAAAAAACTCGCACGATGATGCAGATTTGCACTCCCGCAGGTATGCGCGTAGGTGCGTCGACACGCAACATGCAGCATGATGCGGGGCAGTGTGAGAATCGCCTTAAAATCCGTTTTTTGCAGAATTACGCAACGCCTGAATATCCTAAAATAGCAGTCCACGTTGTGATATGTATTGTTAGATATAAAAAAATAAAAAAAAATCATATTACGTTTACGTTGCGTTGTCTAAATTGGATAAATGGGTAAAAAGTAATGATAAAATTACGAAAAACTAAAAAAAATACGGCGTTTTCTCGAAATCGTCTTTTGGTGCTTAAATGTGATTTTGCCTTTCCAGTGACGATAATCGTATATGTATATTTTTACCGACTTCAAAAAAGGAGGAGGTTCTCAATTCGACCGTATATTTCTTTTATGTTTGTTTGCGTATAACTTCAGCTTTTATGAACCGATTTTGATAATTCTTTTTTTTAATTGCTTTTTAGTTTTGCGTTTGAAGTAGTTTTTTTTTGTAATTTTTTTAATAATATAGGCTCGCGTTTTACCACAATCTCACATGATGGTAACAACAAACTAAGGATAACTATAAACTACATAATATTAAGGATATAAACACATTTTTTATGAACAATTTTAACAAAGTAATCTAACATTATTATTACTACTCGACGAATAAGTTTTTGTGTGGCCATTTTTCTCCGTATTCCGCCCAAAAAGTATTGATTTACCCCAATTTAGTGGACCCTTTAGTTTCTGTCAACCATTATGGATATCCGAAACTAAAACTAATGCGTATCCACTTTTCAGTTGTTAGGGATAAAATCGTTTATAAATGTACATACGTAGTTACTTGTTAATTGCGTTAAACATTAACATTAATTATGGATGTATGTACATTGTTTATGTATATTGTGAAATAGGGTTTCGATTCGGCGAACTGTTTAACTAAAAGTATATTAGGAACTTGATAACGGCGTCCGTGGTCCAGTAGTTGAGGGTTAGGCTCAAGATCTGGAGGTCCCGTGTTTGAATCCCAGTGGGGACATATCACAAAAATCAGTTTGTGATCCCTAGTTTGGGCGTGTCGTATCGGGAGGTGAAGGTTTTGGCGGGAAGAAGAGAGGAATGGCGATTACTCCACCGACAAGAGCGCAGCTCTTAAATAGAGAGAGAGAGTTTGGTTAGGAAATTACAGGCTGATCACCGGAAGGCACGTTAAGCCATTGGTCCCAGTTAATACTTACTGATGGAAGTAGGTACATGAGCCATGTCGATGTCGGGGGCCTTTGGCGGCTCACTATCAACCGTGGTGTCCGTATGTATGTATGTATACGGTTTCGTATCGTATTTTCACCGACGATATAAACCGATGACCAAATTGGAGATGTCCTTAGAAAAGGTTTAATACGATCTATTCTGAACCGGCGTGCGTGTATGAAGCGATTGATGAATGTGGAGGAAGCAAGAGAAGTGTGTCAGGATCGAAGCAAATGGAATTCTATAGTCTCTGCTTACCCCGGTGGGAAATAGGCGTGAGTTTATGTATGTATGTATGAATATAAACCGTATGTATGTATGTATGTAGGTATACGGCTTATATCTAAAGGTTGTCTGGAAGAGATTGCTACAATAGCAATAAGGCCGCCTGTTGTACTACCTGATTGTAATTGTTCATTTTTTAATGTTTGGTTTAAATGCAATAAAGAGTGTTTGTATTGTATTGTGAAAAGTGTAAAAATCCACGCCTATTTCCCACCGGGATAAGCAGAGACTGTGGAAATGAAACCGTAAACCGTATCTATTTAGGTATTGCTTGTATTCTATATTTGTTTCCTACTTAACGGATTTAAACGGTTATGATGCTAATAAGTGGGCTTTAAAATGCTGTAAGTGCTTATAAAAGATGAAGTATGTATTCATACCGAAGCGGGAAGGTTTTCACCTAAATCGTATTTAATCTGTTTTTATGAAAGATCCTTTGTTTCCGAACCAATTTATGATGATCCTTCAATCTTAAGCAAATGTATGGATATAAGGATCAATTATTTTAGGCCGTATGACCTCGTTAAAGTTAAGAGGCTATTATTTGTTTGGGGAGTTAAAATGGTGGTTCTGCTAATTTTTCCGGTTGAAACTGAGAATACGTATGTAGCAAATATCTTAAACGACGAAGTCAGCAAAAGATGAAAGGCAAAATGTAAGGTGTCTTCTACATATTAATCTTATACATACATAAACAGCCTATATACGTCCCACTGCTGGGCACATGCCTCCCCTCAATCAACTGGAGGGGATATGGAGCATACTCCACGACGTTGCTCCACTGCGGGTTGGTGGAGGTGTTTTTACGGTAATAGCCGGGACCAACGGCTTAACGTGCCCTCCGAAGCACGGATTCATCTTGCTTTTTCGGACAATCAGGTGATTCAAGCCTGAAAAGTCCTTACCAAACAAAGGACAGTCTCACAAAGTGATTTCGACAATGTCCCCATCGGGAATCGAACCCGGACCTCCAGATCGTAAGCCTAACGCTCTAACCACTACACCACGGAGGCTGTTAATTACTTAATTAATCTTATACATTATACCGTTTTTCACAGGGTCCGCTTACCAAACCTGAAGTTTTGACAGTTAAGGTTTTATACAGAAGCGACTGCCCGTCTGACCTTCCAATGTCTTTTACAAATTTATCATAAATAAGGTCTTAAAATGTATATATTTTCTTCATAATACATGCACTTTTCTAACATACATACCTACATACTTGTTATTACTTTTCTTAACTCACAAACTGTACCTACCCGGCTTTGCTCGGGTGCAATGCTGAGGAAAAAATGAAATTATTTACAACATCTCATTAAAAACCTCAAAAATAACAGTATTTCTCTACTATTTAAAGGTTATAAACCTTCTCCTTGAATTACTCTATCTATTAAAAAAAACCGCGACAAAATCCGTTGCGTAGTTTGGGGATGTAGGAACACAAAAAGCGACTTTGTTTTATACTATGTAGTGATATCTAAATACATTAACGAATAATTTGACCTTCAACAATCGCAAAAATATGTTTTTAATTAAAGTGATTATTATCTTTATCACGACTTGTAATTTCGCTTCAAACTGTATTTCTTTATTGAACCATAAAAATGTTACATTTTGACACTGCTGCTTGTAAAATTGTAAATTGGCAGTAAAAATAAACTTGTAACAATATTTTCTTTAAACGTTAAAGCTTTAGTGGAAGAATTCGAAAATATTAAAAGGGTTTAGGGTTTGTTCACTTTGTTAGCAATTTCAGATTGACAAAGAATATTGCTGTTAGCTAGATACAATTCGTGAATGCCATCCTAGTAAAAATATAACATAACACATAAGCTCACGGCTATATCCCGATTGGGGTAGTCAGAAGTATATTCATACAAGATGAAATAAGTACCCACACCTCGCCGAGCTTTCTGTTAGACCAACGTGATAGGTGGTGAGCCGTATCGCCGTCTATAATGGTCGAGCCAACTGTGTTAGTGAAAATGGGGTTGGTCTCAGGTAGTCTAGATTGCAATATGACTAGCTGCATATAATATCCGCTATAATAATGCATATTTTCATCAGCCGTACGACGCGACGCCCACTTCTGGGCATAGGCATCCACCAAGAATGAAGAATGCATATTTTATTCAGTGCTAATTTCATCCCGGTATCAAATATGTTTCCAAAGTTACAGCCTTTAAAGGTTGAACTTGAAAAAAGAAATGGTTGTTGTGATTTTATGTAAGTTTTTTTTCCTACTGAGTTTGTATTGTTACTGTGGCGGCCTCTAATAATAAATACTTTCTTTCTTTCTTTCTTTAACTTCGAAATCCTCTGACAGACAAACGGACAGACGAAAAAACGGTCTAGGACTAATCGGAAGCCGTCTCTGTACTGAATCAGAAAAGTACTTTAAATCCATTTTTCGTTCCAAAAAAAAACAAACATTTCTTTTTTTATTTGCGCCACTCAAGGTGTTTCTGATTTTAAATAATATAAAAAACTAACTACAAAAGAAAAAAATCATGAAAATTCCGATTTTCATGATTTTCATGATTTTCTGTCCCTGGCAAGTTACAAGTGAAACCCTTCATTCTTCTTCTGTCGTGCGGGTTGTGAGGTGAATTACCAGCCCCGTCAACCTCTACTATAAAAACTATATCGCAAAGCGACTAGATATCATTTTACCTAGATCATGGTATTAAATGTCTTCCTCTAGTTATTAACCCTTTCACGGGCAGAGACCATTGATGGTTCATAATAGATAGTATGACAGCTTGGAATCTGAACGTTATTAGACGTTCTGTCCTTGAAAGTGTTAAATAACGTGTAATGTATACCTACATTGATTTAAAAGATGTGTTGCTGTTGCAGTTACTTGTCATTTGGTCTTCTATTCGTAAGCCATAACCTTGCGAAATGACGTAGATTCAAAAAAACAGCTTTATAATGATAATTACGTTGAACTGATTTGGATTATTTTTGCTTATTTATTATGAGAAATAATATTTGTATTTAATAAACATAATATCTTTGGTTGTTTACTAAATCTTATCAAACTAATATTGAGTTAGTTGAGCATGCTTGCAGGCATGTTGAGAATTGAATTACAAACAAGTCCTAATTAGATAGACCTAAAATATGTTTTGTAAAACTTATATGTGAAAGTTCATTTAGAAATGTTTTATAGAAAATATGAGCTGTAGTGTGACTAAGGTATGATTCGACAGTCTGAGGATGTGTGTGGATATCTATCTATAGGCATTATACGTCTGTTTCAAATAGTGATGAAAGGATACATCATCATCAGCCGTATGACGCCCACTGCTGGGCATAGGCCTCCCCCAAGGATCTCCACGACGATCGGAAAGGATACATAGGTATAATTAATTAGTGACTAACTGATTAATGAATCTTATGGTGGCAAGGGATCAATCAGTTTATCGCCGATAACAATCTATCACTCTCACAGTCCCACTGGAAGAAATTTCCGTTAGAAATAAGTTGCGCCTTATGTACCCCTTGTTGTCATATTTTGTTTTTTTTTTGTTGTTCTATAAATTAATAAATAAATAATAAAAATTGACCATCTTCTTAGAGGGGCACAATCCTACCCAATCCAGCACGTTCTTATACCTATGATTTTCGAAATTGGTTTTTCGAATTCATGTTCGGATCATAAATGATTATCACGTGCTCAGCGGTGAAGGAAAACATCGTGTGGAAACCCACATACCTGAGAAATGCGTTTAGGAGGTATGTGGCCTAACCTGTGTTGGCCTGGTTTTCCCTTCGCGAGTTGGTAGGTCAGACAGGGCAGTTGCTTCTGTGAAAAACCGGACCTGTCAAATCTTCAGTTTAGTTAAGCGCACCCAGTGAAACGCTAGGGAGATGATGTCTGAACGTTGTCGTGTATAAGCGTTCTATCATAACCATTATATTACGATTATTAGTAGACGTTGCTTAGCTGAAAGTGTTAACATAACCACCAAAAACCTAATAATCAATACAGGCAAGTCTTCACGACGGAGGCGCCGAGCTTACAATAGCCAAGAGGCCCTGAGACGAAATTTAAGATAAGTAATTTCATAAAACAATGTCAGCATAATCACTCATCAAGTCATCACCATTCGTTATCTCCTAAACCATTCACTAGGGCGCACAAATGATTCAAAATTAATCTACTCATTTTACTGAGTCTACTCATTTAGATATTACGTATTATCATTGAGAAACGTTTAGTTTTAATTATGTATCATGTCTCTTCTTCTATCGTGTGCGTTGTGAGGTGGATTACCAACCTCATCAACCCTGGTGTCAGGGTAATTATTGAGTCGCCATAGGCCCTTGACATGACTCATGTAACGACTATGTACTTGTATCAGTAAGTAAGTAGAAATCGGGACCAACGGCAATAAATATCATCATATAATAAACACATAAATGTCACTGTGGTGGTGTGGCTCACCGGTTTGCTTCTCAAACGGGGAGCGCCGATTCGTTTCCCGGTGCCGGACCAATGAGTTTCATTTATCTTAGGTGTAGTTTTCACTAACAGTTGGTTTGACCATTGTAGACGGCGACACGTCTCCCTGCCTGCCCTGTGGGTCTAACAGAAAGCTCAGTGAAGTGTTGGGACATAGTTCATCTTGTTATAGATCTTCTGATTACTCCAATTGAGTGAGCTTATGTAATGTTATGTATGAACTTATTATTGTGGTTCTTTCGAGGTTATTGGGGACTATTGTGCTTAATTTTTATCCCCTAAACAGAAAAAAAGCTTCTCCAGTGGAAATTAATCAACTCTAATCAATTTATTTGCGAGAACACAGAATACAAAAAGGTGGTAAAATAATTCAAATAATAATAATAATAAAGAAATAGTACATTGAAAAAAATATTGGAAATTATATTTATTATTTAAAAATTACAAAATTTTATTATTTATATGTTCCTTCAAATTATAATAAAAATAATATTCATAAAAAATATACAGGTTAAAGTTAAGAGGTTTCCATGACAACTCAATATGAGAACTTAATTATAAACTTCTCTGAATTTCATCTGAAGTTTAATACTTACGATTTTTTTTCTAACAGCAAATGTGTTCAGTGACCTAAATGTTGACATCTGTAATGAATAACGATAATTGGTTACGAGGAAAAATTAACAAAGGATTCGCTAAAGCAAACAGCTAATGATAAAAAAAGCTTCGTTCCCTTTTGATGAATTATTTATATTTATACAGTTCGTTGACAAGTGAAATTTACTTGCTTTTAAATTAAGCATTAATACGACGTAAGCTTTAAAATTAAAATTTAATGAGGCAAGTAATACAGAAATTCGAGAGGAAATTTTTACTCTTAAACTGTTAAATTTTGTTGACGTAAACATGAGTTATTAAGGTTTAATGAGCTTTTCTTAATTATGACTCTAGGTTTACCTGAACGTAATTATTCCTTAGCACTGGGTCGTCATTTTTGGTCCATGAGATATTCAATTTCATTCCGTTTCTTTTTTGTGTTTTTGACGTGACTTATTGTAGATTTGCCGCAGATGGCATTAACTGTTTGGTCGGACAAATGGGCAGCGCTGAGGGCTCTCACCCGGTACAAAATTTAGGACAACAGGCCTGATAGTGCAGCGCTGATCGAGAGAAAACGTCGACCACGCTGGCATGGTCGGTATCGGAGTCCTGAAGTGCTTGTTGTCGCAAGCTGATTGGCTGCCTCTATGGCTAGAGTAATAATGTCGCCAGGATTATAAATATTACGTCCTTAGGGCGCCGATACTTTACATTACCGTCTCTAAGCGGGATGTATTCGGAAGTCGCAACTACCAGAGGAGTCATTCGAACCTACGATAATTCATAATTCATTTTTTTGCAGTAGAAATAAGGTTTATTTAGGTTGATTTCCGTGTGGTTTCTGTCCTGTGTTGAATGTAATGTGCCTGTCTGTCTGTGTCTGTGGTGTCCAGGAGTAATACATGTTTCTTTCTTTCTTTTCTTTATATTTAACATTTGGTCAACATATTATAAGCCACGTCAAAAAAAATGAGTCAAGTCGTCGACTCGCGTTGAACGTCTCTATTCCGCATTCAATTAGTCCTATCTAAAGCGACAAAGCCAATAAATGGTAAATGAAATCAATCTTAGTTTAATTAACTATTTCAGGGGAAACTCGCGAGAATCAATGGTTGTAGGGTGCCCATAGCGATGCTTTTCCTTCGGACGAGCCCCGTTGTTTAAGTTTGTTAATAAGTATCAGGAGTTACAGGCTCGTTTCCTAATACATTAGTGCTAATTCCTGAAGACTCCATCTAATTTTATTTTAGGTTATAAAAAGGAACGGGACGGATGATTGGCAACTGTTAATTTAAAAATGAATGAACGAATGACGCGGGCGAATCAAATAGGAGTTACTGGTATGCAACCCGTTTGACGTGTGCTGTCAACTTAATTCCGTCGGGTTATTGGCTAATATAAAATTTTAGGAGGGTTTTTTAAATTTCTACATAAAAGTGGAGTGTGTTTCTTAAATTTTATGCCTGTCGATTACCCGTCCCTTTCCTTTTCGGCGGATAAGAAAACGACGGGTATAACTTAAAATAAACTTAGATGGTGTGCACTGGAATCAACACCATTTATATATGCAGATGGTTCAGGAAAACCGACGTTACCGCGGCGCCAGCAACCTGTTTATCCTGCTAACAATAATAGCAAACAGAGTCCGTTTATCTTATTCTAATTGGTAAACTAGACACGTAGAGCCTTCAAATGGTCCGTTGGCAAAATTGAACATTCCGGTGAAAAACAATTATCCCTTGTCTCAACGGCTGAGGACAGTTGAAAGCTGATAGTGACGTCGTTGTTGTTCTAGAGGCATAGAAGTTAAACATTACTTATAGAACGGCAACTCTCCGCTCCCCACCAGCCGCTGAGCTAGGTTTACCTCACCCCCTTCGGTCTTACTGTAGTTTTCAATCGTAGACGCCACACACACAGATGCGCGTGTACGATAATGTCAATGTGTAGTGTCTGTGTAAAACGAGGTGTTTTGTATGAAGTGTCCGGGGTGTGCTACTCTAGTTCTGTGTTCGGTTTTAGTGCCGATTTTGGTCAGAAAGTAACTATACTTTAGTCACTGTGATGCTGTGGTTCAAAGGCTTGCTTCTCAAACGGGGAGCGGCGGTTCAAAGTCCAGTACCGGACTTGCACTAATGAATTTTGAGTTTATCTTAAGTGTAGTTTTTACTGACATAGTTGGCTCGACCATTATAGACGGTGATACGGCTCACCACCTAACACGTTGGTCTAATAGAAAGCTCGATGATGAGGCGTGGGCTTAGTTCATCTTGCGATGGATGTTCTTCTAGCTATCCCAATTAGGATATAGTCGTGAGCTTTTCATATGCTAGGAACTGTAAAATGTCTATAAAATGCGACATTTCCTGACATTGTGCGCTTACTTTTATATGCGCAAATGACAAATAGCGATATTGCTATTTAGATGAATTAGACCTTTGTAGACCCCCTGATAATCAGTTTTTGATTTGTGTTGGGTGGTAAATAAAATGCTGCATTAAAATAATTGATTATGTAAGTCACGCAAGTTTTTGCTAAGCTTTAATCGTACAGATTGCGTAAGGCGTATTTCAGACATAAGGTATAGAATCAAATGAGGCGGAACGAAATAGGCTAGTTTCCAAGTAGTCAACACTTTTTAAGTCAAGTAAGTAAGTAGTCGTTACATGAGCTATGTCAGGGGCCTTTGGCGGCTCAATAGTAACCCTGACCCAGGGTTGATGAGGTTGGTACTCCACCTCACAACCTACACGATAGAAAAGAGACTAAACGTCAAAACACGAAATTACTATAGAATTTGTATGAAAAAACACACAGTGACATCATAGAAGAACGTGATAAAATGTCGGACTTATTATTACGTTTTTCTTGATTAAAATTCATAAATAAGTTAAATAGAAAAAAGAAAGTGTTTTCGTCAGTTTTAGATCTGTCTTTATTTAGTAAACATAATTTCATAATTTGTCTGCAACCTAGTACACGACCCAATTACTGAAAATTACATTACAACATTTTTGAGAACGTGATGGTCTGTGCCAAGGTTGTTATTGCAGCTACTTTTTCTCAGCTATACAGATTGAGCAGCTGCAGGAGTCTGGCAAAAAAAAACATGGATCATAGTGTATTTATGTCACGCAATGTTTAATCATAAAAAAAATGAGGCCGATTCGTTTCCGTACTGTAAGTCTGACCCGATCTTTATGAATATAGTTGCCCATGCAACGTTTTACAAGGTTATCAAATTACATGCAAGCGTCCCTAATGAGGTTATTCATTTATTGGTTTATAGGCCACGGTGCGTGATTTTACGGTCACACACGAGTCACGCAAAAACAGTCCTTGGATGGGTGGATTATATAACATACGTTGTTATAACATCATAAACATAACATAAGCTCGCGACTGCATTCCAATATTCCCAATCGTGGTAGTCAACGGTACATCAATCACATAATGAACTAATCACCCACACCTCGCCGAGTTTTCTGTTAGACCAACTATTACCATTCATAATGGCCGAGCAATATTGCAATTTGACATTTGCGCATATATATTTTGGCAAGACTAAATTAGAAACGAGTACGTTCGCGGAAGCTACAAAGTAAAAATGTATATACTTCTAACTTAATTAGCACTAATATTATAAATGCGAAAGTAACTCTGTCTGCCTGTAACTGTTTCACGTTTAAACCGCTGAACCGATTTACGTGAAATTTAGTATGGAGATAGTTTGAGAGCTAAGGCAGAAAGTTGGATAGTTATTATCCCAAAAATAACACCTTAAGAGAATGATAAGGGGATAGAAAAAACTTGCCGCGATAAACGAAGTCTACGCGGGCAAAGTCGCAAAGGGCTGATATTGAATAAATCAATCCGTAAATATCTTACCACATCTTATTTGTACGATGATTTAGGGGAGTACGTGGGGCACATACCTCCCCTTAATCATCTGGGATGAGTCTGGAGCATACTCCACCACGATGCTCCAGTGCGGGTTGATGGAGTCGAGATGTAGCCGAAAAGGAGTCGCAGAGAAGAAATGAAAGATATTTCGCAAAACCTATTAGAAACGGAAGTTTAAGTTCCTAAACTTAATTGACTCGATTACACGGGAATCGAATTACTAAGGACCTTTGCTTTGGTGATTGGGACAACATTGGTGTAATGGAATTTTAATACCAGATACTAAACATAAACAGCTGATATACGTTATTCCATATAAGATGTAGACAAAATATGTATGTATTTTCAAACATAACACACACACACACATAACACATTCATCTCTCATCATTATCAAGTGGTTGAGAACCCTTAGCGCTCCCAAGTAGTTTATGCCATTTGCATGTCAAAAACCAAACACATTTTACCTTTGATGAGATAGGAAGAAGTGAAAGTAGTTAGGTTAGGTTAGATCTTAGTAAGCGGTAATCTATAGTCTTTGCTTGCCCTAATGGTAAAATTGCGTGATCTTTATTTGTCTATATATAGGTATAAAATACTTATAACGCTTGTTGTCAACCCTCCCACTTTTACCAGAAAACTTTAAAGTCGACGTTTGAGTCGATACCTAAAGGCGATAGGTGTGTACCTAACTTCACGATCGGCGTCAAAGTTTTCGAACTACCTTCAATTTCACACTAACATTCCGACAGGAGAGTAGTTTTCTGCGTTAGGGGTTGGTACTATTGATTAATTCACGCCTTGGCCGTTGTGGGAAGGGCTGCGAATTAAATAGTTACGTGGCTTTTAATTTTTTTATTATTTTTTTGGTGTCAGACAGTTAGTTCGACGGCTCTAAAATTGTAACGGACATACGGGTCAAGTAGCGGTAATTTACATGGAAATACAGTGTGTTAGTGACATCGTAACGAATAACCAAGGCGTATGATTCAGACCCGACCCCAACCCGCAAATGGGAGGCCTGTGCCCAGCAGTGGAACATATATAGGCTATTTATATTTATGTGTATACATTATCCATCCATCCATCTTTGGACTTCGTATCAACAGTGGCTGCAAGTTGTCTTTGATTACTTGTGGCTCTGCCCACCCCATTAGGGATTACGGGCGTGAGTTTATGTATGTATGTATGTATGTGTATACATTATGTATATGTAGTAGTTAATATCACATGGAATTTTCCGTCGCAAAAGTATAGAACTGAAAATAATTTAAAAAAATACTAAACCTTTCATGACTTTTCCGCCAGGAAATTCCACTTAATATCGACTCAGAATTATGGACTGAATCATCCCCTTCTTTATTCGTTACGATGTCATTAACACCCAAACGTACTTGTATGAGGTGTAAGCGACATCGTAACAAATACTTAGAGGGGTTATTCAGTTGAGTTAATATCAAGTGTAATTTTCCTACGTTTTTACAATAAAATACCAGATAATATTTAAAATCTGTCAGAAAATAAATTTAAAGCTCATGTGAAGCTTACGTATATGTATAAAAGCTTATTATAAGATTATCATCACCAGCCCATTAACGTCCCCACTGCTGGGGCACGGGCCTTCCCTATGGATGGATTGGGAGATCGGGCCTTAAACCACCACGCGGGCCCAGTGCGGATTGGTGATTATTAACGACTGCTTATGCAGCCGGGACCAACGGCTTAACGTGGCTTCCGAATCACGGAGGAGCTCGAGATGAAAACTTTTTTTTTGTGGTCACCCATCCTATGACCAGCCTTTGCGAAAGTTGCTTAACTTCAACAAACGCAGACCGAGCGCGTTTACCGCTGCTCCACCGAGCTCCTTTAAATAACTTGTAATGTGTTGCTGTTGCAGTTTCTTGTCATTTCTTCTCCTCAGCCATAACACCTTGCGAAATGACGTAAATTCAAAAATGTTACATTGTCCTTCAACAAGTTTATCCATGATAATTACGTTGAATAAATAATTCTAATTTCTGTATATTAACAAGATTTGAATTTACTAGATTTTTCCATATTTTTAAAATGTCTGCTAACCCTAGGAAAATTTGTTGGAACTCAAGTTTCACTAAATCGACACTTCTCAATTAATGATTGATTAATCTAATTAAGGAAAAGGAAACCCGAAACTGGCATGTTTCTGGTAACATTATACGTAAGCCGTTAAAAGTTTTAATTATCTTTAACTTAATCGTAAAATAAGTAGTTGAATTATTTGTTTAGAAATAACTAGCTAGTGCCTACGTTTAGCCGTTTAGGCTGTGCGTTGATATGTCAGTCATTCAGTCAGTCAGTTTCTCCTTTTATATATTTAGACATTTCCGTCATACATGATTTCTATGTAAGGCTGCTCACGCGACTGAAGCTTAAAAAATGGAGTAACTTCTCCCGTTTTCCCAAAATTTCCCTTCACTACTCTGCTCCTATTGATTGTAGCGTGATGAAAAGTATACTATAACCTGCCCAGGAGTATGAAGAATAATTGTACCAAGTTTCATTAAAATCCGTCCAGTAGTTTTTGTTTCTATAAGGAACATACATACAGACAAAAATTTTACTGATTGCATTTTTGGCATCAGTATCGATCACTAATCACCCCCTGATAGTTATTTTGAAAATATATTTAATGTACAGAATTGACCTCTCTACAGATTTATTATAAGTATAGATATGTTTCGTGCATTTATCAAAATCAAAAAAGAATAATTACCGTGGGTCATAGCAAGGGTGAAAGTATTATTACTTTGCTTTTTTGTTTTGATTTATTGTCACCGACCCGCAGTGGAGTAGCGTGGTGGAGTATACCCTGATAATGTTTGAACATTGCGATCGATATGACGCCTTGGCAAGTTTTTAGATGAAAATGTTTTAGTTGGGATAGGAATTTCTTCTAGGCAACCTAGTCATTGTAATATTAGTATAGATAGGGGACATTGAGAGCTCTCGGAGGGCAGGTTCTTTTGTTTACATAAAACATACAGAGTGGCTCAATTTGTAACTTTTTCAAGATTTTCTAAGGTTAGGTACAAAATCTAGAAAATGGTACTAAATGGGTCATTTCCGTAAATAATCGCTGAGCATACGTGGGGGTGTTTCTGGTGGCCAATGAGCCCCTCTATCTATTTTTTGTTTTTGAACGTCTTCTTCTATCGTGTGGGTTGTGAGGTGAATTACCAATCTTATCAACCCTGGTGTCAGGGTTATTATTGAGCCGCCAAAGGTCCCTGACATGGCGATTACTCACTTACATCAGTAAGTAGTAACTGGGACCACCAATTTAACGTGCCTTCCGAAGCACGGATCATCTTACTTTCAGACAATCAGGTGATCAGGTGATCGGCCTGTAATGTCCAAACCAAACTGGGGATCACAAAAATGTTTTTTGTGATATATCCCCACCGAGATTCGAACCCGGGACCTCCGGATCGTCAGCTCCACCTCCTCTGAACCTCTAATACATACACACTACACTACACTGTATACATACACATAATATAAGCTTACGACAATATCCCAATTGGGATAGTCAGAGATAAAACCATCGCAAGATGAACAGTCATGAGCAATATAATGTACCCACTTTAGGACTCTGTCGCACTAACATATTTGACATTTAGTGAGACTTACAGTTCAATTTGTCAAAAAAGTTAATGTGACATGGTACCAAAGTGTATACATATTAATGCTCGTAACCGATACATAGGTAGGCAGAGACCACGAAATTCCACTCTTACTACGACCCTGACACACCAATTTCGCTTTCACTCTCATTTAAGACTGAATTCATCTCCCTAGCATTATCCCGTTTTTCACAGGGTCCGCTTAACTAACCTGAAGATTTGATAGGTCCGGGTTTTTACAGAAGCGACTGCCAGCGAAGAGAAAATTAGCCCAATACAGGTTAGGTCACATACCTCCGAACCGCATTATGCATTTCTCGGGAATGTGGGTTTCCTCACGACGTTTTCCTTTACCGTCGAGCACGTGTTAATCATTTATGATCCAAACATGAATTCGAAAACAAATTCGACAATCATTGGTTTAGGTCTGTGCTGCATTCGAACCAGCGACCTCAAAATGAGAGGCAAGCGTTCTAACAACTGGACTACCACGGCTCGTCATCAAAGACTGAATTAAGTACATAAAATATATTACTTATAAGAATTGTATGTTTTCATGTAAGCCTGTTCCTTTGAACCCCAGAACTATCAAATACAATGCCAATATTAGTCGAAGACGTATTATGTTCCAACATTACATAACCCTTCTTAGGAAAAAGACCAAAAAGACCCGCGATAAAATTACCTCCTTCTAGTCAACGTCCGTTCGGCCCTTCATATAAACCCTCCTAAGTTTTCGGGTGTTCAATGTAGTAGCAATAATAATTCGGATGCCCTACGATAGGGTGGAGCCGTTTAGTGAAATTGGTAGGAAGATGTTTCCCGGAAGAAAAGACCGCGATAATATGGTTGGACATATAAACGTTTTTTAGCGCTTTGAGTAGTGGCGTAGTAAAAAGAAAACAGTATGTCAAATTTACCCGCTCAGTGGGTAGGCCCGCTACAAGGTGGACCGACGATCTGGTGAAGGTCGCGGGAAGCCGCTGGATGCAGGCAGCGCAGGACCGATCGTCGTGGAGATCCTTGGGGGAGGCCTATGCCCAGCAGTGGGCGTCGTACGGCTGATGATGATGATGTCAAATTTACGATGAACTGGGAGTACATTTACAGCATTTTTTTTTTGTGAAGTTCTCACGAGTTTGATGCTTAATGAAAGTAAAAGTTGCAGTTGCTTTACGGCCCCCGTTTTGGAGCGCTGGGCTCACGATCCGCAGGTCCCGAGTTCGAATCTCAGTGAGGACATATCACAAAAAATTTGATCCCTAGTTTGATTAGGACGTTGCCTATCGTTGGACGTTGTCGATTGTCCGAAAGTAAAATGATCCGTGCATCGGAGGGCACGCTTAGCAGTCGGTTTCGGCTAGTGTGTAAGTCGTTACATGAGCCATGACAAGAGCCTTTGGTGGTCCAATAGCAATCCTGTCACCAGGTTGATGACGTCGGGCATTGATCTCACAACCTTCGAGAGAGAAGAAGCTTCATCCAGGGATTCAACCCTGGGACCTCCGCATCGTGAGCGCATACTCAACCACTGGAACGAAAAGTAATCTTCTAGTGTAATACATGTTACAATTCCCAATCGGCCACGACAGGAACGTTCGTCGAAAGTAAATTACAAAAGTTTCTGTAAATTGTTGATTTCGTTCCCACTGAAACTAGGCCAGTTGGTTCCGTAGACGTAAAACTCTGAAGATCCATCCGTTTAGTTTACAAAGTCGATCTTTACAATCGAAATATATTGCTTATTTTACGTCTAGTGTAATTCTAGGTTTGATTCCCGGGTGAGGTAACGTCATCGTCTCCCTAGCATCATCCCGTTTTGACAGATCCGGTTTTTTACAGAAGCGACTACCAGTCCAATACAGGTTAGGTTAGGTCACATATAAACTGCCTATATGCGTCCCACTGCTGGGCACAGGCCTCCCCTCAATCAACCGGAGGGGGTATGGAGCATACTCCACCACGCTGCTCCACTGCGGGTTGGTGGAGGTGTTTTTACGGCTAATAGCCGGGACCAACGGCTTAACGTGCCTTCCGAAGCACGGAATGTTAGGTCACATACCTGTGAAAATGCATTTCTCGGCAATGTGGGTTTCATTTATGTTCATTTATGGGTATTTATGTTCTAAACATGATTTCGAAAACAAATTCGACAATTCGGGATTCGAACCTGCAACCTCAAAGTAAGAGGCAAGCATTCCTACCAAATAGGCTACCACGGCTCTTAGCTGTGAGACTAAAATAAAATATAGTTTCGTCCACCAAACTCGATTGTGGCACCCATAATTATCCTACGACATCGTAATTGAATAAACTATAGGATTGATGTACGGTAAAAAGATCGCTAAGGTGACATGTCAATCTCATAAACTTAATTCGATTAAACACTGTCGCATTTATTAATCGTTTGCAACTTGGCCAATGCCCCTGAATTTATATTAATAGTGCTACGTCTAAGGCCCCAGGAACGTTTACTTTTGACGATAGAGCAGTCCAATTTAGGTCTAGTGAGCATCAAATTCAAATTCAAATTCAAAAATATCTTTATTCAGTAGGTAACATACACACACTTTGAATCGTCAATTTTTACATAACGAACGTCTCATCCGCCTAAAACTACTGCAGCTCCTCACAAACTGTATAGCCGGGGAAAAGAAGCTGCAAGAAAAACCTCGGCACAGGGCCCTAGACGTTCTTTAAAAAAAAAACATAAAATATTGGTATACAATTGAGTAATTTATCATCACGGCAAATCCCTTAAAAACTTCGTTTTAGATAGACACTAATACACATTGATGTTATCGTACACGCGTCTCTGTGTATGTGACGTCTGACCATAGATTGAAGACTAAAGTAAGATCGAGGCGGATGCGGTAAACCTAGCTCAGCCACTGGTGGCGAGCGGAGAGTTGCCGTTCTATACGTAGTACGTATTCCTTATTCTATGCTCACGGTGCGATGCAATTTGTACGTTATCGACGGTGACATTTTGAGTATAAAGTAGATGACAACCTTGATATTTTACGTAATTTTTATTACGAATTGTCGAAACTTCTGCAATAGTGGGTTATGACGTCAAAAACTGGCTAAACGCCGAACGTACATACATACATAAACTCACGCCTATTTCCCACCGGGGTAAGCAGAGACTACAGAATTCTATTTGCTTCGATCCTAAACGCCGAACGTTTTATTTCATATTGGTCTAATGAGTACGGACCTTTACCCAGCAGTGGGACTAGTTAGGCTAAATGTGCCGGACCCAACTACATGGCCAGCTGGTTCCGTCCACACGCAACAGATGGCGCCACCATTCAATAATGCAGTCCTGAAACGCGATATCGAAGTTTACACAGCGAGACGCATATATACAGCTTCCAACATGACTCAAGTGGATCGTCGATCCCTAGTCACACTAATAACTTGTGGCTAGTGAGGTACTATGCTCTGTTCGGTACCCAGAATCATCCTTTGGCGGCAGCACACTAGAACTAGTGAGTCTAATACTGGAAATATTAACCAAAATGCGAAGTCCGATCGTACCGTGAAGAAGATATCTTATAACCGTCATGTCGGATGGCACAAAAAACTCAATAACCCGGCTTCACTTCGCTCCTGTCTTCCTTCGTCACTCGGCGACAAATAATCCCTCTGACGACGGTTATGTTACAATAGCTTAGTAATGCCCAATAATTTTGTGAAAAAACAGATGTTCCTATACTTGGTCGTAATAACGGTTATTACAAAGTTGTTGTGTTATATATTAGTGTATAAATCCAACCGTATTCGGTTTGTTTAATTATACTTTCCTAACTTTTATTAGGTAATTGTTAGTTTGGTCGCTTTTCAAACGATTTATACGTATAATAAACTCACGAGGATATGGTAGTGAGTTTATGTTATGTTGTTAAAAATTGAGATCCTTATTTCTTGATGATGCCCAGAATACGAGTAGGTGCGGGGCAGCATGTTACCGTTCTATAGCTCTATACGTAACATTATTCCTTACTCTATGGCGAAAGTATGTGTTGTAAAAATGGCATTAAGCCAGCTTTTCCTCAATATTACCGGAATACCGGATTATTTTAAGAATATTTTCCGTCGTATAAATACCTAATTATTCAAGTGTAATCGATTTAAACCGATTATAACAGGGATGAACAAGAAAGATTATTTTTCTTGTTCATAGAAAGTTTTGACGAAAGGTTTTCACAAGTGATTGAATAAATACATTTTGTGGATTTTTGACCTGACAGAAGACACCGGTAACTGTCAGTACTATACATAGGAGGATGACTGCGGCGTTGAAATAGACTACTCTGGGCGCCATCCCATTCGCGTCAGAGAGAGTACTGCGGGGCGAAAGGCAAGAGGGAAACCAGTGCTCTATTTTCCCCTAAAAAGCAGCATGGAGAATGCTATACCGACAAAAGCGTGGCTTTAAAAGTAATGATGAAATGTAAACTTTATTTGAGACCAGGCCGCGTAATTAGAAATGCTAGTTCAATACGACCCCCGTGACGTAACGGCCTCCGTGGTCCAGTGGTTGAGCGTTGGGCTCAAGATCCGGAGGTCCCGGGTTCGAATCCCGGTGGGGACATATCACAAAAATAACTTTGTGATCCCTAGTTTGGTTAGGACATTACAGGCTGATCACCTGATTGTCCGAAAGTAAGATGATCCGTGCATTGAAAGGCACGTTAAGGCGTTGGTCCCGGTTACTACTTACTGATGTAAGTACGTAGTCGTTACATGAGCCATGTCAGGGGCCTTTGGCGGCTCAATAGTAAACCTGGCACCAGGGTTGATGAGGTTGGTAATCCACCTCACCACCCACACGAGAGAAGAAGAATACGTCTCCGCCGGCCAAGACGAACTGGATTAGGGTTTCCGGGCTTTTCGCTAAAAACGCCCGGGAACTCTACTACAATATGTTCCAGACGGTGATGAACTGGAGTAGGATTTCTAAGTTAATATGCGTTAATATGTGCTAGAAACCCACATTCTATTCGTCAACCTCGCGCTCCAGGATTTGAACTGGTCGTGAGCCCACTCAACCACTGGGTCACGGAGATCGAAACCGGCTGAAAGTGTGACATAATAAACGTTTTGTACCTTCCATTTATTTTCTTTAACTCATTTTCCTCAGGTAGCTACGAACATTGGAAACATACGGTGGCAATTTTTCCTTGTGTAAAATAAAATCGCTTTCTATATAAATCGGCTTCACGTAAGAATAGGGAACGTGATTTGGTTTCCAATCGTCCTAAATAGTGCTACTCTGTGGTCAGTTAGTACACACACCCATACATACATAATTACATAGTCATGAGCAATATAATGTACCCACAAGACTCTGTCGCACTAACATATTTGACATTTAGTGAGACTTACAGTTCAATTTGTCAAAAAAGTAAATGTGACATGGTACCAAAGTCTATACATATTAATGTTCGTGACCGTACATACTTTCTGTTACATACCTCAGCAGTCACTATGATGGAGGAGCATCGTTCGAACGTCGCTACCGGACATGCACCAATGAGTTATTAATTTATCTTAAGTGCAGTTTTCACTAATACAATTGGCTTGACCATTATAGACGGCGATACGGCTCATAACCTACCACGTTAGTCTAATAGAAAGCTCGGTGAGATGTGGATGTGGTGGATGTAACTCTGACTACCCCAATTGGGATATAGTCGTGAGCTTATATTATGCTATGTTTACATACATACTTTCTCCTACACACCCCATTGCGGTGCGTCGAGTTACAATTTTGTAAATCGTCAGAAAAAATAATTAGGCACTTTATTATCGGGGTTTGGAGCAGCGTGATGAAGTAACAGCGTCCGTGGTCTAGTGGTTAGAGCGTTAGGATCACGAACTGTAGGTCCAGGTTCGGTTCCTAACGGGGACATTGTCGAAATCACTTTGTGAGGCTGTCCTTTGTTTGGTAAGGATTTTGCAGGATTGAACTTCCTGATTGTCCGAAAAAGTAAGATGATTCTGTGCTTCGTAGGGCGCGTTAAGCCGTTGGTCCCGGCTATTAGCCGTAAAAACACCTCCATCAACCCGCAGTGGACCAGCGTAGTGGAGTGTGCTTCATACCCCCTCCGGTTGATTGAAGGGGGGCGTATGCTCAGCAGTAGGACGTGTATAGGCTGATTATGGTATGTAATAAAGTATGCTTCATATCCTCTCCTGTTCATTTAGGATTTAGTCTTTATTCCATGATGCATTGTCGCCTCATGTCTCAATAAGCGAGGCCCTAAAACATTTAGAAGCCCAAAGTACCCTCACAAAACGTGTCGGGTCAATCATAAAATATTATAACCTCGAAAATGTCGTATATATATTGAATTATACGTATTAAATGTAGTTAGAAACGACCAACATAAGGATTTCAATTGGAAATATGTCCCAAAGTCGTAAATGTCTATGTATATTGTTATAATATATGTATTATAATAGAATTTGATTATAAGAGTATAACTTACTTCTCATCAAGTAAATCGAATAGGCTCCTTGACAACCTAGTCAAATGAGATACATTTCACGAAACGTCAAATGAAATTTCCTTCGGAGTTTGTATGGAAATACTGTCCTGAGACGATTACAATAAAAGTTGTCGTCAATAAACGCCGCACTCATTGTTATTTAATTCATAAATAAAATTCGAAAATAAGTAAAAAAGTAAAATGAGATCTGTTTTTGTTTATCTTAGAATAGCTTCTGTTTCTAGATAAATAAGCATTTTATAATTTATTTTGACCCGGACAAATATTGGAAGGTCACGAAGTTACGTATGTTTCTGATTAATTAACAAATTAATCGTGTCATACCATCAGGTCAGATTGTAGACAAACGCGAGCCTGTATTATTAAAAAAATATATTTAGAAATAGATTGACCTATATCTATGAAAAATCGAAATTCGAATCGTATTTTTCCTCAACGAAACACGCGTTTAATTCTAAATTTGAATTTGGAACATTCATATCATAAAGAATTAAAAGCCTTTCAATACTTGACGTATAATTACATTCATTCTAGGATTTCGTTACAAACGTGGCAGTAAAAGGTCTTCGGATTATTTGTCTCTGCTCACCTCATTAGAGATCACGGGCGTGATATTTTCTTATCTATAACTATTGGTAAACTCAAGGGAGTCATCTCAAATTACATATGGGCAAACTCGTTGCTTATGAGTTCAAAATATACTAAAATAGTATTCTATGTTATGATAGGCCTTAGGCGGTTCAATAACAACCCCGACACCAGGGTTGCTGAGGTTGGTAATCCACCTCACAACCCACATGATAAAAGTGGCGGCAAATTTTCTCATCACTTGTAATACTATCTACCCCATAGGGATTACGAAGTATGCAAAAAAATTGAAGCCTAACAACTTCACGAACGTTATCCAACCACATTAAAACATCTACGGGTTTGTTTGTTACTAGCTATTCTACTCGGCTTCATACATACATATAAAGAATGTTAGTGACATCGTAACGAATACTGAGGGGGATGATTCAGACCATGATTCTGGGTCAATATCAAGTGGAATTCACCGTCGCTAAATTCTAAAATTATTTTCAGTTCCATACTTTTGCGACGGAGAATTCCACTTGATATCACCTCCCCCTGTCCCTCAAAGTTTTCGTTACAATGTCACTAACACCTTATATACATAAACTTACGCCCTTTTCCCACTGGAGCAAGCAGATACTATGGAATTCTATTTATTTCGAACCTGACACACTTCTCTTGTTCACTTCTTGCTTCTTCGGCTTCACTTGGATAGAATTGAATCCCTGAGAAAAACCGCATGAAAATCCGTGCAGTGGTTCTCGTGTTATACATGGGTATACTTCCTTTCTTATCATGTATTGATAAGGCCCATACCCATGCCCATCATTGGCCCGTGCCCCAGCCCCTGCTGGGGCACGGGCCTTCCCTATGGATGGGTAGGGAGATCGGGCCTTAAACCATCACGCGGGCCCAGTGCGGATTGATGGTTATTAACGACTGCTAATGCAGCCGGGACGAACGGCTTAACGTGCCTTCCGAAGCACGGAGGAGCTCGAGATGAAAACTTTTTTTTTGTGGTCACCCATCCAATGACCGGCCTTTGCGAAAGTTGCTTCACTTCAACAATCACAGACCGAGCGCGTTTACCGCTGCGCCACCGAGCTCCTCATGCCCATGTATTGATATTGATACTAGCGTCGGTTAAGTGAGCGCGTTTCTTTGACGTGTCCTTCTATTTCTTACCTTCAGAAATCATAACTTAAAATATAGAAATAAATTCAAAGTAATTATCATAGATAAGCTTGAAAAAGGTCAATTTACATTTTGAATCTACGTCTTTTCGCTATGTGTTTTGACTGAGTAGATGAATTCTTCCGTCGCAAATTTTCAAATTAAAGAAATAAGTACCATCCGTATGGGGACAAAGGCCTTATTCAAGTTACAGTGATAAAAATATAATGGGTCACCTTATATCAATCCCATACATTTTTATCACTGTCACTGTTGATTTTCATAATCGTTTGCAACTTGTTTCTTCTATAATAATGATTTATAATTGTGTAGTTTTCGTAGGTCAAAGATAAATTATGAACAAAAAAAAACGAAAAACATTTCTTTTCTATTTAACTTATTTATGAATTTTAATAAAGAAAAATGTACTATAATAATAAGTGCGACAGTTTGTCACATTTTTTTCTCTAACCTAACGTGTTTTGACGTTTATTGAAAAGTAACTGATTTGACTAGTTGGAAACTATTGTATTCCAAATAAAAATAAAAATTCTGACAACGCGTACGATGCAGAAGTATTTTGATCTGCTGCTTTAAATACAGAGTAGAACCTAGATTTTGCCTGTGGCTTCACTAGAAGTTGGAAGGCGAAAGTTGGGAACTCAAATATACTGACAACCTAGACGAAGCTAGCCTGATAACGCCCCGGGCTTGTCGTTGAAGGCGTCAAAGGCTGTATGTGACTATCAAGATGGACATTTTATAGGCGATGATGTTAGTAACAGAACAGCATCCGAACATTGGTAAGATTGAGAAGAGGAATGCCTAGGCGTACAATAAGGTGCATAAGTCTAATCCGTTTCTTGCAAAGTAATATTATAGAATATAATAGAATGGAATAGAAACAGTTTATTATAAAAGGGCGCCACACAAAAAAAATAATAACATCATATTTAATTTCCACTAAACAATTACAAAAAAAGCAAGACGGATGTTTGTCGAAATGATCATAAGGTGGTGGTGGACGTCCTGAGATAAAAGGGCTCATTCAGCACAAGTCGCAGCGTGAACTACGACGCTGATATTACGTGGACCCTGTTGGGTGAGCCACGAACTTCTTGTTAAGTATATAAATAATGTGTTAATGGTGTACTTATATAAATTATAATATGATACCAAGTTACTTTAATAGAATTACCTCTAGAGTGTACATAAACAAATATTATCACAAAGGTAACATAAATACTTAAGATTTAAATAAAAAAATGTAGGTATAGGTTACGTGTCGTTTCTGTAATAGACACCTACATAAACATAAGTTTTATAATTATGACAACTAATGGGTCATAACTTCACCACTGTTTACACATAATTCGCTGGGCTCAGAGACTGCACTTTTTCTCTTTGATTGTACATACCAAGATCAAATCCATTATGTTTTAAATAAAAGTCAGGTCAGGAGTACTCCAAACCGGTGAGCATGCAATGCATGAAGATTTGACAGGTCCGATTTTCTACTCCTTGTAACCTACGTTTTGTTATTTTTTTACGACCATTTTCTATTTAAGTTTTTGGTTACATAATAGACATTGAGATATTACGCTCCCTCAATCAACGCTTATCGCTATTGGCCCATTAGGGTCGATTAATTCTTTCAAATGTAATCCTCTTAGACGACGCCCTGGCTGTGGTTCGCGCCCAACTGGGTAACCTTCATCGTCATTAATTTAAGAGCCACGCTCTTGTCGGTGTAGCATTCTCCATGCTACTTTTTAGGGAAATATAGATATGTATAGTACTGACAGTTACTGTTGCCTTCTGTCAGGTCAAACATCCACAAAATCCACAATATTTATTCAATCACTTGTGAAAACCTTTCGTCAGAACTTTCTATGAACAAGAAAAATAAACTTTCTTGTTCATCCCTGTTATAATCGGTTTAAATCGATTACACGTGAGTAATTATTTATACGACGGAAAATATTCTTAAAATAATCCGGTATTCCAGTAATATTGAGGAAAAGCTGGCTTAATGCTAGCCTCTGAATAGTACTGACAGTTACACGTGTGGGTAACTTTAGGCCTGTTACTTTTTTTACAAATTAAAAAATATCTTTATTCAGTAGGTAACGTAAGTTACACTTTGAATCGACCGAGTAAGATAAATCAGCGCTCCCCATATATCCAGCCAAGTAGTTAATGCTATCTGAGGCAAACCTACGATAAAGCATCTCCAAATAAAGATACATTATGAATAAGAAAAATGATTAGACTTTTTGTGCGCTTAAGAGTTTTTTTGAAAACACTTAGAGGAAGTAATCCAAAATGTATTTACTTGTCCTGGATTTAAGACTTGTTCCTTGTTGTTTATACACTTTAAGTAATTGAAGTACATTTCTTAAGAGAGTTTGTTGTTCAGCTTAAAGGAAACACAGCATTAAAAAAGTATAACATGTCACACTCTTCTTCTTCTTCTAATCCTTTCATCCCCTGTGGGGATGTAGCTCGAATAACTACTTACTACTTGAAACAATTGTTAATCAAATAAAATTCCCTTTGTTGCACAGAACTTCATTTCAACAATCAGAAGTAACACATGGATACACCATAACTTGCGCGGCCTTATTGCTCTAGAGCGTTTTTTCCAGGCAACCACTACCAGAAAACATTTACTAGACTTAGATCCGGGACGGTGCAACAATTGTTCGTTATCTTTGGATCTCAATAATAATTAATTATAATAATTTATGATTATCTCATTTCTTGTAAGTTTTTGCATGCCATACACTTGGTGGATCATGAGATCCTTATACATAAAATTGTGACCATCTTGTAACAACCATGTATCCAAGCAAATAAAAAATTATTCTATTCTATTCTATTCTATTCTATTCTATTCTATTCTATTCTATTCTATTCTATTCTATTCTATTCTATTCTATTCTATTCTATTCTATTCTATTCTATTCTATTCTATTCTATTCTATTCTATTCTATTCTATTCTATTCTATTCTATTCTATTCTATTCTATTCTATTCTATTCTATTCTATTCTATTCTATTCTATTCTATTCTATTCTATTCTATTCTATTCTATTCTATTCTATTCAAGTGAGAGTGAAAATGAGGGATTTTATTGCTTTCTTTTTCTTTTTTTTCCAAGTTGCTGGATATATGGCGCTGAACTTGGCAGGTTACTGCATGGAATGAAATGTTAATTATTTTTGTTTTTCTTCGATGAGATTTTGAAAACATAAAACGAAACGTATATGGCACAATTATTCTGTTCTAAAAATAAACAAATAACAAGGAAATCAATCTTTTATGTCTTCATAACATATCTTAGCAATGTCCCAGTTAGTTAGTTGGTTAAGCGCCATCTAACGAGTCGTTGAGAACTATTTTTACTTTTTAATTCTATAAAAGAAAATCTCCAATTGTCTTTTGACTGTAAAAAGTTGAAAAGTATAAGATATATGTGAATAAAATTGTTCTCCATTTAAATCACTAAGCTTCATTCTAAATTCAAATTCTTCAATGAAATTCTTAAATTTTTCAAACTGAAAAATAAAGAAAACTAAATAACATGCAAAATGTGTAGCGTACTGGCCACACGCCAGCAGTTTCGAGAGCCAAAGCGTAAAAAAGATATAAAATATTCCGACGCTTCCTTCACATTCGACTGGTTACCTTATGCTTACTTTCTCGTAGTACGTCTTTGCTTAAAGAACATAGTATTTAGTGATGTTTAACTCGAATATTCTATTGATTCGAGTTGAATATGATTAAGATGTATCGAGTCGTAAGTCATAACATGATTCTAGTTTACCTCGATTGCAACCTTGTTATTTAATTCATACATAAACTCACGCCCATTTCCCAGCGGGGTAAGCAGAGGCTATGGAATTCCATTTGTTTCGATCTTGACATACTTGGATTTCATACGGAAGGATAATATTAAGATTATAGAGGATATCATTATCATTACTAATGCTGTTGAATTTTAAACCAACCTAAGAAGTTTGAAGATATTTTTTTGTGGGAAGATATTCTACAGCTTATTCCAAAAACCTTTAAATTTCGTTATGCATACATAGTGGTGAATCTTGCTAATATTAATTTTTGGTCACATAAAACACATAAGGTGCGTGTGTTAGCTTTCTATGTCAACATTACCCTACAAATATCGATGTGCTCGTAACGTTATAAGCGATCCTACTCGAGTTAACTCGATTATTACATTTGGTACATCCCTAAATGTACTCAGGACTTTTATGATATAGTCGGGCATAAGTGTTTTGATATTTGAGTTGTTTTGCTTTTACACTCCCCAAGGTGGTGTTTCTTGTTATGTTCTATCGCGGAAGGATGAGGGCAAAGAAGGGTTCTATATTTAGCTTTTCGCAAACAATTGTATATTTATCATATTTAAGAGCAGGGGGGGTTAAATAGGCCACATTAAAGCAATTCATGTAAAAAAGCAATATTGCTATTTGACATTTGCGACAAGTAAGTGCGCAATGCACACAGATGTCAAATAGCAATATTGCTTTTATGGATGCTTTGATGTGTCCCTTTTAACGTCTCACTAACACAGTTCTCTCGACCATTAAAGATGGCGATGTGGCTCACCATCTATCACGTTGGACTAACAGAAAACTCGGTGAGGTGTGGGTACTTTGTTCATCTCGTGATGGATGTACCTCTAACTACCCCAATTGGGATAGAGTTGTGAGATTATGTTATGTTATACAGCTGACCTTTAAAGTTTTTCTTTCGGGCAAAGCCCAGCAGATAAGTCCATATAAAAAAGCCAGTACGCGTACATTCATTGTTAATTGCAAAAGGGACCTTTGAAGTTCGTAATTACCTGAGATTTACGAGTTATTTAGGATTATTAAATAATCAGTATGAAAATTGCCTTTGTTGTTGGTAGGCAGTTATAGCTCTTTTGACTATTATTCAATTAATTAAACCAGGTTGGCTCGAAAACGCTTTAAGCGATTACGCCGTATCTAAGTACCTAGGTAAGCCTCTCTTACTTCTGCAATTGTTTATTTTTGGTGCCCTAATTCGGCTTCGGTGGTACAGTCAGGTAGTAGGTTCAAATCTTGAGAGAATATAGACACAAAAATCTATTTGTGATCCCTGGTTCAATAATTCGTGCATGGAAGGACACGTTAAGACATTGGTCTCGGTTATGACTTTCTGACGTAAGTACGTAGTCGTTACATGAGCCATGTCAGGGGCCTTTGGCGGCTCAATGATAACCCTGACACCAGGGTTGATGACAATGGATATCCATCTCACAACCTACACGATTTAAAACGCCTTACGTCACTTTATACCCATTTTCCTTCTAAGTCGTCGCGTCGTAGCTCGTAGCTTTACTACGAGACGTAGCACGGTCGTAGTCCTTGCCTACGAAGCGATAACAATTCATTTTCATTTACTTTCTATTTACAGAATGTTGTTTTAAAGACGTTGTTTTTTATTACATGTATAAATAAAGTCACGACCGTAATAGGGTGGGCAGAGCTACAAGTCATATTTTTTGTTTTATAAAATGCTTCACTACCGAGGAGCAATCTTATCGGAGGTAAACATAATTACTTTATTATTTTTGTCGGTATTGTGAATAGTATTTTGGCGTCTCCAGAATCGGCAGATGCTAAAGTTCTATTTACAGTGCATTTTGGCATTAAGAGCCGAAAAGTGTAAAACTAGCTCAAGATTTTTCTACTTAATTTTATTGGTGCCTCATTATGAGGGTGTCATGCCTTTAGGTAAAACCCTCCTTAAAAAATAAAGAAAAAAAACTTTATTATTTAATCCGTGATAATCCTGTTGGAGAAAGTGTCAAATTACATCTTAGTGTCACAGGTTCGAATACTGGCGTGGGGTCTAAACCACTGAATTCGACTTTATGAGTTTGATAATTGTGAATATCACGTGGTTTCCGGGAATTGTGTCCGGTATTACGTGGGACTTAAACTTAGCCGGCGAGGAGTGAGTGTTATAAAACTGTAACTTAACCTGACCTAACCTGTATTGGGCTGGTTTTCCCTTAAGGTTGGAAGATCAGACAGGCAGTCGCTTCTGTAAAAAATCGGAAAACTATAATTTAACTTGACCTAACCTGTATTGGGCTAGTTTTACCTTAAGGTTGGAAGGTCAGACAGGCAGTCGCTTCTGTAAAAAATCGGACCAGGCAAATCTTTAGGTTAGGTAAGCGGACCTTATGACGACGGAATAACGCGGAGATGACTATACACTTATTATCATCTTCCTAGCATTATCCCTATTTTACACAGGGTCAGCTTACCTAACCTGAAGATTTGACAGGTCCGGTTTTTTACAGAAGCGACTGCCTATCTGACCTTCTAACCCGCGAAGGGAAAACCAACCCAATACAGAATAAGTCACATACCTCCGAATGCATTTCTCGGGAATGTGGGTTTCCTTACGATATTTTCCGTCACCGCTGAGCACGTGATAATCATTTATGTTCCAAACATTAATTCGAAAACAAATTTGACAATTATTGGTTTAGGTCTGTGCTGGATTCGAATCACTATACACTTTTAGCTTTTGGGCTAGAACACTTATTATATTAACTTATTTCTACTGTGAACATTTGTTAATACATGTTTGAAACGACGAGAATAGACAGACACAACTGAGACTCGTAATTCGAAAACCGAAAGCGAACTAAACTTAATTTTATTTTAGTTTGCCAGTTCTAGTTCAAAGAGTAAGTGGGCGGAACTATTTCCAGAGTTGTCAAACTAAAACTAATTACGTTTGTCCACGGGTTACATTCCGGAACAATTGATAAATATTGCTGGTGTTTATTCAAATAGAATAGTGAGGAGCTCGGTGGCGCAGCGGTTAATGCGCTTGGTTTGCGATTGTTGAAGTTAAGCAACTTTCGCAAAGGCCGGTCATAGGATGGGTGACAACAAAAAAAAGTTTTTATCTCGAGTTCCTCCGTGCTTCGGAAGGCACGTTAAGCCGTTGGTCCCGGCTGCATTAGCAGTCGTTTATAACTATCAATCCGCACTGGGCCCGCGTGATGGTTTAAGGCCAGATCTCCCTATCCATCCATAGGGAAGGCCCGTGCCCCAGCAGTGGGGACGTTAATGGGCTGATGATGATGATTCAAATAGATAATAGCGTGCACACATTACGCAAACATGACGATGCCATTTCCCATAGGGGTAGGCAGAGACCACGGGATTCTATTTGCTACCATTTTGTCACACCAACTATAACGTAGAGTCGGTCGGACATGAGAAGCGTTTAAGAGTCGCGAGGTAAGCGTCTTACTAGCTTCGGCCACAAATTCACTTACCATCCAGCGTGGGTACGGCTGAACGCAAAACTGTCTTTTATCAACAAAACCTCTTTCGGCAGTTTCTTCTTCTTTTTTTTTATTTAAACTGTAAACTGTACTGAACTGTACTGTTTAAAATAGCTGGCGAGGAGTGACATAGCTGGTGATATATCATTATCACCAGCCCAGTAACGTCCCCACTGCTGGGGCACGTGCCTTCCCTATGGATGGATAGGTAGATCGGGCCTTAAACCACCACGCAGGCCCAGTGCAGAATGGTGGTGATATATAAGTTTAAGTTAAGAGTTAAAAGTAAGTTTCCAATGCAATTTTCACTAACAATTCGGCACATTATAGACGGCGATACGGCTCACCACCTATCACGTCGGTCTAACATAAAGCGCAGTGAGGTGTGGATACTTAGTTCGTTAATCTCAAAAACCACTAATTGAATTCGTATGTCGTTGCATTATGGTGAAAACCACGTAATCGCCTTATTTAAATATTACATTCTGAGGTGATTTTCTTCAACAACATCTCGATTTCCTTCAATAAATTACAATACGGCTTCCGTGGTCCAGTGGTTGAGCGTTGGGCTCACGATCCGGAGGTCCTGGGTTCGAATCCCGGTGGGGACATATCACAAAAATCGCTTTGTGATACCTAATTTGGTTAGGACATTACAGGCTCATCTGGTTGTCCGAAAGTAAGAAGATCCGTGCTTCGGAAGGCACGTTAAGCCGTTGGTACCGGTTACTACTCACTGAAGTATGTACGTAGTCGTTACATGAGTTATGTCAGGGGCCTTTGGCGGCTCAATAGTAACCCGGACACCAGGGTTGATGAGGTTGGTACTCCACCTCACAACCCACGCGATAGAAGAAAATGTGAAAATTGTGAGCAAATTAGGTAACCTGCATTGAAGCTAGCTTGCCTATTGCGAGGTTTTTTAACAATAATCATATAAGAATGTGATTATTCAAATAGGCGCTTATGCGGTTCTCACTATAGGGCCTTTTTTCTTTTTTTGAAGTGACTTATTGTAGATTTGTCGCTATAGGGTGACGATCTGGTTTTTGATGTTATAATTATTATACGATTTACATTTCTGCCAGGCAAAACCGCGTCGTATCGCTTGTGACGTTAAATTAATTTTCCATTTTCTTGCCAACAAAGGTAGGATACAAATGCCAGCTGAGTATTAAATTGTGTATTCGTGACAAGTTGACGGTTCAAGTGGCTTTAAAATGGCTAGTCGCTTCTCGCTGGCAGTTAGACAATGGCTTAAGCCCCGTAAACAGCGGCTTAAGACTGTCTTCTAGTGTTGCCAATGTCCCGATTTTTGTCCCGACTGAAAACAAAAAACTGCGGGACTGAATATTAACAAACATAACATAACCTCACGATTTTTTTTTAAGTTTACGCGGTTATTATCATAATTAAAACACATAATAACGGGTTCTTACCCATTTAAACGCGGTAAGAACCCGTTATTATGAGTTTTAATTATAACCTCACGAGTATATCCCAATCTTGGTACTCAGAGGTACTTTCATCGCAAGATGAACTGAGTACACACTCCTCACCGAGCTTTTATTCAGACCAAACGTGATAGGTGATGATGGCTCATCTCACATCTTGCCCCGCGTGCCCTGATACCTGTACGCGGGAGGAGCTGATGAATGCCACCGAAAATGCTGTCCGAGTGGCAAAATATTGGGCTGAAAAAACCTGAATGCCATCGAAACGTCAAGAAGAAGTTAGGTGGTGAGCCGTATCGCCATGTATAATGATCGAGCCAACTGTGTTATTGAAAATTGCAGGTAAGATAAAGTAACAACTCATTGGTTGACGTCCGGTAATTGTCGCTCTAATCTTGTATATTAATAATAAAAATCTATTGCCTAAAACTTAAAATTGGCTGGGCCGATTTGGCTGATTTTGGTTTTGGTATATTCGTCGTAGCCCAGAGAAGGCTTAGACGGTGAGTAAAGTATGGAGAAGGGTGATACGAAGCTCATTGAGTCATGTAGTATGTGAAAGAAAAAACTATATAGGGTTACTTTGTGATCCCTAGTTTGGTTAGGACATTACAGGCTGATCACCTAATTGTCCAAAAAGTAAGATGATCCGTGCTTCGGAAGGCACGTTAAGCCGTTGTTCCCGGTTACTACTTACTGATGTAAGTAAGTAGTCGTTACATGAGCCATGGTCATTGTGAGGTGAATTACCAACCCCATCAACCCTGGTGTCAGGGTTATTACTGAGCCGCCATAGGCCCCTGACATGACTCATGTAACGACTACTTACTTACATCAGTAAGTAGTAACCGGGAACAACGGCTTAACGTGCCTTCTGAAGCACGGATCGTCTTACTTTTTGGACAATCAGGTGATCAGCCTGTAATGTCCTAACCAAACTAGGGATCACAAAGTGATTATTGTGATTTGTCCCCATCGGGATTCTAACCCGGGACCTCCGGATCGTGAGCACAACGCTCAACCACGGGACCACGGAGGCCGTCTCTCTGATGTTGTTACGTAATAACGCTATAACCTTCCTTTGCCACCTTCTGGCACATTAGACCAGGCAACACTATGTGCCGTCTCCTTGGGATAGGGATTTTGGCTTCTTACAGGCGAAATATTCCTTTATGGATAAAATTACAAAGTGTTTTCATACTAAGGGAGTGTCTAGATGTACATAATACGACGGGCTTAACGTTTAAGTTTGAATAAACATGATGCACTCAAGATAATAAAAAGGAACATGGTTTATTTAGGTATTAGGATTTGCTAATATAAGTAGAATTAGGAAGAGGAAGACTAAAGCGAACATATTTAAGTACCGTGATCAGATTGAGATGGGAATGTTGAGTTGGTTTGTACACGCAGAGCGGATGGAGGATAATAGGATTATGAAAGCGGTTTATAAAGCGAAGGTTGTTGTTGGAAGTGTATACGTGGGATCGCAAAATACATTAGGACTTATTAGGCGATAGAGTGAGAAACAGTGTGATAAGAGAGAGATGTGGTGTAAAAGACGATATAGTGACTAAGATTGAAAAGGGAATGTTAAGTACGATTACAAAAGCAGTATATAAAACGAAGGTTGGTAGTAGGGTTGGCATAGGAAGACCTAGAAGGACGAACATTGACCAAGGAAGGTTTACGATCTACTCTGAACCGGCGTGCGTGTATGAAACGATTGGCGAAGGTGGAGGAAGCAAGAGAAATATGTAATCGAAGCAAATTGAATTCATAGTCTATGCTTACCCCGGTGGGAAATAGGCGTGAATTTATTTATGTATATATGTGATCCAATTCAGGATGTGTTAAAGAAAGGCCAGGTCAAGAGGACTCTACACCGGCGACCATGCATAAAGCCCTGTTGAGAGTGGAAGAAGTAAAAGTGGTGTGTCAAGGTCGTAGTACGAGAAATTCCATGATCTCTACCAACCCTAATAGGAAAAGGGCGTGATCTATAGTATGCATGTATATGTTATTTATGTGTTTCATTCCATTGGTCATTCCATACATAAATCTCATTCTTACTGTGTGTTAAGGCCCGCCTCGACCGCTCTGCCAACGCTCTCTTCTCGCTCCAGTACCGCAGGGAAGAGTCGCTGCCGCAGCTTCTTATGACGATGAGACAGGTGTTTTTGGGATCTTCGTGAAGTAAAACCGCCAGTAAACTTTACATATTATAATGAATGAATCATTTTGACGTTAGAAAGACGACGCGCCCTTGACGCGCGTGCGTTGTTACAGTCTAGTTCCGAATGGCGGCGCTGGAGTCTTCCTCGCCTCCCGCTGCCCCCTTGTAGTGACGTTACACGTCCCACAAATGATACATGTCACGATCATTAACACTGTGCACCGCTTAACGCGTAAGTGTGAGTGAGATAGCTAGTTCGCATGCGCGCTGTCTCTTTTTCCGTGACTTACGGCCATGTTGACTGTAGAGCGGGGGTGAGGTAATTAAAGCTCGGCGGTCGATATGAATTGGTGCGGGGCGAAGAGTTACCGTTGAGTATGATTCCTTATTCTATGCCATTATGAACTTTTTTAATTCCTCAATTCCACATGACCGATGAGGGAATGCCGTGGAACGCGAAACCAAGGACGGGTCGTCGTCCTCAGAAACTAAGTTAGTGGAGCTTATTACAATAATAAAAAAATACAATCAAGATTGTTATTTCAG